>NC_066619.1:17527352-17841112 GCF_025201925.1 Gopherus flavomarginatus | reverse complement strand
TAGAAGAAGTCAAAAGGGCGAAAAGACAAGGTGCTAGCTAGTACAAAAGACTTGTTCACTGGGTTTCCAAACTGCAGTTCCAGCTAGATGATACTTTTTTTCAGAGATAAATGATTGGACAATATCCCCAGAGAGGATGGAAGAAGCCGAAGAACTTTCACTGTCAAAAATCATGGCAGGTGTAGGCATTTGCCAGCTGTTCTGGAAATGCACAACTGTCTCGGTCCCTGTTCATCTGCTGGGATCACAGTGGGACGCGGCTTGAAAGGCAGAAAGAAAGATAAAATGAAGAAAGGAAACATCTGATACACCACTTGATTTTAATTAAATCCTGCCTGCAGCCAAAAGAAAACTCGCTTCTTTTCTCACATACACCTGGGACACACAGAAAGATGACAGGGTCTCTGTTCCAACATTGCCTGCTCCCCACCCTCACAGTGGCATGAAACTGAGTCATATACAACTCCCCCTCATACAATCCACTTTGCTCACTGTTCCAAAGGAAGGTGAGCAAGCCTCTGCAAAGTCACTGCCAATATGCCTTGAGGGAACAATCTCCTCTGCCCTCCAGTGTAGTGATCTAACAGATCTGCAAGAGGGGGAAGACCCTTTGCTTTCTATCTGTTTGCTGAAAACTTCCAGATACACTTAAAGAGAAATCCATGTGCTTTTAACTTTCTCAGAGGAATGAAATGTTTTGGATTGCCAGTGACGCCATGTAACTATCTTCCTTTGGGAAGAGGGCAGAAACACAGATAGCAGGTGGCATACACAGTACACAAGGTAGCATCAGCCATGCTTTCCCAAGATTGAATGTTGGAAGAAGACAACCAAGCACCTGTCTCCGGTCTTCTGCTGCCCAGTTCGCAACGGCAAATCCCCATCCACCAGCTGGGTGTAAGATGGGAACAGCTGGACTCCCCTCCACCCTCTTGCCCTTAACTAGTCAGTTTCAGCTGTCAACCTCGAAGCTGCCTCTGAAGACTGGAATTGTGGATGTGACAAGAAAGCTAAGCAGCCCTTTGCCATTGTCCTGCACAGCATGAGAGAATGCATACTTCATGAGATTTGCCAAAAGAACTTCTGCTGGATAGCTTTGGTTTTATTCTTCTCCTCATAAAAGGTATTCACTAATGACTGGTCTTTTGAGGTTTTTGGCACAGTGAGAAAGGAGGTCAGCAAGTTAACAAATTAGACATGTTCCACCTGGACAAGCCAACAAAAAGTTAAGATTAGTGGTTCACATTGTAACCTATCCTCCATCTCTTGATACATACCTAAATAATGGAAAGCGCCACTCAGATTCATAAAATATTTTACAGGAGAGTAAAATAGATCTAACAGACCTATTTCTCATTAGAAAGGTCAATGCCATGAACATCTGATGCTGTACAACTGTCTGTTTCAATTTAGCAGGTCAAGCTTGACTAATCCAATCCCCTGATTGGTCTGAATTCACTTCTACTGAAAAAAGCAATTTTCCTACAAATTGTCAGGATTATGTGCTCTAGTTATATTTTTGCAAGACATCACCAGCATGGTGATCAAACCAAATTTGCCCGTTCTGCAAGACCAAGCAAAAGTTTCACATTACAAATTAATATTCAGAGTCTATAAACAATGACATCTAAATCCTATTAGGAATCAGATTATACATTTCCCTTAGCCCAAGAATAGAGGCAGGCAAAAAGCTGGGGAAGAAAAGCAGATCTAAATTCATAGATTTGGAGCATGCTTTAAAAATATACCTTGTCAGGTGCAAGACCAGCATGCAACATTTGGATGGAGGGAATTTTGGTTTTTGTAATTTCTGAAATAAAACATGGGATTTTTAAAAGATACTTCAAGCAAAAATGAGATAAAATATCAGATTGTATCTTTTTGGGTACATTCAGCTTTTCCTTTCCTTTCAGGCCTCAAGAATAAATCTGCAATTTGTGAGCATTATAGATTTATTCCATTCTCTCTCCATTAGTGGGTCCTACAGTAATTACCAGCCCGTTCCCACATCTAATGGGATCCAGCAGTGTATCCCTTTTCTTGAAAGGCTTGCCTCCTGGGGTAACAAGAGAGAAGAAAATGAGAGTGACCTTGCAGCGTGTGCATGCAGCCAGCACACCAGATTGCATCAATGTCCAGTGGTGTCAAAGTATTGCAGCAACCAAGTGGGCACTCCTGGAAAGCAGCCAGATATGGAACAGGCTAAGAGAGAAAAGCAAAAAGGACAGGGGAAATGCATTCTTCCTTTGTGTATTGTCCAGCCAAGCTTAATTTTCTGTTTGGTAACAATGCATTTTAAGGGTCTTGTGTAAACATCATTAATTTTTCGTTAATCTACCAATAGAAACACCATTCATTTCTCTATGTTCAACCCAGAGAGCAACATGATTTAGAGGATAATTTGTTTCTCTATAGTTAAAACTGAAGCTCAATGGTACATAACCAGTGCCTGACATGTCCTCAACATCTTATATAAATGGATGTTTGGTTGTTGGGATAATTATTAGGAAAGTGATCTTGAGGATGGAACTGCTGAGCAAAGTTCCAGTGCTCTTCAAATGTGAGAGGTACCCTGAACACTTGTAACTTGGGCCTCTTCTGTGTCACTCCACATAATCTCACTATGATTAGTGCAAGATCCTTCTCCTAAGTCCATTTCAGATTTCTGGTATCTTGCAGCCTCATTCACTCAGACTTATTTCACATCTCAGCCGAAAATACTTTTCTGTCCTTGCCCAAACCTCTAAGTTTATTTTCTCTTCTGCTAGCATTCATTGTTTCTCTCTTTAATCTGACTATTTATTTCTAGGAATAGTAAAGTATTGTAAGGTACAGTTTCCATTGCAAAGACTCAATCCTATTCAGTTTAATTTTGTGTATTAGTTATCATTCCAATAAAATTGCCATTTTAAGAAGAGAAACCCTCCTACTATGGTGGATTACTTCACCAGAAGTAAAAGTCTATTCTCAGAAGTCAGTTGTCTGTCCCCATGGTTCTGAGTGCAGCATTAGCTGCTTTTAGTAAAATAAGAGCACCCCAGAACCTTGTCTGGAGACTCTACAGCTCCCAAGACTGTTGACGAGGAAATGGGAAGTAATAACTTTCAAAAGTGAGTGGAAGAAGGTTAGAAAGAAACCAGCGACCAACCATTTTGCATTTCTACATTCTGTCTGGGATCTCATTGTACTTTATAGATGCTAATTAAATTAGCATAACTACACCAATGTGAGACAGATTTTGCAGATGGGGAAACTGAAGCACAGAGAAGTTAAATGGTTTGCCTGAGGCCATATTGGAAGTCTGCTCAGAGCTGGGAACTGAACCCAGAACGCTTAAACCCCTGGAATTTAGCCATAGTCCTTCTTTCCCCACCTCCCTAGCAAAAGCCCTATATTATATATTAATCCTTATTATTGAAATATGTTACATTTTCAGATTTTCGTATGTCTATTAAAGAGGTTAGGGTTAAGAACCTTTTACAAGCTAGATATTATTAAATGGGTGTCCCACTGTGGGACTTAAGTTAAAACCACGCTGTAGGAAAGAGGAGATCCAGTTTAAATTCTGTATGTATGCACATGCACGCGCACACACACACACACACACAGAGTAACTAGCCTACGATTAATGGAGGATTTTCAAACAGTGGCTGTCTAGAACATTTTTCTTAATTAAAGGAAATTACTTTCCAGGCAATCCATTTTATTCACAGCTTCTAATTTTTATTCCTGTTCTCCCCCAACTGCGTCAGAGATATCATAGCTACTTCCCTACAGTATACTTAAGAGAAAATAACTGTGAGAGTTCAGAGATGCTGGTGTGGTAACTGTTGGTAAATGCTGGCTGTTATAGTTGCACATCATCTATGAGATGACATTTAAATTAGATTTGAGTCAATTTCCCTTATATTTGACATATTAATTATGACTCAGATTGCAAACGGAACAATCTGTCAGGGATCCCCTATTCACAAGCAATTCTACATCATTATTACAGAATCAGGTAGAGAATTTCTTAAATGCATCGTTCTCACTAATGTACAGGTGATCACAATCGAGAAAAGACTTGGCCATATCCTGGTTAATTGAAAAGGAAAGGCCATGTGGCAGACCCTCAGCTGATGCAAATCAGCACGGCTCCACTGGCCTGATGCCTGATCTGGATCAGATTTGTTGCTCTCATTTCCTTTAAGCAGAGAGGTCTCCCTGTGATGGTAGGGCATACTCCTCACACCAGCCCTGACAGAGCTGAATTAGGCCAAGTAGGCCCAATCAACCAATTAAGCTGCAAATGGGAGATTTAGGCTGTGTGGAGGGAGCTAATGAGAAGGAAGCTCACCTGTAAAGGAACAGGGGTGGGTGGGAGCCCTCCAATAAAGCCAAGAGGCTGGAAATAGCAAGGGGAGTAAATGGGAGGAAATTTGTAGGTCAGCTTCCTGAGGTATGGGAGAAGATGCTTGGGGGGAAATCCAGGGCGAGAGCAGTAAGGTGGTATAGCTGCAGCCCTTAACTGTTTGCTACAAGGCTTGGGAGTAGCACCCACAGTAGAGTGATATTGCTAAGTGACATTCTGGGCAGTAGGTGTGAGGACTAACTGATGCTGCTTGTGAAGGAAGACCTTGAAAGATCACCCCAGGATGGGAAACTGCTGGGAGACCTGGTTGGAAAGCTGAGTCAAGAAAAGGAAACAGCTCCTGGAGTGACAGAGGGGCTGCAGTGTGTGTGTGAGACAGAGCTGGAGTGAAACCTCAGGAAGGGGCATCAGCTTAGCAGAGCTATTCCTCAGAACTGCCAGGAGGAGGTGCTGTCCAGTGGTGAGAAGAGTGCCCTGTGATGCTTTCTTAGGGGTTCAGTTTTCAGGATGGCTGAGGCCTAGCATTCAGGTAGGGTTGCTGCCTGTCCAGATTTCCCAAGATTGTCCCTCTTTTTAGGTAACTGTCCTGGAAAATCTATATGTCTTCCTGTGACCCTGGTTTTTGTTAGCTGAGTCAGTGTCTGGGTTTTTGTTGGCTGAGTCACTTTTTAGGCTGCTGCTGGGGTGGGGATGGAGGATTCAGCCTCTCTCTTCCTGGTGCAGCTGCTCCTACTCCTTCCAAGCTGTTCCACGGCTTCCCCAACAGACAGCATTAAGCAGTTGCTGCAACTTTCTAGCTGACTAATAAGCTGCTGGAGCACTGACAGGTGTTCAAGGCAGCAGCTCTACAATATCATGCTCTTCACCATCATCTTTAAAGTTTATATTTGAAGATATGCTCTAGGAATTGTTGTGAAATACCATGAGTGAGTTCCTTGAGTCTAGCTCTGTAGCTTGGCAAAGAGAAGGTTATGGGATGACTTGATAGTAGTCTGAAGGCAGGCTGTAGCATGTCCGCATTGGTGTTTTCCCATCAGCGTCATTATGCCACCTCCGTAAGAGGTGGAAGCTTAGGTTGTTGTAACTTGCGTTGCTCAAATATCTTTCACAAAAAGACGTGATGCAAGTTAGATCGACCTAAGTGTAGTGTAGACCTGCCCTAAGTATCTACATGGGAAATAAATATTAGATATTGGTTTCTTCTGCCTAGCAGAGAAAGGTATAACACAATCCAATGGCTGATAGATGAAGTTAGACAAATTCAGGCTGGAAATAAGGTGAACTTTTAACATTGAGGGTAACTTACTATTTGACCAATTTCCCAAGAGTAGTATGGATTCTCCATCATTGGCAATTTTTCAATGAAGATTTGATCTTTTTCTAAAAAAGGGACTATTGGAATCATTTTGGGGAAGTTCTATGGCCTGTGTTAGTCAGGAGGTAAGCCTATATGATAAGAGTGGTCCCTTCTGGCCTTGGAATCTATGAAATCATGGTGGCAGCTGTTCCTAATCTGTGGGTCCCTCCTCCTGGAAGCCATCTCCAATTCTGCCCTCATCTGAGCTGAGCAAAGAGAGCCTAGAAGTCCCAGGTTGTTGTTTTTTGTATCTCAGAGGTGGCAACCCTACTTGTAGCAGGAAAAATTTCACCTGTATAGTGAATGTGGGCATATTTGCACAATTATCCAAGCCTGCAGCCAGGGAGAGAGGCTAGTGCTCAGATTTGTGCCCATAATTCAATAGTGCCATGCAAAAAGGGAAGATGGACATGCAAAAATGTCTTGCGCCATCGTGTTTCTTAGTAGCTGAGTATTTTCCATTCTTGGCTCTGAGTCTGAAAGTGCCAGTCACAGCTAAGAATCAAAGACATGTGTCATCTACCCACTTTGTACCACTGTACCAGGGTGCTAATGGCAGCAGCTGCAGTCTAAAATGGCTTGGAACTGAAGTCCCTTCTGCCAGATCTAAGGGTGGCTCATATCAAAGATAAAAGATCCTTAGCACAATTTGTAAAGAATGCTGGATAATCCTAGTGCTGATGGGCTGATAGTCCCTCTTTCTCTCCCTGGACCACTACAGCCCAGCTGGCATTAATACCTAGAGCAGTCTGGCACCTAATGGGTGCCCCAGGCCTGTGCAATCCCCTATCTATTAGTATATAATGCAATGCTCCCTAAAGCACTTTGGAACATCTTTGATTATGTGAAAAGCAGTGTGAAAATCCAAGCTGCTCTTGGTGTGCTGTGAGTCTGATTCACCTGAAGGATCTGTGTATGAACTAGTCATGCTTCCTCTCAATGGCAACTACCATTTTATCAATAAGACCTGGGACAGCCAAGGCTGTAAACCTGGTTTTTGAGTTTTTTACATGGAAATGGATAATTAATCACAAGACTTGTCTTATTAGCTATGGAATGTTGTTTCACTAAATTGCATTTCCTGGAAGCCAGGATGATATTCTAAGGATATTTTTCTTTAAAATACAGCCCTACGTTTTCCAAAGTAATTAATTTTGGATGCCTGTGTTCGGAGCCCAATAAGACACCTTCAGGGGCGATGATTTTTAGGAATGCCTGATTACACCCCACCCCTCTGAAAGCCAGGCCTCTTTCAGACCCCCAACACTGAGGCACCCAGAAATCACTCTTCTCCTCTGACAATCTGTACCATGACAGATTGTTTTAGAAGAAGAATAGTGAACATCTATAAACACAGTGGTCTGAATTCAGTCCTGGCCCTCCACTATGAATTTAGCTCAGCTAAGTTATTAATACTATTGTTCCTTCAAGGAGTCCAATTTGACCCTAGAAGTGAGTGGCTCCTGTGTGGCATTTTCATAACAAAACCTGAAAGGCACAAGGATGGTCAAAAGATTCTGTTCCAGAAAGTCTGGATCTGCTCCCCTCTGACTAGGGAAGCCCACCCCAAGTGGAAGATAAGGGGAAGAAAGGTCTAAAGGCTTCGTTTGCAAGGCTTTTTCCCAGGGATGTGGGGTTTGCTCCTTCCCCCTCCATGGAAAAAGCCAGAGGACCAGTGCCCAAAACACTGAAGATGCTCTGGGATCCACCTGGATTCTGGTGGGACCAATAAGAGTCCAGAGCCATCCACATGCAGACTCTGTGCTCTGACCTCTCCCTGGCAGCAGCTGGCCGAGCTTTCCAGAAATAGCTTATGCCAGGACCGCCATCTAAAATGCGGGGGGGAGGGGATCCTAAATGCACGGTATGGGCCATGTAAGTATAATAGAGCCTTGGCCTGTATTATCTTCTGGGGGAATAACTGCTGGGTGCCAGGATAGCCCTGTCCCACCCACTCACCCAAATAGATCCCTGGACCTGTGGAGAGCTCAGTCTGTGGCAAGGGGAGTGGGTCAGTCTTATGAAGGCAGCTGGCCCCCCTCCTTTACAGAACAGAAAGCTCTCACATGGAGGGTGCCCTTCTCAAGTTGATTTTCCGGGATGCCCTTGGGCCCTCAACTCTCCCCTAGACCTCTAGACACCAGGAGTTCCTGTATCACACACACTGCAGAAGGAGAAGTGACCCAGTTCAAGTCTTTTTGACCCTGACCCCCGTACAGGTAACGGATGGCTGCTTCTCTCTCTCACAATATCCCGTGTTTAGCTTTACAATTTCCTCATCCTTTTAATAAAGGGGTTTCTTCCTTTACTATAGTGTGGTAGCACCTGGGAACTGCAGCCAGGGACCAGGACTCCATTGTGTTAAGCGCTGTACAAATTCAGAACAACTTTTGATGAGACTTAAAGTAGCACTTTTCCCTACCGCTTTCTGGTGGTTCAAACAACTCCCTTAAGTTTGTAGGCTGCAGACACAAGGACACCACTTATCTCTTGCTCTTCCTCACCACTTGAATTCAGTTGGTTTGCAGCTGATGTGCATCGTGGAGGCATTATACCTTGGTCAATTCAAAATGCCTTTCTTCCTAGTTCCAAATGCAGGCTTGGAGTTACTAATAACTTTGTAATATTTCTTTTGAAAGAACAGCAAAGATTTGTCACAAGGAAGGGACGGAGATGACCCCCTACTGTAATGCTTTGCCAGACATGGTTTAAGGGCTTTAGGTAAAGAACATGGAATAAAACTTCTAAAATTCTGAATTGTTCGAACACTGCAGAAGATCCCTGGTAAAAATTCATCCCTATTATGGCTTTCCTAAATAAAATACAAATATATGGGGAATGACCTTTGGGCATTATTTTTCCTTATACCTGTTTGAATAAATGAAGCTGTGGGTTGAAAAAAAGTTGCAAAACCAGCCCTGCAAGCTATGAAACATAACTACTCTACATTCTAGAGCTGTTATTTAGGTCTTGAGGTCCTTCCATTAATGACTCATATCCCCAGGTATCTAGTTTCTGAGCAACTACCCTGAAGGGGCCCAAAATTGCATGTAAAAGCGGTCTGGAAGTGACTATTACACCATCATCATGACAGATTGCAAAAACAAACCATTATTTACTCTGTTCAAAATGGCCTAGAGTCATAGCAAACTGCATGATTGGGTATCACCACAGCAAACGAACAGGGCTTTGCTTCTTAAATATCAAGAGACTGGGCTGATTTAAGGTTTTTATTGCCTGCAGCTGAGCTTCCCTGTGTGGCTCACTGCTTTTGGGGGGTTTGCATCTAATTTGTGCATCACCCTTTCCACAGGGGCTCAGCACCTCCTCTGGTTATCCCATAGTTTGAAACAAGAAGTGTAACAACTAGTGCTGAAATCAGCATTGCAAGCTGTGCTAAACTGTTACTATTGCCTTTTATAAAATCACTTTATTAACCCCTCCTGTGTGGTTCATCCATGCACAGCTGCATTGGAGGGGAAGTGTAGGCTAGTGGTTAAAGCCCAGCCCTCAGATTTGGAGTTCCTAGACTCAATCCTCAGCTGTAACCACCAGCAAAGGGTTTTAGCTGAGGGGCATTGCTGCTAAAGAACTACTTGTTGCTCCCTGTTGTAGTAGCAGGTTCTGCACCAGTCCCAACATAATTTAGAGAAGCCTCAAGGCTACTCTAAATGAGGCTGGCTAGCTGTGGTCCCACGGGGTTGATACACCAACAGGAGATCGCTGCTGAGTACAGCCATTCTGGCCACACCTCCTTTCTCCTAGTCACATGCCCTTCAATGGGGACTCAGAGCAAGCAGCATAAGAGTCAACTACGCTGGCTGTAGGCTGGCTCTGCACCACCTAGAGCTTCTCTTAGGGCTTGGCTACACTGGAGAGTTGCAGTGCTGGTGGTGGGTTTACAGCGCTGCAACTTAGTAACCGTCCACACCTGCAAGGCACATCCAGCGCTGCAACTCCCTGGCTGCAGCGCTGGCTGTACACCTGGTCTGCTTGGGGTATAACGATTGCAGCACTGGTGATGCAGCGCTGCTCGTCAAGTGTGGCCATGAAAAGCACTGTAATTGTCCTCCAGGGTATTAGGAGGTATCCCAGAATACCTGCTCAGCCACTCTGCTCCTCAGTTCGCACTCTACTGCCCTGGCCTCAGGTGACCCGCCCTTTAAATGCCCCGGGAATTTTAAAAATCCCCTTCCTGTTTGCTCAGCCAGGTGTGGAGTGCAATCAATTAGTGACCATGCCTCCACGCTCCAAACAAGCGCCAGCATGGAGCAATGGCGAGTTGATGGACCTCCTCAGTGTTTGGGGGGAGGAAGCTGTGCAGTCACAGCTGTGCTCCAGCTGTAGGAATTACGATACCTATGGGCAGATATCAAAGGCCACGCTGGAAAGGGGCCATGAACGGGACGCGGTGCAGTGCAGGGTTAAAGTAAAGGAGCTGCGGAGTGCTTATTGCAAAGCCCGCGAGGGAAACTGCCGCTCAGGTGCTGCCCCCACGACCTGCCGTTTTTACAAGGAGCTGGACGTGATACTTGGGGGTGACCCCACTGCCAATCTGAGGACCACGATGGACAGTTCAGAGCAGGGAGAGGAGAGGGAGGTGGAGGGGGCGGAGGAAACCGAGAGTGAGGGTACTAGGGTGGTGGGAGACACCCCGGAGTCCCAGGAGGCATGCAGCCAGGAGCTCTTCTCAAGCCAGGAGGAAGCTAGCCAGTCGCAGCAGCTGGAACTTGTTGGTGAAGAAGAAGCAGAGGAGCGGGTTCCCGGTAAGCAGGTTTTATTTTCAGGATGGAAATGTTTTGGGAGAGGAGGGAGGTTATGGCTGCATGCATGCATGCCTAGATGTGGACTAGCCCACTGATGTGGTCTATCGCATCGCGGTAATCGGCCTCAGTAATCTCTTCAAAAGTTTCTGCCAGAGCGTGGGCAATGCGCTTGCGCAAGTTTATAGGGAGAGCAACTGTGGTCTTTGTCCCAGTCAGGCTAACGCGTCCGCGCCACTGTGCAGCTAGAGGTGGGGGGACCATTGCTGCATACAGGCAAGCTGCATAGGGGCCAGGGCAGAATCCGCATTGCTGTAGAAGACCATCCCTTGCTTCCCAGGTGACCCGCAGCAGTGAGATATCTTCCAGGATTAACTCCTGTGGAAAATGTAGGGATAGTGTTCAGTGCAGGTCCCCCCGCAGCTCTCTGCTTTCCCCAACACACACAAACCCCAGTGCAGCCCTGAGCCAATCAGTTCCCCTTCCCAGGTGAGCAGCGGCAGCGACATGGCTTCCAGGATTAATTAACTCCTGCACTCATTACCCCTTGCTCACCATGTCTTCACTGCTGTGGGCTCTCTGTGCTGTGTTTGGTATGTGGAAATTATGCTAAAGTGAGACTGTGAACTCCTTCCCTGTGATTATACACAATGCTGCCTCTCTGTTAAATGTTTCAATTTTTGTCTTTTTTCCAATAACAGTGTCCTTGACTGTTGCTAGAAATGGACTGGCCTTATCACAGACTGCTGAAAAGCTACAAAACCTGAGGAAAAAGCGACGAAAAAGCAAAGAAGATATGGTGAAAGCAGTTATGAATCAGTCTGCCAGAGAGAGTAAGAAGCTGCAGGACTGGAGAGAGAAAATGCAGCACTGGAGGGAAAGAGAAAGCAAGAGAAAGGAATTGGCTAAGAAGAAAAGCACAAAGCAGCTGATAAGCCTCCTGGCGTGCCAAACGGACTGTATCCAGTCACTCGTAGCCATGCAGGCAGAGCACTACCGTGCTGCCCCCACCCCCGTCACAAAGCTCTCTCCCTTGTGCCCCAATGTCAGCTCAAAACCCCCTTCTCCAGCATCCAGTTTCTTACCACCACCAGCTGCCCCCAACACCTGTACGTTCACCCACCAGCCCTGAGAACTATGACCCTTACCCTCTGCCCTCAACCCCCATCATCATGCAGCATTTTCATCCTGAAGTGCAGCAGTCATTGCACAGCACTCCAGGCAGGACATATTCAGACCTCTGACTGCACAGTTCACCACCCTACCCCGCTGCCCTTTTACTTACGTTCTTTTCAATAAATGATTTCTTGGCTTTTAAAACAGTTTTTATTATTGCAGAAAGTGAAAGATACCATACCCCAAGGAAAAAACAGGCGCTGCAAATCATTGTAACCACTGCACTTCACTCCTGTGCAAGGCACCAAACATTACTGTTGGTTTTCAGCCTCAAATTCCTCCCTCAAGGCATCCCTAATCCTTGTAGCCCTGTGCTGGGCCTCTCTAGCAGCCCTGCTCTCTGGCTGTGCAAATTCAGCCTCCAGGCGTTGAATCTCGGAGGTCCATTCCTGACTGAATGTTTCACCCTTCCCTTCACAAATATTATGGAGGGTACAGCACACGGATATAACCTCAGGGATGCTGTTTTCCCCCAAGTCTAGCTTCCCATAAAGAGAACACCAGCGGCCTTTTAAACAGCCAAAAGCACACTCCACAGTCATTCAGCACCGGCTCAGTTGAACCGGTCCTTGCTCCTGTCAAGCTTCCCTGTATACGGTTTCATGAGTCAAGGCATTAACGGGTAAGCAGGGTCTCCAAGGATCACAATGGGCATTTCAACGTCCCCTACTGTGATCTTCCGGTCTGGGACAAAAGTCCCGGCCTGCAGCTTCCTGAACAGGCCACTATTCCGAAAGATGCGTGCATCATGCACCTTTCCAGGCCAGCCTGTGTAAATGTCAATGAAACACCCACGGTGATCCACAAGCGCCTGGAGAACTATAGAGAAATATCCCTTCCGATTAATGTACTCGGATGCCAGGTGGGGTGGTGCCAGAATAGGAATATGCGTCCCATCTATCGCCCCTCCACAGTTAGGGAAACCCATTTGTGCAAACCCATCCAGAATGTCCTGCACGTTCCCCAGAGTCACAGTTCTTCTTAGCAGGATGCGATTAATGGCCCTGCAAACTTGCATCAACATGATTCCAATGGTCGACTTTCCCACTCCAAACTGGTTCGCGACCGATCGGTAGCTGTCTGGAGTTGCCAGCTTCCAGATTGCAATAGCCACCGGCTTTTCCGCTGGCAGGACAGCTCTCAATCTCGTGTCCTTGTGCTGCAGGGTGGGGATGAGCTCCTCACACAGTCCCATGAAAGTGGCTTTTCTCATCCGAAAGTTCTGCAGCCACTGCTCGTCATCCCAGACTTCCATGACGATGTGATCCCACCACTCAGTGCTTGTTTCCTGAGCCCAAAAGTGGCGCTCCACGGTGCTGAGCATGTCCTTTACTGCCACAAGCAATTTAGTGTCACATGTGTCAGGTGACTCGATATCATCGTCGGACTCCTCACTGTCACTTTGGAGCTGAAGGAATAGCTCAACTGCCAAACGTGATGTACTGACGACACTCATCAGCAAAGTCCTCAGCAGCTCGGGCTCCATTTCCCACAGAAATCGCGCTGCACACAAACCATTGGGAGACTCACGATGGCGCCAAATGTGGATGGAAAAACAGTGACTGATGGGATGTGAAGCGTTGCACCACGGGGCGTTGGGACAGGAAGCGGAATGACCCGCACCCTTCCGTCCCCTTCCCCCAATCCACGGCGCCAAAATGGGACGAGGTCTCTGTAGGATAGCTGCCCACAATGCACCACTCCCAACAGCACTGCAAATGCTGCAAGTGTGGCCACACTGCAGCGCTGGTAGCTGTCAGTGTGGCCACACTGCAGCGCTGTCCCTACACAGCTGTATGAAGACAGCTGTAACTCCCAGCTCTGCACAACTCCAAGTGTAGCCAAGCCCTTAGAGTAGCACACAGGTGCCAGCATGAGGCCAAAGTTCTGGACCCAAGATCCTATTTCCAGCTCTGTCGCTGATTCACTAGGCAAGTACCAGCCTTTATGTGCTTAAGTTTAAGCATCTGTAATTGTTTACCTACTTCACTAGAATGCTTCATGGCTTTATTAGGGTTTGCAGAGCTCCAGGAGAGAGCCAGCTGATTTTCATTTCAAGTGGCTTCTCTTTATTTGGCTGGAATTATATAAACCTTTTCTTTTGCTCAGCCAATCTGCATTCAGGTTTGACCTGTTAATCTTTAATACTACCAAAATTCAGTCAACTGAGACTCATTAATTTTATTTCAAGCTAGACAATAAATCTGTATAGACATTTAAAATTTAGCTGGTGTTTTTTCCAAATAGGACATATTTTAACTAGTCAAATCTTTGTGAGATGCTGCCCTGAACCAGACAGGTAATCACAAACTGCAATAATTCTGACAGCTCTTTGGCTTCATTGCAGGTTTCTCTATTTTACCCAAGCAGTTAACTGACCAGCAATGGAATGTAAAATTGCTCATGTAATCTACCCAGTGAATGGGCAGAACAAAGAATTTAAATTTTCATTTCAATTAGTATTTGCCTAGTGAATGTTGAATGTCAAACATAAAATCTTTACAGTTCTTTTGTGCCTGGAGTTGGGTCATTAGTGCAAGTTAAAATAATGGATCCACAATATCCAAACTGCAGTTTCAAGTTTTACCCTCTCTCTTCCTAGTGTTAGCTCAGTCCTTTCTTCCAGAAAAATGAACAGTTGGCAATGTGTGGAGATTTGGGATTTAGCAATGAAGTAAGATCATGCTGGATCAGTAAACAGGAACTCAAAGGAGACATGGTGCAAAAGCTGACTTATATAGCTGTTCACTCGCTCTGTAACAGACTTCCCAGAATGTTAAGTATGTTGTGTCAACCTATAATTACAATGATTAGGCTCAGCTCCTAGATGAAAATTTTGGTGAAACACCATTATTATTAACATGTGTTATGGTAGGGGCCAGAGGGCCGGGTCCCTATTGTATTAGGAGCTGTACAGTATTATTTTCTGGTAGTGCCTATCATGTGCTAAGCACTTGCTTCATAGAACAGAAGGAACAATTCCCTGTGCCACAATGCCCACAATCTAGAGATTATTACAATGTGTAAAATGCCTAAAATAGTGATATCATGTATAAACAGATGGAAGAATTACACACCATCCCTTTTCCTTTGAATATTCCAGAGACTATCTGTTTTAAGACAGAGGCACAAGTGTGCAAGGTGTTTTAGGAATATATGAGACAGCAAGGCTCCTATATGAAGAGGTCTATGTTTAGAAAGAAGGCAAAAAGTATGCTGGCACCAGAGGGTGGCAATGTGAGGGGGTAGGAAAGAATGTTTGTTTTTCTTATGGGGCAGAAGGGACATGAAGGCAAATGGATGGATGAGGGACTGAGTTAAGAGGATCAAAGGAAGAAGAATATTGTGAGGGGTGTGGAAAGGAAACTTGCAGGGAAAGTGAGGCTGACCTTGAAGACCTGTGACTGAGGGGAATGCTGGGGGGATAGGAGACAGCCAATTAGAAGACAGAAAATATTGGGGTGCAGACTGTGGGGTGCAGAGACTCCTGGCTGAGTCTCCCCTCTCCTCCTGCTGTTGCTTATCTCCTGTATGGGGCTAGTCTGGTCCTGGTGACAGGCTTTGCTCCCAGCAGCTCACGCTTTGCCTCACCTCAGTTCATGGAGCTGGGGGAACCAGGGAGAGCCTCCAGAATAGGCTCCCAGATGGGAGGAATTGGGCAGGATGGCAACTGGGCCTCAGCCCTACCTCACTGGCCCTGCTGCCCAAACTGGGGGCAGATGCCCTGGACGGTGAAGGACGCTATGGCAGTTTTCTGGCGCTTTTCCCACCAGCATCCCCTCTGTCTTTCCTGGGCTCAGTTATAGCCAGCTGCTCTTCTTGCTCTGATGGACACCGAGAGATCAGGGAGAAGGTGCCATTTGCATTTAACATAAAGGCAATGTAGATCTTAGAGTCAGCTGTGTTCTGCTGGAACTGTTCCCATGCTTACTTATAGTCCCCTACAATGGCTTCACAGAGACATTGAATAAAATGGAGGAAAGGACTGAGCCTTGTGGAAGAGTCTGGAGGGCATTTTCCATAACAGCCCTCTGGATTTAGGCACAGAGAAAGGAGTGGAGCCATTTCTAGACATTTCCATCCACCCTTGTGTTGACCTGAATTTATGGGCTAGTTTATTATGGCTCACCCCTGATTTAATCAGAAGATATTTAGATTCTTTTCCCAATTCAGGCTACAGGGTTAGCGAACACAGAGAGTTCAAAGTCATGAAAGGACTCTCGGGTTGTGTGGCAAGGACACTTACATTGAGGACAATGACAAATTGATAAGAACTTTATTAATATAAATGAAAGAACAATAAATGCTATTAAACACAGAATTACAAAGAAGTAATATATTTCTATGACCCATGGTGGTAACATCTCTAGTCTAACAGACTACTTAAGCTAGCTTACTCACACCCTTCCCTGGAGACCTGGTAGTAGGAGACAGAGGACCAACCTTGTCTCTGGCAGGCCCGAGGAAGTGATGGTCCAAGCTTCCCAAGTTGGTAGGGATTAGGTTTGAGTGTTGAGTAGCTAGGCTGTATTGCGAAGCTGAGCTGATAGCTTGATAGAAAATAGGAAAAAGCAACCACCCTGTATGGCTGCTTGCCCTTTTAAAGGGACCTGACACTGCCTAAATGCAGGCTCAACCTAACATGCCCAGATCTTATTTCCTCACCCAAATAAATCTTTGGGTATACTTAATCTATAGGTTAACATGTTATATGTTCATACGTATTAATATCAATTATCCCCAAAACCGTTATTCTTGGCCTTACTTATGACTTCCATGTTCTGCGGAGTACCATGCAATTACTGGTCTGTTCCAGACCTATGATAAACATATTCAGTTCTTTGTTTGATTCTCCCATACAGTTCCCAAAAGTTGAGAGGGGTAACCAGTAGGCCATTTATCTATGCCAAAGATTACAAACAGTCATACTGACCTGCTCTAGCTAATCATACAGGATACAGGCCTGTAGGTTGCTTGTGTTATAGCCAACTATTATGAATATGAATAGCATATACTGGAATTCAACATAAACAAAATCCAAGAAAATAAGATGATTCAATAATAATAGGATATGATAACAAAATAATATGAATCAAGCCAATGGGGAAAACACATTATGCAATGTAGCAAGCTAACAAACTGTCTGTATGGGCTACCATAGGTGAGAGAGTAGTCTTTGATGATCAGCAGTAATGAATGCTTCAGAGAGATGTAGCAAAATGGATATAAATGACCCTTGTCTATGGACAGGAGCATGTCATCTATCAGTGCTGTCTCTGTACTAGCATGGCAGGAAACCTGACTCAGAGGGATTTAGGATATTGGCAGCTGGTATACAAAGGAGGAGACAGACCTTCAATAGCTTCTTCGCTGGCTTACTCAGAAATTGGAAGATAGGCACTCAGAGGTAGTTTGCAGGGTCAGCTGCATCAGTCAATGCTTTCCATAATACCAGTTGGACCATCTAGTGAGTGCTAGGTTTCCTTCTTCAGGTGCTGACAGTCTCTGGTAGCAGGGCTCCCAGATGTTTGTGACCCTTCATTGGCCAAGAATACTGATCAATGGCCTGGATTTTTTTCCATATGAAGAAACTTTTTTTCACAAAAGGAAATAAATTTCGAGCTAAATTATACTTCTACCTAGCAGAGCTGTGGGGGAAGAAGAGCACCACATGAAAGAGTGCATGGAGGTGCTGTGAGCACATGGTGAATGAGTCTAGCTACTCCTTAGAGCAGCTCTAGATTGAGCTCCCTTGAGCATTCTCTGCTCCAGCTCCACCTGCCTTTCTGAAGCCACCAGCTCCCCAAGCAGGACTACTCACCTTTCTCCAAATGATGGCTACCTGCTGCATAGATTTGTTAGAAGTGGGAAGTAGGTGCTTTTTGGGGCCCTCTCCCCAATTCCCATATTAGAAGCAAGCAGAAAACTGGCCTTTACATTTTATGACATCCTGAATATGAAAACTCAAAGTTCCCACAGCAAAAACACAATCAAAGTTCTCACATCAACTAACTGGTTGGTATTAGAGACTGTGGCATTTATCACTGTACCTGTCAAACCTTAAAGCTCTAGTTTTAACATACAAATCTCTAACTTTATAGCCTTTCTCCAAAGTTTGTCAGGCTAGAATTTATTTGCAGTCTGCTTACATGAATATTTAACAACATGAATTGAAATAGATCTATCCAGGAACTTGACTGCAAACCAGACACCCATATGGTCCGCTTTCTCTGGACCCAATGCAATGTTTGGAATGTAAGTCAATGAATGTGGAATCAAAGAGGGAGGGGTGTATTTTACAGCTCATTGTCAGTTAAAGTGCTAGGTCCAGATAATTTCTCTGTCATCTTCATTCTGCTCAATTCCTTTTTATAAATTAAAATAAAAAGTACAGCCTCTATTCTAGAACATCAGTAAACTAGCAAGAATCCATGAATTTGGGATTAGGGGGTAAAATATGCAAAATAGATTCTGAAACAAAACCGATACAGTGTCTATCACTTAGCACACCCATGCCATATCCAGAAGCTCCAGGTACTGTTATAGCTTTATAGCATAGAAGTCAGGGTTACATTATACTAAATAATATTGCTGATTATTCCATTGCCAGTATAATAACTCTCTCTGAATCTCATGGATTACTCACGTTATCATATCTGAGTCATAGATCTGCAAGTCAGAAGGGACCATCATGATCATCCAGACTGACTTCCTGCATATCATAGACTAAAGAACCTCACCCAGTAATTTCTGCATCATGTCCAGAACTTCTAATGAATCTAGAGCATAACTTTTAGAGAGATTTCCCCACTAAAGCTTTCATCATAGCCTTTGTTGTTTCCTCACCATTCCCATAGCCACGTTAAAGCCTACCCATTACCATAGATCTACAGCTCCAGGTAGCTACTCAGTGGTTTGATGCATCCGCATATAGTATCCTCAGCATTTCATTCTGCATCTCCATGTATCAGATCAGGCTGCAAGGGATATAAGAAGTTGTTTATTAATGTTGTGACACTAAGCAGACTGATGAGAACATTGCAATAGGAACTTATCAGCTCTAGTGTTTGATGCATCATAGTGAAACAGTCATCTTATCTATCCACTGTATTATCTTACAGAGTCAGCAACTGCCACTCTGCTAAGAGTGTCAGCAACATTACAAATTATTAGTATGTTTCTCCCATAATACCCTTTGTGGGTGGGGAAATCCACTGACTTATCCTCCTTCAGATCCCTCCTGTAGCATCACCACTGTTTGATGCCTACACAATACTGCCATCTGATAGTCGGGGGGGAGGGGAGTCATCTGAAACTAGTGCTCATGCAAAACCGTGTTCACTTTATTTTTTTATGCTTCCTCCCCCACTTGTCCGTTTCATCCACCTGTTGCATCTCATCACACATCCACCTCCTGCTGTTCCTACTATTCATAAATCACAAAGATGACAGCACTGGACATCTTAATATGCAAGAGGAAAAGCAGCAAGAAATTTGAAAAAAAGAATCCAAAAAGATTAAGGGGCTGTAGGGATCAGATTTTTGATTAAAAGATTAAAGTTATAATCACATAAATAAATACACACACACTTACCCAAAACAAAAACTAATGGGGGATAGAACTGCCTACAACTACCCACCCCAAACACAGAGTGATCAGAGGAATTGCTTAGGGTGCACGAAGAAGGTATATCTAGAACTAAGTTGTCAAGGTTTTTTCCCCACTTTGAACTTTAGAGTCAGTAAGTGGGGACCTACATGATCACTTTTAAGCTTAATTATTAGCTTAAATCTGGTACGCTGCCACCAGCCAGAAGTAGTGTCTGGCACTTTCTGTTCCCCCAAAACTTTCCCTGGGGAACCCAAGACCCAAACCCCTTAGGTCTTAAAACAAGGAGAAATTAACCATCCCTTTCCTTTTCCCCCCAGACTCTCCCCTCTCTGGGTTGCCTTGAGAGGCTACACACATCCAAACTCCTTGGATCTCAAAACAAAGAGGAATTAACCATCCCCCTCCTTTTCCCCCCAGACTTTCCCCTCCCTGGGTTGCCTTGGGAAGCTTCACACTGATCCAAACTCCTTGGATCTTAAAACAAGGAGCAATTAACCATCCCCTTTTCTTTCCCCCCACCAATCCCTGGTGAGTTTAGACTCAATCCCTTGGATTCTAAAACAAGGAAAAATCAATCAGGTTCTTAAAAAGAAAGCTTTTAATTAAAGAAAGAAAAGGTAAAAATTATCTCTGTAAAATCAGGATGGAAAATGCTTTACAGGGTACTCAGATTCATATAGACTAGAGGGACCCCCTCCCCCCAGCCTGAGATTCAAAGTTACAGCAAACAGAGGTAAAAATCCTTCCAGCAAAAAGACACATTTACAAGTTAAGAAAACAAACATAAGACTAATCCGCCTTGCCTGGCTATTACTTACTATTTTGAAACATGAAAGACTGATTCAGAACGATTGGGAAAGGCTGGGTGTACGTCTTGTCTCTCTCAGTCCCGAGAGCGAACAATGAACCAAACAAACAGCACAAACAAAGACTTCCCTCTACCAAGATTTGAAAGTATCTTGTCCCCCTATTGGTCCTCTGGTCAAGTGTCAGCGAGGTTCACTGAGCTTCTTAACCCTTTACAGGTAAAAGAGACATTAACCTTTAATCATCTGTTTATGACATAAGTAGATAAAATTAACCAAGGAAAAATTAAGGAGACATTTCATTGAGGACTCTTAGGCTTTAGAATAATCTTTTGAAGGAAGAGGTTGTTTGACTTACTTAAAACTTGACAGAGCAAGTCACTTCAGACATAGGGGACAATCCTGTGCTGGCAGAGTGATGAAGTGGGTACCCTCCTATGTCTTTTCTGTAGCTAACTTTCTGATAAGGAACCTGGAGTAGGAGAGAGTGGGTTTTCGAGGATCAGGTTAGGACTCAGGAAGTAGGAGGAGATCATTCCTTTTCAGTATGAGGGGGTACTGTGTTAGTCTTGTATCCACAAAAACAACAAGGAGTCCAGTGGCACCTTAAAGACTAACAGATTTATTTGAGCATAAGCTTTTGTGGGTTCTTTCAAGGAAGAAGTGAGGTTTTTTACCCACAAAAGCTTATGCCCAAATAAATCTGTTAGTCTTTAAGGTGCCACCAGACTGCTTGTTGTTCTTTCAGTATGCACCATCAGTATTTTGGTTGTTACTTTTTAAATCCTACTTTTTAAACAACTATCCTATTATAACATTTTGTTCTTAGTGAGAATATCCACATTGGAATCTGCACCCATCAAAGATTTCTTGTCAATTAAGTGATATCTCTCATCCCAGCAACCATGAAAACCATGGTAACAAATGCTAACCAAGCCCAAGGATTCTCTGGCATCTTTTATCAGTAGGGTGAGGAATTGTGCTTCTTTCTGCAAATACCCATAAAATGATGCTGTGCATTAGTTACCAAACATTTATTTGTACCCTGAAGCCATTACACTATCTTTCTGAGCTGTGTCTAAATAAGTACAGAGCTAAATTAACAGGAACAAGGCTGGAAACAGCTCAGAGATTGATCTCAAGGACACAATACTTACAGTAAAACAATGGAAGACAAGTGTCAGTGCCTGCATTCTTCTTAAATAATGGCATACACACACACTGACATACAGACTATTTACTCATGTCCAGCTCACTGATCGGTGACCTCACAAAGACCAAATGGAGTTTGGAACACACCTGACTGCTGGGCCTGGAATTTATAGCAGACTCCTCTTCGCACTTTCTGTAGTTCAGCTGATGGGGTCAATCAGTGCTGTCTGTTTCCCTCTTTATCTCTGATTTCCCTTAGGAATAGGGGGGCTGATAGAAAACTCTGTAAGAAAACAGGGCATAGCTGCATTTTAGTGAACGGAGTTTGGGGTTAAGAGAGATTCCTTCTATTCCCAACTCTGCCACTGACTTTGTGGGACCTTGGGCAATTCACCTCACCTTTCTGGGATTCCGTTTCCCCATTTGTGCAATAGGGCTAGCCCTTTCTATTAAAGTGACCAGAGATCTATAGGAAAGTTCACTATAAAAAAGTTGCATGTTAGTGTTCTACTCACTTGTATTATGGTCCCATTATTGAAAATAATGGAAGCAATAAAATCAATTTATCTTGGTAGAGATTGAACAACAATGAGAAATATCAACAGTTAAATACAGAATAGCAAAAACTATACATCACATTATTTATATTAGGGATCTTTGTGGATTAGAATTCTGAGTGTCAAACTTTAGGGGGCAGAATCCAGCTTCCTGAATTCCAGGATGATAGCTAGGATCCTTGGCAGCACCCTTGTTCCTTAATTATTGCAAACATTGTGCAGGTGACCACATACCCTACACCAACCTGGGATGTCCTTGTACCACCTAGCTTACACCTTGTAGAGTCACTTATAGCTCTGCAGAGTGAGTGTAAAAGGCTGCCCAGTTAGAATGATGATGATAATGTCCAGCTCTTCTATAGTACTTTTCATCTGTAGGTCTTAAAGTGCTTTAAAAAGGAGGGTATTCTTTGTCCTCATTTTACAGATGGGGAAATGAAGGCACAGAGAAGTGAAATGATTTATCCCAAGTTATCCAGCAGGCTAGGACAGCTGAGACTAGAACATAGGTCTCCGAAGTCTATGTGTACATGAGGGGGAAACCCACAACTGGCAGGGTCAGCTGATTCAGGCTCGCAGGGCTGAAAAATTGCTGTGTAGACATTTGGGCTCGGGCTGGCACCTGGGCTCTGAGACTCTCCCTCATCATGAGATCCCAGAGCCTGAGCCCCAATGTCTACACAGCAATTTTTAGCCTTGCAGCCCAAGCCCTGCAAGCCTGAATCAATTAACCCTGGGCCAGCCACACATATTTTTTTTCTCCTTGGAGACATTCCTATGCTCCCAAATAGCTTTAGAAAAAGCACAGATTTGCATGGAGTGAACTTGAAAGTGAGAGCAGACTTTCCAGAACTTAGCATTTGTCTTAGTATTGCGGCAACAGTAGGAGCACAAAAATCTGGCTTCTTTATTCCAACTGAAGGGTGCTAATCAATCAAGTAAAATTAAGTTTCTCATCATATATATTTATGTGCATAGCAACCACAATGTGCTAGGCACTTGACAGCCATGTAAAAAAAAAAGAAAGAGAGAGAGAGAGAGAGAGAAAAAAAAATATTTTCAAGCTGTGAAAAATCACTAACTGAACCTGCATCGTAAGCTCCTTGCGGCAACTACTGTGTGTTTTATTTTCAACAGTTAGATGGCTACAGCTTTCAAGAACAGGGAGTATTTCTGTGGTTTAATTTGTGAACTCAGATATTGGCCTTGGAATATTTTATGAAGGGGTTGCAAAGGTGAAGATAAAATTAAGGACAATTGCCCATGATTAATGCCTTATGATGCTGGAAAAGTGTGCTTAAGGCTCTAACCTGAGTAATCTTTATGCCTATGCATTTATGCCTTTCATTAAAAGAACTCCACAAATTTTTTATGAACACTGTCTCCCTGCACCCCTGCATTATTATTTTGCTGATGGAGAAACTGAGACATAGAGTTACATTCACAACTGATTTATACTGTCCTCTGCTGAAATAAATGAGGGCACAGGGCCTTTAGCCAACAGCATTCCATCAAGGAATAGCCACAATTTCTCCCTCACCCCCAAAGTGAATGAAACCATCCAGGAGCTCAAATACCACAGATACGGCTGAGGTATAAAACAAGAGAAACAGAGTGGCCAAGATAGCCAGGGTATGTGCTGATTTAGTACCAGCATTGCTGACTGGGGTTTTCAGGACCCACAGTGGAACTTAATGCCTCCCCTGCTGTAAACTTCAACAAGGGGCACTAAAGGAAACACCCCTTCCTCTTCCTCAGGATGAATCCCCCTACACTGCAAAGGCCCTTAATGATGTAGTAGGTACGGTGTCTTTCAAGCCAAGGTACATCTAAAAGGAGCTATTCTCAATAAACATTGGACATGTGCATCTACAAGCATGAATCCAACCCAGGGAAGTTATGTGATTTGTCCAAGTTCAAAACCTAGTTTAGTGGCAGAGACGGATGACCCCAAAGCGCTAGACTTGGGTTTTCACCCTCCTGTATTGATGCTGATACAGAACGATGTCTTGTAGTTTGTTTTTTTTTTAACATGAAGTTGCGATGGGAGGACAAATTCTAAGCAGGTCACACAAGCAACCATTTAAAGTCATCATTGTGGACAATAGGTGTAACCCTTTAAGCTGGAACATTCTAGTGAAATCAGATTGTTCTCCATGTTGCTAGAAGTTTAGAAGCGGCTTTTAAAATAAAACCTCATTCTGAGTAGTGAACAAGGGGAAGCCAAATGTGATTAATCTCACTTTATTTTGGGGGTTTGGGCAGAAATTACTTTGCCATTTGCTATAGATTTTGACACACAGCCAAATGTAGGCTTCAAAAAAATAGTGTTGCATCTTAAGCCCAAATAATCCTCAGTAGTAACAATTAAAATTCAGACAGCCAGAGTCAAACTATACTTGTAGCCCAGGGTTCTTGGCCCTTGGGGATATTGATTGCAAGAATCAATTTTGCATATAAATTACAAAAAAAGTAATCCTTAAAGTAAGAGATTCAGTTGTAAGGACAGAACAAAAGAACTGTGTTATGTAAAGAGGTTGTAACAGTCTGAAGTTTAGTAACTTGGGCTTGGTTTTCAAATGGCAGAGAGGTGCCCAGCTGTCAGTGATTTTCAGTCAGACTAAGAAGCCTAATTCCCTTAGGCCCTTGTGGAAGAGTCTGCCTTGATTTTGAAGGGGAATCATGGGCACCTTTGAACACCTTTGAGAATACAACTTAAAGAAATGACTGTACCTCTCCAGATGTGGATCCTCAATCTCTATGTGGCTCTGGGACAAAGAATAAAAGAGCCTGAGGTGCAAGTCGTGTTCTCATCCATCCTCCCTGTTGAAGGAAAAGGCCCAGGTAGGGACCATCGAATTGTGGAGGTAAATGTGTGGCTGTGCGGGTGATGTCAGAGAAGGGGCTTTGGATTCTTTGACCATGGGATGTTGTTCTAGGAAAAAGGATAGCTAGAAGAGATGGAATCCACCTAAAGAAGAGAGGAAAGAGCATCTTCGCAGGCAGACTGGCTAACCTAGTGAGAAGGGCTTTAAACTAGGTTCGTTGAGGGATGGAGATCTAAGTCCTGAGGTAAGTGGGGAAGCGGGATACCAGGAGGAAACAAAGGAAGAGGGTGCAACAGGGAAGGTCTCCTGATTCATACTGACAAAGTAGGGCAATCGGCTAGTTATCTTACATGCTAGTACACTAAGGCAAGAAGCCTGGGAAACAAACAGGAAGAATTGGAAGTCCTGGCACAGTCAAGAAACTATGATGTGATTGGAATAACAGAGACTTGGTGGGGTAACTCACATGA
This sequence comes from Gopherus flavomarginatus, assembly GCF_025201925.1. NCBI lineage: Eukaryota > Metazoa > Chordata > Testudines > Testudinidae > Gopherus > Gopherus flavomarginatus. The sequence continues at coordinate 17,816,037 of NC_066619.1, read as the reverse complement.
CTGGAGTATAAATTGTTCAGGAAGGACAGCAAGGGGAGAAAAGGTGGAGGAGTTGCACTGTATGTAAGAAAGCAGTACGATTGCTCAGAGCTTCAGTATGAAACTGGAGAAAAGCCTGTTAAGAATCTTTGGGTTAAATTTAGAGACAAAAGCAACAAATGTGATGTCGTTGTGGGCATCTGCTATAGATCACCAGATCAGGAGGATAAGGTAGATGAGGCTTTCTTCGGACAACTAACGAAGTTTCGAAATCACAGGCCCTGGTTCTCACGGGGGACTTCAATCACCCTGACATCTGCTGGGAGAGAAATACAGCAGTGCACAGACAATTCAGGAAGCTTTGGAGTGTGTTTGGGACAACTTCCTGGTGCAAGTGCTGGAGGAACCAACTCTAGGCCGTGCTCCTCTTGACCTGCTGCTCACAAACAGGGAAGAATTGGCAGGGGAAGTAGAAGTGGGTGGCAACCTGGGCAGCAGTGACCATGAGATGGTCAAGTTCAGGATCCTGACAAAAGGAAGAAAGGAGAGCAACAGAATACGAACCCTGGACTTCAGAAAAAGCAGACTTTGACTTCTTCAGAGAACTGCTGGGCAGGATCCCCTGGGAGGCTAATAAGAGAGGGAAAGAAGTCCAGGCGAGCTGGCTGTATTTTAAAGAAGCCTTGTTGAGAGCATAGGAACAAATCATCCTGATGTGCAGAAAGAATAGCAAATATGGCAGGTGACCAGCTTGGCTTAGCAGAGAACTCTTCAGTGAGCTTAAACACAAAAAGGAAGCTTACAAGAAGTGAAAACTTGGACAGATGACTAGGGAGGAGTATAAAAATATCGCTTGTGCGTGTGTAATCAGACAGGCCAAAGCACAATTGGAGTTGCAGCTAGAAAGGGACGTGAAGGGTTTCTACAGGTATGTTAGCAACAACAAGGTGGTCAGAGAAAGTGTGGGACTCTTAATAAATGGGGGAGACAACCCCTTTTCCACAACAGATGATGTGGGAAAAGCTGGAGTACTCAATGCTCTTTTTGCCTCTGTCTTCACAGACAAGGTCAGCTCCCAGACTGCTGCACTGAGCAGCACAGTACGGGGAGGAGGTGACCAGCCCTCTGTGGAGCAAGAAGTGGTTCAGGACTATTTAGAAAAGCTGGACATGCACAAGTGCCTGGGGCCAGATGCACGGCATCCGAGGGTGCTGACGGAGTTGGCTGATGTGATTGCAGCACCATTGGCCATTATCTTTGAAAACTCATGGCTATCATGGAGGTCCCAGAAGACTAGAAAAAGGCAAATAAAGTGCCCATCTTTAAAAAAAGGAAGAAGGAGAATCTGGGGAACTCTGCACCAGTCAGTCTCACTTCTGTCTCTGGAAAAATCATGGAGCAGGTTCTCAAAGAATCCATTCTGAAACACTTGGAGGAGAGAAAGGTGATCAGGAACAGTCAACATGGATTCACCAAGGGCAAGTCATACCTGACCAACCTGATTGCCTTCTATGATGAGATAACTTTCACTGTCCCACCTTGAATGCTGTGTTCTCATCACCAACCAATCTATATAACGAGCAGGACATTCAGAGGGCATCTGTGCAACACCATCAGTGACTGGGTATGTCTGTGTAACTGTTGAGGGAGTTTCCCAGCTGGCTGAGGAAACAGTGTTTTAGACCTTCCCCCTTGCCCCTCCCAGCTGGTTGCTTGACTTTGCCTTGAGAAAGGAGTGGAGGCAGTTTTAAAGTGTGCACTCATATATTACACTCCCATCATGCCCAGTAACATGTTAACTGTTCTTATCTGTTCCCATTATACTTAAAAACCCATCTGGCTAGGCAGAAGCAACATACACAGTGTCTTTGTCCTTTGTTCACACATATTAGTCAGAATATTAGTATATCAAGAATCAAACAGGCAAACAAAACCCAAAATTCTATCTCAGGCGAAAATACAGGCCTGAATCCTATGTTGTCACCAACACTCCTAACAAGCGCTCTCCTGTCAGCATAATTACCCCACCTCCGTGAGGGACAGAAGCTATGTTAGCGGGAGACCATGTCCCTTTGACATAGTGCCAGTGTGGACAGCGCTTAGGTATCTGTAACTTGCGTTGCTCACGGGGGGTGTCCTTTTCAAACTCCTGAGTGACGTAAATTAGATTGACTTAAGCGGTCGCGTAGACCTGTCCTAAGACTTGGGTTTACTACATTTGAAACGTTGGTGCTATTCCCACTTTTGCCTGAAGTGGTCTTGTACAGATGTATTTGTAAAATGTGGGTCAGAGCAGATATTTTATTTCTTTGTTGGGTTTGGATAAGGGTATGAGGCCTTGGTCAGAAATAGGGACTATGAAAAGCACACACATATGAATGGCAGTCAGTACAGGCCAGACCAGAAATCATGGGCTCCTACCTCACTGTATGCTTGGAAGCTCCTCGAGATGGAGACCATGACTGTAAAGACCCTAAGCCATGATGGGTTTTATACAAATAACAATTCCTAAATGCAGAAGATATCAACAGTGATGGCAGGACAACTGAAAGGATTATAGAGATTGGTCACAGTTTCAATATTGTAAAATCAACCCTCTCTAGCACACAGCATAATGAACAGCCACTTTATTAAAAATTAAATAGAAACAGTAAGTGATCTCTATGCCATTTAAAAAACACACATTAAACACTGACAAATTCTACATTAATATGCATCCGACGAAGTAGGTATTCACCCAGGAAAGCTCATGCTCCAAAACATCTGTTAGTCTATAAGGCGCCACAGAACTCTCTGCCGCTTTTACAGATCCAGACTAACATGGCTACCCCTCTGATACTTGTACATTAACATAACTCTCCAGTGCTGCATACTAAGTGAAAATAATGTTAATAGCTAAAATAAGTTTTCTTCTCTGGAACAAGAAGACAAAAGATGCAAAAGAAATGGAGCAAATGAGTGAAAATGCAAGATAGGAAGATGACCAGCTTGGTGGTTTTTGGGGCACAGGGAGGGTGTCATCTTCTGAACCTAATATATTGTGGCTGCTAATGCTGATAATAACTCAAGTCCCCTGTATAAGCTCAGGATGGACCTTTATAGGGTCAAAAAGGTCTCTCAGGTTTCCCTGGTTGTGACAGCTCTTAATTATCCAACATGAGCATAATTGTAATACAGGTACTCTCAAGCTCCCATGAGTAAATTCCAAAAGACAGGAGAAAAGTTTAGCAGAAGCTACATCATTTATACCACCATTAGGTCATTTTCCAGTAATTGGAATAATTCTGGACAGGGGTAAGGGTGGAATTCACACACATATACACATATGAAAATAGTGACAAGATGCATCTGAAAAGGAGTGAAATAGGATGGAAATAACAGTTAATTAGTCTTAGATAAGAGAGTTGTCCACTAGCATCTTCTAAAATAAAGCAAGTTCTTCATGAGTGTCATGATTGGGGCTTGGGTGGTCATGCCTAGGAGTTAGGGGCAGCACTGACAGACTAGCTCTGGGATCAGAACCAGAGTTATAGTCTAAGAGCAATAGACTGGGTTTAGGACTGGGTTCAGGGTCATAGTACCAAGGCCAGGGGGCAGGAATGAAGCAGGGCTCCAGGGAGAAAGCCAGGGTCCATAGCCACACTGAGTGTGCAAACACTGACACTTAGGATCAAAACTGATGTCAGAGCTCAAGTACCAAAACCAAGGGTCAAAAACTAGAGTTGGCATCCCAGTATCAGGGCCAAGGGCCAAAGCTGGTGTCAGAGTCCAAGTGCTGAACCAAAGGGCCAAAGCCAGAGTCTAAGTCAAGCCAAGCATTGGGATCAGGTTGTAGTCAAAGGGCGGAAGGTGGGGGTCCGAGCCAGAGTCAGCAGATGATACTTTCTGTAATGTTTAGCTCCACAGGGTCTATGTGGTAACGAGTGCAGCCTTATTATGGCAGCTGGGTAGGGGTGTGGAGGTGTCAGTTGTCCCACAAACCCAGGTTCTCATCCTGTCCCAATTGAACCTCACAATGAGAAGCAACTGTGGACCAGTAGGTAAAGCACTAGAGAGCAACAGTTCTGTTTCTCAATAACTTTCAAGGTTTTGTTCCACAGTGGAATCTTTTTGAAAATGGAATTATGTTGAAACATCCATTTGCACTGAAAGTGACCAGAGAATCCACCTTGAACTTCAGATAACCTCATCAAAATCTACGTGTGTCCATGAAACATTTCAGCTGCGAAAAAACAACACGTTGGATTAAAACATTTCAACCAGCTCTATATGACACAAGGTTGGGAATCAGGAAGCCTGAATTTTCTTCCCACCTCTTCTATGAACTTGTGTGAACCTGGGCAAGTCACTTCACTTCACTGGGCTGCAGTGTCTTTGTTTGTAGGACTGGGATGATGACACTCACCTACTTCAGTGAAGCATCTTCAGATCTACAGAAAAAAAGTGCCATCTATCTGGGAAGTATTGTATGTTCTTCTATTGCACACAACTAATTCCTGTTACTGTTGTAGCCTCCCATTCATATTATGGGGAAGATAAACCCTAAATCTAGTATTGGTATTACAGTCTCAAATCCCAGTTTTCTTCTCAAAGGCACAGTTCTGTGTGGCAGTACGTGAATTTTCTGGAAGTTAGTATTCAAGCAACCTTTCACAGAAGGGAGCTAGTGGAAGAGAAGGAAGATTCTCATGCCAGATCATTTTTACTAATGGAAGATAACTATCTAAATCTTGCCTAAAAGCTCCAGTGACAGGGAGGTCTCTTGTCAGAACTAGACTTTAACAGAATTACAATAGAACCTCAGAGTTACGAACAGCTCAGGAATGGAGGTTGTTCATAACGCTGAAATGTTCATAACTCTGAACAAAACGTATGGAGGGTCTTTCAAAAGTTTACAACTGAACATTGACTTAATACAGGTTTGAAACTTTACTTTGCAGAAGAAAAATGCTACTTTTATCATTTAATTTAAATGAAACAAGCACAGAAACAGTTTCCTTACTTTGTCAAATCTTTTTTTAAAACTTTCCCTTCATTTCTTTAGTAGTTTACTTTTAACATAGTACTGTGTTTGCTTTTTGTTTAATCTGCTGCTGCTTGCATGTGATTGCATACTTCTGGTTCCAAATGAGGTGTGTAGCTCACCGGTCAGTTCATAACTCTGGTGTTGTTATCTTGAGGTTCTACTGTAAGTTGACGGGTTGTGGAAAAGACCATCTTGATTCTCTGATTCCACAGAATGAACCTGTAAAGATGCTTTTTTTAATCTTCTGTCTTCATTGGTATATTACCTGCCAATAAAAAGCTTTAGAGGCATGAATCAACACATGCCTTATTCCCCATTAAGAAGGTTGCTAGTCAGAGAATCATATATGCGCTCTCTATCTCTCTCTCACTCTCTAACATCTGTGCTCTCCATCAGTTTCCTTGAACATCAAAACTTTGAAAGGGACCTTATTCAAGTGAGGCTTATCAATAATAGCTAGTTTAATTCTGACAGTCATATTAAGGAAAACCAAATTGTTTAACCTATAAATATTTCAAAGGGTTGTTTAAAGTGATCGAGCACAGTATGGCATGAAGAATCCTCTCTTTGTATAGAACAGGTTTATCTGAAGTGTTGCCCTAATAATATATAGATGATTTCTTTCTTTTGTAAAAGTAAAGGAGGGGGGCAGGGGCGGCTCTAGACATTTCGCAGCCTCAAGCACGGTGGCATGCCGCAGGGGGCGCTCTGCCGGTCGCCAGTCCCGTGGCTCTGGTGGACCTCCCACAGGCGTGCCTGCAGAGAGTCCACTGGTCCCACGGATCCATCGAAGCCACGGGACCAGCAGACCCTCCGCAGGCACTCCTGCGGGAGGTCCACCAAAGCCGCCTGCTGCCCTCCCGGCAACCGGCAGAGGGCCCCCCGCAGCATGCTGCCCCAAGTACGTGCTTGGCGTGCTGGGGCCTGGAGCCGCCCCTGGGAGGGGGAGAAAAAAATAAGAGTTGATTCTGTGGAAGAACTGACACCTCTAATTATATTATCAGGCAAGAAATGTATGATTGGTATTTAAATTCTTTACCCCCCTCTAAGCCTAACATCTTATCTGCATTGTTGAAGACATCAGAGAAAATATAATACAAGTCAAAATGTTGCAGATAGGACATGTGCAATCAAAGAATCCTCCTTCAGACAATGATTATCCTCAGTCCTAGGATGTCTTTCAATGCATTTTAGAGACACCCTTAAGACATCAAAGAATGAGATGGAATAAGGCTTGACAGGCCTAAGAAAGCATTAGTGCTGCTTTTTTGGTGTTTCTGTCAGCAGTTGAGAAATATCACATACATTATTAAAAAATGAGAAAATTTTGCAGGATATACAAAGATTTAAGTCTCTTTAATTTGCCTGGAATTCAGCTCCTACATCCTCCAGATGTCTATTCAGCAGTGAATCTCTCCCTACCATCTGATATCTAAATAACGTATTTCAGACAGTCTAAATAAAACACGTTAGTTTAAATAGTGCCAATTCCTGTGGGTTTGCACCCTGCCTACGTAATATATTCTTATCCTCAAGACACAGGGCCTGATTGGTAAAGTTGGCCATGCCCAATTGCAAACATATATTAGCATGTGCATGGCTTACATCTGCAAAAACCCAAAATGCTCATGCAAATCAGTTATTTGCATATGCATAGTTAAATGCCTAACAAGCAATGTCCACATGCCAATTCCTGCTCTGAGTGCAAGTGGGTGGATATTTTCCCACATAACTCTTAGCAACGCACTGGACATGGAGCCCAATTCTCATTTACACTAAGTCCACTTCACATTACATTACTGATGTAAAGCGACCTTAAAGTGAATGTAAATATCATTTACGTCCATTTTAAGGCCTCAGGGATATAAAGCTGCCTTTGTGTAAATAACAATCAGGCACTTATTCTGTAATAAGTACTCTTTGTTTGCAGTGTTTCTATAGCTATCTTGGTCCCAGGGTGCTAGAGACCTCTTCTGGGTCTCTTATCTATTATGGACCAACTTCTGTTGGAGAAAGAGAAAAGCTTCCTATCTGCACAGAGCTCGTCTTCAGGTCTGGGAAAGGTGTTTGTTGCTTCTACCAATGGAAGTTGGCCCAATAAAAGATATAACCTCACCCCCCTTATCTCGCTATACATACTTTTTATTCTTCTGCTTGATTTGGACAGATCAGGTTTATTGTTAAATCCTTTCCCTGTATATCTATCTCTGAAATCGATCCCTTTTTCTCCCTGCTGGTTTCCAAAGTCTTGGACTCCTCTCATCCTAACATCTGCTGTGTCCTCTTCTCTGGTGTCCCCATTTCTCATATTGCACCCCTGAAATCTATCCAGAATAGACTCCCTAGAGCAATCTTCCTCACCCACCCATCCTACAGACCCTGCATTGGCCATCTGTCTCCTTGCACAGAACTGTCAAGTTCTGCATCCTCAACTTCAAGATTCTCCAAAGCAGAGTACGTCAGCTCCACATCAGTGCCCCTCTGGAGACCAGTTCAGCACATGCCTTCCACATGAGCCCTACCATTTCAGCTCACTCCGATGCTCCCCTTGCTACCTTGCCTTCCCTACTTTTCCCCATGTTGCCCTATATACCTCCATGACCATATGCATCATGTAAACTCCTCACAGTTCACTTCTTCTGCTTAACTTCTCACCACCGACCTCCATTCTGTACACAGATTTTCATATTATAATTTTCAAAACAGGGTGCAAAGAGGAACTAACAAGATAGTTGTATGCAACTAACTTCATTTCATGATGTTTCATTGCTGTAACCCTCACTCAACCTACTTCTTCATCCCCACTGATTAATTGCCATCCCTTGCTGTGTTGTCTGCCTCACAGTGAAAATACCTTAGGGCATGAATTTGATTTTTTTTTTTTTGTCCATCAAGCACCATGCAGACCTGTGACATTATATGAAGGGCATTTATACTGTTTTAAGTGACCAGCCAAGGGACTGACAAATCAATTGAAGTCACCTTTTAGTAATGGTGGAGCTGAAGTCTGCTCAGAATATTTGGGCATATGTTGGGTGTCCTCTTAAGACAGCGAGTTGACTAATATAGCTTGCTTCTCACTGTAGTATATTAATACAAGAGTTAATATTGAGACTTCCCCTTTTGTGCCTAGATAAACATTTGTTACAATAGAGAATAACCTCTGATTGGAACCATAGTGATTGACAAGAGTCTAATTTTGCTGACTTCTTACAATACACATGCAGTTCTGAACATGGCATATATTGATAACATTCGCCCATCCCTTCCTCTGCTGGATACAGCTAACCAAATAAATCCTACTTCTTGATTCATGTGAATGACGCCCATGGTCCCCATTCAATAATTATTGTAATCTCTTTTGTATGGCTGCCAATTACAGTGGAGTAGTCCAGTTTCCTGACAGACAAATACTCTTCAGAAAGTTCCCAAGGAGTGATATTGATACAGTTAATTTGCTTATTCAGGTATTTCCAAGGTGGAGAAAGTCAAAATATATTTTAGGTGATATGTTCTTCTGCTAACAATTTTATGATCCCCTAAAAAAGAGGGAAATGAATTGCAAAAATCACAGATAAAACCCAGGTGGAAATTATTGAAGACATTCAATCTGACTCTGATATTTTCCTTCTGGCATAGCATGGCTCTTGTTGCCTGAGGCTTTCCTGGAACGATATGTTACAGAGGCGTGAATCTATTGAGCTGCATGGGAGCTTGACTTTCCGCAATGAGTTGGTTTTCATAAGGCTGCTGGGATAGCAGCAATTTTCACTTCCCTGTTATTTATTGTAAGATTGTGGAGACGAAGCCAAAAAAGAGTTGCCCATAATAAGAAAGGAATAGAGAAGTTACGGAAATCCAGTGAACAGCAGACCTTTGGGGTTTGAGACAACTTAATATGGCACCGATTAGATCTTATTAGCTATGATGTAATGTCAAATGAAAAAATCAATAAGTCAGTAGCTGCCTTTTTCAATCTGTCAGCATCCCATTTCACATTAAGTATTCACCCTTGGTTGTAGAACACTTGTTCCCAAACCAAACACAAGTGTCTTAAGGAAGTGACAAAAGTCAGATGTGTAGAGAAGGACGCTCGCAGATCTTTTTGTTAGCTCTCAACAGCCCTGCATATCTGTCTCCAAAAAGGAGATGATACCCCACCAAATCTTGCATATGAACATACAAGAGACAAAATGTACTACATGGCCACCAAATTATGTAAATAATCATATTTCTATTGTAAATAACTAATTAAGTTTTTCCCTCTATTTTCTCTTCTAAACATCCAAAACACAATGCTGCTAAATTCATTCATGTTTCTGCTCAGTTTCTATTTCAGTTTGGCAAGTCAGATTACATAGAAACAATAACCAAAGGACAGAATAAAGGGAGTAGAGTTTATTCTGATAACAATTTAGAATTAGTGTGGGCACTGAAAGACTTGCTGGAGCAAACTATCTGAATAGCAATATTCAAAAATATTTGTGGCTTGTAATAGATAATTGATCTACTAATGCTTACAGTTTTCCAGATCCACTATAGTAGATATCTGAGCTGAATATTTCTAAGGGGTAAATTCTCCCACAGATCTACCATACAACTCCCAGAAAAGCAAGTTAAATTAAATATTTTCTTTGCTGTAGGGTGACCAGATGTCCGGATTTTATAGGGACAGTCCTGATTTTTGGGTCTTTTTCTTATATAGGATCCCATTACCCCCTACCCTCCATCCCAATTTTTCACATTTGCTGCCTGGTCACCCTACTTTGCTGTAATAGGTAAATAGCAATCCTCAAGGGTTTTCCATACTTCAAAGGACTTTCAGTTCCATGCTACCTTTGTATTGAGCCTACAGGATCTCCCGAGGACAAAGATGGGAGGCATAACTTCTGGTTTGGCTAACAAAGGCATTTTGAAGACAAAGCATCATTAATTGAATTTTCTGCCTTGAGAATTAATGGAATGAAAATCCATCTAGATGAAATTAAGTTATTCCTGTCTTTGGGTTGAGTAATTAATGCTCAGCAGCTTCCCTAGATGTGAAACCACTAGAGAGATAGATGGATAATAGACATCTTTCCCAAAGCTAGCAATAGAAAAGTCCCAGTCCAAATGTTAGTGCTTAAGAATATGATTTAGAAGAGGGGCATTTTTTGGTGGATTTAAATTACCTTCTTAACACTGGGGGAAACATCAGGCATCTGTGGTCACTGTGCTGCAAGCCAGGGCCACTCAGAAGCCATAGCAACAGCATCAACAGACCTCAGAGTTGCTGAATGTCCATTAGCGACACATCAGCAGTATAAGATCTATGACACATAGTTAAGAAGTTGGATTCTACCCAGTAGAGAGGGCTGTTGTAGACATACACTCTAGTCAGATCATTACATTGTAGACGAACTAGACTGGAGCTCGTTCTCCTATACCACAGGCCACAAGACAGATGTAAAGTCATGAGCCTGAGAATGGTGCATATGCATTTGGCATTGTTTCTGTGTTCTTTGACAGTTCAGTGCTTTTGGGCTGGTTTAACATCTACTGCCTGACTTGCCTCTTGAAGCTCTATTGTTAATTGAAATGAAGCAGGTACCACAGCTTAAAGACTTAGGCTAGAGCCACAAAGGGATTTAGGCACCTAACTGCCACTTTTGGTGCCTAAGTCCAAAACGTAGATCCTCAAAACCCTCGCTCAGCCACCACCTAGCCCTCTAGATGCCTAAATTCCCTATGTGCCTGCATTTCTGCCAGTAGCAAAACCACCTAAATCCTGAAACCACTGAACTGCTTGGGACCTAAGCCATGGCAGGATCCTCAAACTAACCACTAACCATTCCCCCTGCCTGTCTGGCCTGCTGCACCCGGTCTCTATGGTATTCTCAGGCAGTGCCCCCTGCAGCCGTATACAGGTTATGCACAATGCAGACCATTGGCAGTGCCAAGGAGGAGTGGCACTGATCACCCTACTGCCCTCTCAAGTTTGACTCCATGGACCCTCTGCCATGATGGAGGGGCCACAGGGACAGACCTGAGTGGGCAGTGAAGTGGCCAGCACTGCTCCTCCTGGCCACTGCCACTGGGCCATTTCTTTTAGCAAGGCTCGCCTCTGGGGGCCTGCCTGGCATTGCCCCTCTTCCAGCAGCCCACCTCTCCTCTCAGGGGTGAGGAAAGACATTGCAGTGGGAGGACACAGGCCAGGCTGGAAAGCAGGAACTGAGCATGGCAAGAGCTCAGTGCTGGGGCCAGCAGCTGCAGCGCAATTAGCTTCAGAGGGATAGACGGTGAGAACCACTGGAAAAAATTCTAGGCCTGTTCTCAGAGGCCACCTTAGTCTCCTCCTGAGTCTGACCCTGCATGAAACACAACACACAAATTATTTCTGAAAACTGTGATCTATGTGTTTAAATTCCAGGGACCGCTTTGAAAGTCTCAACCCAGGTTTTCATCTAAGCAGCCTTAGCAGCGCAGGGGACACAAACACAGCTAAAGGAACTATGCTACATAAGCTGCATTTGCTCATCAGTGCTGGCCATGGCACATCAGCTGCTCCTTTATGTTTTTGTTTTCGTGTCTGTGTATTATTTATTAGCTACGTTGCATATTTATTAGCTACGTTGCATATTTATTAGAATGCATTGCTTTGATACTCACACAGCGCCCTCGATTATTTCATTTAAACAGCAGTTTCCTCTCCTACACAACCACTTCCATTGACCACTCCGAACAGCTCTTCAGCTTGATTGGAACAGAAAAATAAGCATGAGCAGATTATTCCAGCTGTACCTGGCATTGAAAGGGAAAGAGACACTTACTTTGTCTGTTTTTTTACCTATTAAAAAATAGTTCACTAGTCTTCTCGGAGCCACACGATGTCATAATCTCACAAGATGACTCAGTTCAAAACTTTTCGAATCCATCCACTTTTCCGCTGAGTCACAGTGACAATGCGTTAAAAATTCAGCTACCGCCCCTTTAGTGAACAATTATCTCATCCATTGGGTTGATTCACTGATATCTCAGTGACAGGATCCCCCGTTGTGTTTTTTTAATGTTTAAAATATGAAATAAATGAACCCTGTCAGGCTGAAAATTCTGGGTAGGTTTTAGCTGCTGTTTTCAATAAATAATGATGACACATTTCAATTTACCCATCAGCTGGCATCTCACGTGAGGAGGTTGTCATCTCTCTTCAGGCTTAAAAACCCATTTCTAACCAGCTTGGTAATGCCAGTTAATATTGCTTTGTAGGTTTTGAAACCACTCTTATTTTTCAACTAACTCCCATTCTGTCAGTAAATAGTGGGGAAAAGCCCAACAAGCGTAGGAGGATAGGACACTATTGAGTTGTAGAGAGAATTGCCTACTCCAAGAGCAGCAAAGAGTCCTGTGGCACCTTATAGACTAAAAGACATTTTGGAGCATGAGCTTTCATGGGTGCATTCGACGAAGTGGGTATTCTCCCGCAAAAGCTCATGCTCCAAAACGTCTGTTAGTCTATAAGGTGCCACAGGACTCTTTGCTGCTTTTATAGATCCAGACTAACACAGCTACCCCTCTGATACTCTACTCCAAGAGGCATCACAAAGGACTCTGCAAAGGAATGACTTAAGATTGTGGTTGTGCAGTAATTGTGCCTCAGCAAACAAGAGAGCTGTTTATGTGCCAATGCACTCTCACTTAGAAAACAGAGATGGAGGGCCAGATCCTCAGCAGTGTGAATCAGCACAGCTCCCCCAAAGTGACTATAGCTACATCCATTTACACCAGTTGAGGATCTGCCCAGTCATACGTGTTCCACTCTCGTCTTAAAAATTGCAAAAACCCACTACCTTTGCTGCTGCTGAAAGTAAGGTGGGGACGGGGGGGATAAGGAGGAAATGCCCATCTTTCTATGAGATTTTTTCCCCATAAACAGAGACCACTGCATGCTCATTATGGACTAGATTCCAGTACCCTTAATTCATGCTGGGTGGCATCTTACTTCAGGCATAGTTCCATTGACTTCTTTGGAACTATTTATGAAATAATGTAGAAAGAGTGTCAGAATCTGGCTCTATGAGCCAATCTCTCAGCAGTGAAGCACTGAAATTCTAGAATTTATGTTGTTTTTTCCTATCCCCAGCTTCAGCAAGGAACTTACAATCTTTAGGAGAAGGGCATCCCCATGGAACCACCAGTCTTACAGCCTTGAGAGTGGGCCCTTTCTCAGGCAAGTATTTTTATTCAGGATCAGATTCTCTGAGTAGAAATGTACTTTAATAGGGTGTGTCCCTTTTAAAGGCAAACTGTTTTGGGTGCGGGGGATGAGAGGGGGAAGGGGGGAAGCATACATTAGTGGAAGCAATATAAATCCTTACAGATAAATGTCTCCACATATTCGTATTCACTGATCTGAACATTAATTGCTCTTCCAGAACATTACGTTTCAATTTTGCAACAACTCATTCAGTTGGCTTTTATAATTGCATGAAAAGAAATAAGATTCTAGCTTCCAATTCAGCAAAAGAGAATTTTTTTCCAGAGTACTTTTTTCTCAATGGAATTGTTCTGTACAATGACTTACCCCTTAGAGCAGGATCAGGTATGTCTACATTTCAATCTAGGGATGTAATTCCCAGCTGGAGGGAAAGTATATTTAGAATTTTAAAAAGCTTCCTTGAGTACCTGCATATCCAAGACTCTGGGCATGTACTCGAGGTGGCTAACCCCGCCCACCACTCATGCTGCAACAGCTATACTATATTTTAGTGTGCTAGCTCAATCAGAGTATGTCTCCCTTCAGTTGGTACTCACACCTCCCAGCTCAAAATGGAGACACACTCTTAGATAGTGGGCATTTTAATATGGCTAAATGTAAATGTATACAGCTTGGAACAAAGAACATAGGCCATACTTGCACAATGGAGGACTCCATTCTGGTGAAGCAGTGACTCTGAGGCCATGTCTACATTAGCTAGCTTACAGTGGCACAGCTGTACCGATGCAGAGAGCTCAGCCTTAGACATAACAAAACCACCTCCATGAGCGGCAGGTCCACACTGACGTGTCTGTCAGTGTAAGTTATGTTGTTCGGGAGTGTTCTTTTCACACCTATGAGTGGCATAAATTATACCGACAAAAGTGGTAGTGTCGACAAGCCCTGAAAAAGATTTGATGGTCATAGTGGATAATCAGCTGAACTTGAGTTCTCAGTGTGATGCTCTGGCTAAAAAGACTAATGTTATTCTTGGATGTATAAACAGGGGAATCTGTGTCCAGTTCTGGTGTCCACAATTCAAGAAGGATGTTGAGAAAGTGGACAGGGTTCAGAGAAGAGCCACAAGAAAGATGAAAGGATTAGAAAACATGCCTTAGAGGATAGAATCAAGGAGTCCCATCTATTTAGCATAACAAGGAAAAGCTTAAGGGGTGACTTGATTATAGTCTAAGTATCTACATGAGGAACAAATATTTAATAATGGGCTCTTCAGTCTATCAGAGAAAGGAATAACATGATCCAATGGCTGGAAGTTAAAGGTAGACAAATTCAGACTAGAAATAAGGCATACTTTTTTAAAAGGAAAAGCAATTAACCATTGGAACAAATTACCAAGGGGTGATTGTGGATTCGCAATAACTGACAATTTGTAAATCAAGCTTGGATGTTTTTTTTCTAAATGATCTGCTCTGGGAATTGTTTTAGGGAAGTTCTATGCCCTGTGTTATACAAGAGGTCAGACTAGATGATCACCGTGGTACCGTGGAATGTATGACTGCATCACAGTTTATTAAGCAATGTGGTTGATCATATTCCGGTCAGGCATCTCTCAGTTAAAAGACTGTGAGCAAAGGGTAGTGATGTTCAGTGATGAACTAAGTCAAGGGAGGTCTCTAGTGGGGTTCTCAAAGGATCAAGGTTGAGTGTTATATTTATTTACTAATGATCTGGAAGAGTGGAGGTGAATGGCATGTTGTTTCTTTTTACAGAGGTTGCAAACCAATCAGTATAAGTGCTAGAAATACAGGCAACCCGAAAAATGCAACCTGGAAAAAATTCAGACTAATAGTATATATAGGAGGAAATAATGTGCAACACAGAGAGTCACTGAAAGGGAAAGCAGGAATGAGAGCGACTTCATGTGATGTGGCAAATTAAGTATGACCTTGCAATGCAACACAGCACAAGAAAAGTCAATATAGTTTGGGGCAGCATTCAGAGAAGTAATTCCTTCCTACACCATGAAGTTGATTGTCTCACTTCACATAGATGGCTCTGAAACCATATCTAGAATAGTGTATATTCAGTTCTGGGTACTAGAAAGGTGTCAACAAATTCAAGAGAATAGAGAGAATAGCAACAAAAATGAGTGTTTGCGGCGCCTTAAGAAAGATTAATGGAGCAAAACCTGTATCACGTGGCGACCTACACCACCACCTACACATATTTGTATAGTGCAAGCACCAGAGAGGGAGAGGGATTTATTAGAGTGGTCTTAGGCAAAGTACATGGGACTGACAGGATAAAATAAGCAAAGGAAAATATAGCAGAATTTAAGGAAAAATCTCCTGAAAACGAGAGCTATTAGAAAAAGGAAATGGTGCAAGCTCCAGTGTTAATCACTAAAAGTTAGACTTAGTCTGGAGCAGAGAGAGGGGACAAATTAGATGACTTAATATCTTTCCAGCCAATAACAGGGGGATTGTACTCAGGACCAGGGCTAGGGGTTTTAGCGCTCTAGGCGCACGGCCATTTCGCCACCCCGCGCGCTGGTCCCGCAGCTCCGGTGGACTTGCTGCAGGCATTCCTGCAGAGGGTCCGCTGGTCCATGGCTCTGGTGGAGCTGCCGCAGGCATGCCTGCGGTGGTCCACTGGACCTGCGGGAGCAGCGGACCGTCCGCAGGAACGCCTGCGGCAGGTCCACCGGAACCGCCTGCCACCCCCACCAGCAAAATGCCACCCCCCAAATAATCCTGGCGCCCTAGGCAATTGCCTAGGCTGCCTAAATGGAAGCGCAGGCCCTGATTGTTACTACTCCAATATTCATATATAATTTTTGTACATAGACAAGGTATACGAGTAGGGTGACCAGACATCCATTTTTAAAGGGACAGTCCTGTATTTAAGCCCTCCTGCTGGTGTCCCAACTTTTTCTTAAAAATGGGCAAATTGTCCCATATTTTCTGTCTCCCTCCTCCCCATTAGTACTGGAGGGTTCAGCTTCTGTCTGGATCCCTGCTCGCCAGCCACCCACCCACCATCGGTGAGTGGGAGGGTCCAGTGGCCAATGATGGGAGTGGCTGTGCAAAGCTAGTGGCGGGGCAAAGCTGCAGCATGGAGGGCCGGCCATTCTCCCTGCCAGTCAGTCAGTGCAGCCCCTGCTGCATGCCAGCTTTCAGTCAGCAGGGCCTCGTCCCCTGTCCCATTTCCAGCCAGCACTGGCTGTACGCTGCGGCAGACAGTGAGTGCAGGCAGGTGCCAGGCAGCAGCCAGTAACGTGTCACCTCTGCTACCCACCCATCAGCCCTTTACTTGCTCCCCCTCTCACTGTCCTTGCCCTGCTTTGTCCCTTCCCCCTCGCAACCTCCAGGGCCCCACTGCTCCCCCATACCCTCCCTGGCAGGACGCGTCCTACACCCAGCACTGTGTGGAGAACCAGTCCCTGGTCGGAAGAGAGGGTCAGGTCGGTCAGTCATCCCTCCATGTGACAGAGGTGTACGGGAGTGTTTGTCACCTCTCCCCATGTTAACCCTAAAGCCTTAAAGATAAGAAGGTAGGTAAAAAGAATCCAACTACATAATGTTTCTTTTTAACAGGAGCTCAGTCAATTTGATGTTAATTTGAATGTTTGTACTGCATAGTTCTGATTGATTGCCATTGAACTAGCTTGAATATGAGTTGTTTTACCAGGTGTCCTATAAAAGCAGCAAAGAATCCTGTGGCACCTTATAGACTAACAGACGTTTTGGAGCATGAGCTTTCGTGGGTGAATACCCGCTTCCTCAGCACAGGGAAATATGGTCATCCTATCTTAGAGAAAGTAATGTAGGGAAGGAAGAGAAATGAAGGTCAGAAATAGCAGTGGCCCTTGAATGTTGAGCATACCTTTCACAATGAGTGATGCTGAATATTAAATAATTTATAATAACTAAGGCCCTGATCCTGCAAGGTATTTAGGTACCTAACTCCCACTGATTTAAGCATCTAAATACTTTGAGGATCTGGGTCTGAAATCCCAGTAACTATCTAAAAGCCAGATTCTACCTTTGATCTTTGTGCATGCTTCCCACTGACATCAATGGGAGACCCCCCTGTGAATGGAGGGGAGTATGGAATACTAAATTTGTACCCAAGGCGGTACCTCAGAATGGAATAAGTTTGACACTCCTGCTTTAGAACTATTTCTGTGCAAGGCCTTTGACCACTCCAGGGCAGGGATCCAGCTTCAAGGGCTGTAGGAAAGTCTCATTCATCCTTTTATTCTGAACTGCCCATCTTCACAAAGGTTCAGTCTCCAATGATTCATCCCTTTTGCCTCTGCTCTTCCTCACAGACTCAGCCCAACAAACCCTTGAATCAGTTAGCATAACCTCCATGCCTCACATTAGCCAAGCCTCCCCAGGGGACAGAGAGAATCACTTTGGCAGTGATCCCAGCTCCTGTGGGTCCATAGAATTAGGCCTTTCTCAAGCTAGCATCTCCCTCATTGTCTTTCCCAGATGAACAGATGCAGGTTAATTTAGCATTCAAAAGCACTGTATCTTAGCATCTTAACTCTTGGCAGGTGACATTGCCATTCTTCTCCATCTCTGATCCATAGACTCTGCTAATGTTATATTATGGTAATTTTCCTCATTTATGTCCATTCTGTTCCATTAACAATATATCATATTGCATCATGTTAGATTTCTGCCATGCTGATCATGAAGTCAGCGAGCAGAAATAGCTGTTTGTAAGAGTGCAAAGAATGGATTGCATGGGTATCTTTCACACAAATCTCCTCAGGTCTGTTTCATCCACGTGGTTTTTTAAAAAAAAATCTTAGCAGATTATATCAAAGACTTCATCAGGTTTCTATTGTCCTGAATATACTAGATAATCTGAATAGTTTCAAAAGAAAACTGCTACCTGCTGATAGTCATGGTAGCTGCCAGTTACCAGATGTCTGGCTTTTGTTGTCTATAAGTTGTATTATTTTTGCACAAAAATGAAAATGGTTTTGATCCTGCAGAACAGAATGAGCCCTGCACCAATTTATCCCAACTGGAGTCTTTTAAGATTGAAATTGTATTTTGTTTGGCTGACTGGCTCCATTTAATTTAAACCTGTATTTATACCAAAAATTCAAATAATACTCCTTGCTTTGCATTTCAAAAGGAATCTTAGTGTTTATGAAATTACTTTTGAGTTGCAATTACAGTTATTTATCTCTGGGATACACAACATGTAATTGGGTCAACATTGTTAATGAGCAAGTAGTGTTATTGTTAATGAAGTACTAGTTAGTTTCAATGTTTCATCCCCAGCAGGTGGCAAACACAATATGTTAAAATAGATAATTATGTTGATGTTACAAATATCCACAGTCCTTAAAAATATTAAACAAGGAGGTTCACAATGATATGGAGTGAACTTTCTCTACCTTTGAGGGTTCTAGGTTTAATTTTAAAAGGCATGAGCATGGGATTTAATATTTCCTTATTCATTTAAAATGTTTCCAAACACAGGAGGAATTCTCCCCACCCCGTCTTTCTGGGCTTGTTTCCTCTTACTCTCTCTTTTTCATGCATGGCATCTGCAGAGCAGCATTCTATAGACGCAGTTGTAGGTCCACAAGCTGTTTCAAAGCCTCCTCTGTGACATTGTTGATACCCCTCATTTCCCCATTAAAATCTATATTTGGGGCACTGTGTTATGATGTGTTCAGTGATTTAGATGTTCTCACCACAGTTCCACGAAGGGGAGTCTTTGATTTTCCACTTGTGCATAAACTAGCTGCATCTTCCATGGTTTGTTCAGATGTGGTTCTGTGTGGTCCAAAGTCTGTGCGGCCAGTCCAAACCAGGAGGACAGCTAGTTGGGTCCATGCTAATGTGTCTGTTTGGAATGGTGGATGAGGTCCAGGCACTTTGCCATTGCCTGGATGGATCCAGAGACGTTAGGTTGGTTGCAGGTGGTCCATATTGGTTTTTGTGATTTCAGTTGCTACTGGGAAATGTTGTCCATAACCTGCCAGGTGGGATATTCTGGGTAGTCTTCAGCATGTTTAAGTTCTTGTGCTGTGGTGTCATGGGGTGGACCAGGCCCTGAGGCCCCCTGCTAGAGGCCTTGCACCCCTGCCACAACCCGCCCTAGAAAGGGCAGTGGAGAGGGTCTTCCAAGCTGCCTAGAGTGGCTGTGTGAGACACAGCCAATCAGAAAGGGGCTGCAGGGAGCAGCCACTCAGGGCCCAGCTGGCTAATATAAGAAGAGCTGCTGGGCCAGAATGAGATCACTTCTTTGCTGGAGCTGGAGGACTGTGGTTGGGGTGCCTGGCTGGCTGAGGGACCTACAGGACCTGGGACAGAGCACTGCTGGCAGAACCTGAGGGGAATGCAAAGTTGCTGGCTGTTGGGATGCAACCAGAACAAGGCCCCAAGGTGAGGGCAAAGAATGAGCTGGGCCTGCAGGTAAGTGGCCCAGGGAATCATAGCAGCAATGCAGCTTAGTTAAAGGGACATGGTGGACAGCTTCTATTTTTAGGGTCCCAGGGCTGAGACCTGGATTAAAGGGTGGGCCTGGGTCCCCCCCACCAGCCACTGGGAAAGTGGCTTGGACTTTGATACAACCCAGAAGGGGAACTGAACACTTTTAGTGGCCCTGCTGCAGATTTGGGGCCAGAAAGACCCGGAGAGGCAAAGAGTCTCCAGTCACCAGAGCCAGGACTGCTTGAAGAGCAGGGATAATTCAAGGGAGCCAAGAAGGGGCTGAGAGACAGTTTGAAAGAGAGTACTGTAATAGGCCATGCTGGGCTGATTGAGGAGTGAGCCCTGGGATAGGGCTGCAAATAAAGGGACCTAACAGAAGGCACTGAGATAGGCCTCCTGTTGGGCTTATATCACAGAAGGGGCTTAATTTTTATCTCGCATACACACTCTGTGGGACTCGACAGGAGGACTAATTCAGCACAAACTGAGAGAGTGCACACGCACTCAGACAGGAGGTGCTCGCGAGAGGTGAGTGCCACCCCATTACATGTGGCAATATCTCAGATACCTAATACAGAAAGCCCGGCATCGATTTTAAAGTTCCCATGATGATTTGCATGATTGAGCTACATATCCACAAGTTGAGTATGGCAGCTTCTCGTCCTCGCTGGGGCACAGTACTGTGCAACTGAGTACACAAAGGCCAAGGCCAATGTTCATAGCATCGGCACCATTTATCCCCGGCTTGTCCCCGGCAGCTTCTGAAAAACATTGAAGCAACTCTTTGCTTTGGAGTCTCTTGAGATGGCTATAAAAGGTGAGTGTATGGTCGTGAATGACATGGCAATATGTTGGCTCAGCACTGCAAATATGGAAATAAACTATTGGGTTTGAGTTGTCGTGTTTTAGCAACATTCCAGCAACACAAACCCCTCTGTTTCCATGTGAGTAAAACTGGCATGGCAAGGAAAAAACTGTGTGTGGTCAGTGCTCAAAGGCCTGAATTCTGGTTTACACAAAGTCCTCTTACACTATCGTGGCAGTGCCTTAAAGAGGGTGTAAATGAGATAAGGGGCCTGAGTGTAAATGAGGGACAACGTGCCTTATCCTGCAAAGTGATGAATGCCTCGGGCAAGGTGGCAAATGCCAAGAGGAGATTAATGTGCTCATCCCCCCTTGATGGTAGCCCCTCTAGGTCAGCATAGAAGTTGCACTGTCACTGTCTGGGCTATATTTAATCTGTGGATAAATAAAAGGCTTCAGTCTCTCAGGCTGTCAATCTGTCACCTTTTGTGAGCACTAAATTCACTGGAAAAGAAAAGGAAATAAACTGTAATACCCTGCTGTGAGATTGCAGCCCAAGTCCATTTTTCTGCTGTCCCTTCTCTTGCACTAACCCCATTCTTTTGTATTTCCTCGTTCACATGGTTAGCACTGATTTACCAATGTTCATGCCAGCTACAGTCCCTGCACTTCTTCTCAGCAGCCATGTCAAAGCCACTGTATTATCTTCCACTTCCCTCCTCTCCTGAAGCATTAGCACCTGAAAAAAAGCAATTTCAAATGTGACCTCTCTGCCTAGATATAGTTCAAAATTAAATTACTACCCCTAAACGCAGTAGCATTTCTGTGGTGTAAGTGCTGGATCTTGTTAACAGCACTATATTTTTCATCCAACAATGAAAACAGAGCAGTTTCACCATCATTTTGTTTTTTAAGTACTTGCCTCTGGAGGATATTTGCCACTAAAATAATGAGTGAAACTGAGAAAATGAATTGAGATCTGCTTAATCGTTTCTATAATATGAGAACTAGAGAGATTTTAAATGAAATTTTAAAAGGCAGCAATTTTAAAAGAGTTAAAAAAAACACATTTACTCAACATACAATTAATCTGTAGACTGCACAGCCACAGCATAGTTGTGGTGGGCCTGGCACTGCACCTCCCCTTTGGGGTGGGGAGGGGGATGGGGTGACAGAACCTCACCACTCTCAAGTTCACGTGCTCCCCTCTCTGCGGGTGGCCTGATGCAACCTAATAGCCTCCCTCCACACAACCATCCCTTGGTCAGTCCTAATGGCCAGAGTCCATATAAATCACTCCCTGCACAAGAGC
The DNA here is from genome assembly GCF_025201925.1 of Gopherus flavomarginatus. NCBI lineage: Eukaryota > Metazoa > Chordata > Testudines > Testudinidae > Gopherus > Gopherus flavomarginatus. The sequence continues at coordinate 17,794,255 of NC_066619.1, read as the reverse complement.
AGTGCAGCCCAATGGCCAGAGTCCATACAATTCCCCTCGCCTAGCAGACAGAGTCCTGGTAACTCACCCCAAACGTCCGGGCAGTGTGGCCCAAAGGCCAGGGACCATATGATTGCTGTGCCAAGGGTCCTGATAGTGACAAGTTCCCCTTGCCACTGGTTCAGCGGGGTTCTGCTCAAATCACGCCAAGCCTTTGTGCGGCATTAATGCTGTTTTCCTCTAAAGTTCCCCTGGGTTGCTTCCTACCATAACCTCTGGGTTCTCCACTTTGAGGGATTCTCTGGTCTGTTCCCCTTCTGTGACGTACTCCATCTGAACATCGGGGCACATCCCAACTTGGCTGGCCTCCAGATCCTACAGTGCAGACTGTTCCTCCTTGGAGCTGGCAGCAAGCCTCCTTCCCCTCCAGTGGTCAGCCCAGACTGAGCAACTTTGCAGGCTTTTATACTTGTTCTCCAGTTGGAGCATGCCCAGCAGATCCCCAGGGGCATGGCGTCCTCTGCTAGGAAGGAAGGGTTAACCCCTGTGGTACCAGTGCGGGGCCACTCTGCTCCCCGTCACAATAGTATTGAGGGATCCATCTTTACATTTGGAAAATATTATTTGGCCCTACATATTTATATGGAAATAAATAATATGTGGAATTATTAATGAATGATATGCTATATAAAGATCTTTCAAGTTACATATTTCAGGCCATAGAATAATCACAGCTGTGTTCCAGAAGAAATTTCCTCCATTGTAGAGTATTGCATTGTGGGTGTTTTATAATATCCTTTGAAGCATACAGCATTGGAAACAACATACCAGACTAGATGAATCAAAAATACTGATCTCGTCCAGTATTCTATTCCTGTGTGCTGGCTCTGCTTGGCATGTTTTCATTAAAGATGCCCCTAAAACAAAATACTATCATTCACCACTACTGAACTTTGGGGAGCTTCATATTCAGGCCCGAACTTTGTCTCTCAGGCCATTAGCTACCCTGTCATTTCAATCCACCCTTACTTTTGGATCTGCTTGCATATAAAGTATTCTATATAGCTCAATAAAAATGCATCCTTTCAAACACAAGGTTCAATTCCCCACAAGGCACACATATGATTCCTATTATTATTGCTAGTGAGAATTGCGGTCGTTAACAGGAGAATAACAAAGTGCATATTTTCTGATGATTTCATGCTCATTTCCTGCAAAATGTAGTTATTAAACATTCAATACAAAGTTGTCCATGTGTAGTATACGTTTGGTAGTTTTAGTCCAGAAAAAGGAAAAGTCAATATTGAGTTTTTTCATACCTTGCAGGTGGCCGAATATACTGGGACATACCTTTCTATACAAGTGCCTAATTTTGTCTGCAAAGCTTGCATGCCCAATCATTGTATCTACACACAAAAATACCTCACAGATGTACACACAATTGCACATGCAAGTGAGTACTTAGGAACTAAGTTACCCATTTTGGCTCATTCCAATGTCCCTTTGTGCAGTCAAGGGTGGGATTTTGTGGTGCATCAGGTACATGCACCAAAATGAACCCCAGCCTCTGAACATTTAGTACACTCTTTGTGGGTTTGTTTAGCGATAGGTGCCAGAATGGTGCTCCAGACATACATCGACTGCTGCATTCCCACAGAAAGTCAATGGGTCTACTTTGTAAAGGTATGGCTGTTGGGACAGATTGAGGGTATCATCATGAGGCTCACAGAAACAGCTAGGTTGAATAGCAAAATATAAACCCTGCTAGGTAACAAGAGGTAAAACTCCAAATTTTCAGTGAGCTGATGGGGGCTGAGGAATGGAATAGTCAAATTCTAACATTGAAATGTAGAACTGGAAACGACCTTGAAAGGTCATCAAGTCCAGACCCCTGCCTTCACAGCAGGACCAAGTACCATCCCTGACAGATTATTTTGCCCTAGATCCTTAAATGGCCCCTTAAAGGATTGAATTTACAACCCTGCGTTTAGCAGACCAAGCAAACCACGGAGCTATCCCTCCCTCCCCCCATAGTTCTGCTAGTTCCTTATTATCTCCCTAGCTTTGTTCTCATGCCTTTTTAATGTGGAAGTCAATGTGTGGCTTCTATGAATACTTCATCTAGAAAAACTGAAGAATCACATGGGACTTTATCAGTGTGTAGGCAGAATTTTACATAAGCGCATATGGCAGTATTTACACACACAACTCAAACACAGGCATAGAGATTAATAGGATTTTCAAACCTACACAACTTTCACTTAAAGCTTTTGTATTATGAGTAATAATTTTGTATAGGGCCATAAAATGCATGGTGCTTCATTGACAAAGAGTAAGGGCTTTTAGTGTATGATAGATAACATGAACAAAGACAAGATGTGACAATAATTCAGGTTACAAAATGTCAGGTTAAATGCATATTTGGGGACCTTCATATAAAGTATTACTAGAAGGACAGAACCCAAAGTCAATAGCTAGAATTTTTCTATATTTTTAATTCATAAAAGACAGTTGCTATTATTATTCTCTATGTATTTATTATGAGAGCTGGTCAGAAAATAGGAAGGTGGGTGTTCTGTGAATAATTTCAATTTTGTTGGCAAAAATTCACTACCAATTTTTTTTTTCCACAACTCAAAATATTTCAGAAAAAAACCCAAAATATTTCAATTCAGAAATGCTGTTAAGGTGCCTCATTGGAGTTCAGTTACTTTCCGTCTCCTTTCTCATCTCCTTGATGGGATTATATTTCCCAGGATGCATAGAGTTGGGCCATCTTTGAGAGTGGAAGCCAGGGTGCATCATGGGAGATGTAGTCCAGCCAAGGAGCCCAGGCCATAGAGGAGAATGGGGACATGAGGCAACTGAACTACAACTCTGATGAGGCATTGAGGCAGCATGATAAATCAAAAATATTTCGGTTTTTTGGTATTTCTTTTTTAATGAAAAAAATCCATTTTTCTTATAGAAAGTAGATACTTTTTGTGGGGAAAAAATCATTTTGTCAAAATCCCAATCTTTCACCCAGCCCCAATAATTAAAGTTAAACATTTATTTTACAGTAACTTCTCAAGGCCTTAGTAAAGATCAGGACCCTCTCAGAGACAATACTCTCTGAAGTACTTGAAATCCAAAAGACAGATGAACAGAGGAAGGATTGGGAATGGGAGTTTAACATAAGTAAATGAACCAGGTGATGGCAGGCATAGTTTTGTTTGTTGCATGTTTTATTGTAGTTAGGTTGTTTTTGTTAATGTGCTTTTTGGTATGTTACCAAGAATAGTGATTTAAAAAGCGGCACAGGCGAGAGAGAAGCATTGCTGTGTAGTAACCCTTCTCACATTGCCTACTTTCATGAATATTTAATACTTTAAAAGTTAAGGAAAGTTTAAAAAAATGAGTTAATGAATCCCCATCTGCAAACCTTACTCAGCAGGGCACTGAAGTAAATGAGCCCGAGTCTGATTTCTTCTGCGCTGGTTTAAATCAGAAGTAGCTCCACTTAAGTCAATAGACTTTCACTAGTATAAAACGGATGTGAGTGAGATTAGAATCAGGCCTAGTGACTTCATTGGGGCAGCTACTCACCTGGTGTAATTCCTATGCAGAATTTTTTTTATGCATTTAAGTACAAAACAGTTACAAAGAGCTAAATTCTGTCCATACCGGCTGGAGCACAATGCATGGTTCAGGGAAATCTAAGAGAAACACTAGCAGGAAACACAGTATGTGGCCTGAGACCTGACCATGGCCTATTCCACATCCACAGTTGAGTACTAGGGGTGCAGTCGCTGAGCTAGTTTTCTAGTGCTACTGGGTGTCTGCTGGGTATACCACACTGCTGCTAAGTGGGTGCATTATGGAAAGAGGAGAGGCTCCCTAACCCGGGCAACACAGCAGGAGCTGGAATGAAAAAGCAAGCATTTACACACCTAGGAACACTGCAGCAGGTGGTAGCACAATCTGCTGGCAGATGTTCCTTGGCAACCGTGTTCGGCTTTTTCTCAGAAGGTACCATGAGAGTTCTACTGAGAAGGAGAATAAATAGCCACTAGAGCTAACAAATAAACTGACTTTATGCGCTTACTCCCTTTAAAACATGTCCTTAGCCTCTATAAAATGAACCATAATTTCAAAGCATGCAGTGTCAATGGGCTAAAGAATTCTTCCTCACTCCCTGTCCTAAACTGCCGTGTGCTGTTGGAAAGCTATTGTATTGCAACCCCAGAGGTAGCAGCATTTCAGTGACAGGTGGAGCAATTCCTACAAGGATATAGTAAAGCACCAGTTCTGCCCTCACATATGCATGACTTCAATGATGGTTGTGTCTTTGGTCATAGCTGGGCTTAGATCAGCACTATTTGAAACTGAGCCTCACACAAGCAAATTTTGCAATGACGCATTTTTATTAGTTTTATCCTTTTAGGTACAGCTCAGTTTATGAATATTTGATCAGACTTGGCCTCCATCCCAATACAAGAGTTGTATAAAGTGGTTATCCGCTAAAGCACATTATTTTCTTAGCTTTAAAACCTAAGCAAAGAAGGTGGGGATAGACTTCAGACGCAGAGCTGGTGGCTGGGGATACCTGCTATTCATTTTATAACAATACTTTCAAATGATTTGGAACCATCAAGTTGAGTGCACTGGAAGTCTTTGTAAGCGTGGCACTCTTACAACTGCTCCCTCATCCAGCCACTCTTCCCTTCTACTCATAGACTCATAGACTTTAGGGTCAGAAGGGACCAATATGATCATCTAGTTTGACCTCCTGCACAAAGCAGGCCACAGAATCCTACCCATCCACTTCTATAACAAACCCCTAACCTATGTCTTAGTTATTGAAGTCTTCAAATTGTGGTTTGAAGACCTCAAGCTGCAGAGAATCCACCAGCAAGTGACCCATGCCCCACGCTGCAGAGGAAGGCGAAAAACCTCCAGGGCCTCTGCCAATCTGCCCCGGAGGAAAATTCCTTCCCGACCCCAAATATGGCGATCAGCTAAACCCTGAGCATGTGGGCAAGACTTACCAGCCAGCACTCAGGAAAGAATTCTCTGCAGTAACTCAGATCCCATCCCATCTAACATCCCATCACAGACCACTGGGCATACTTATCTGCTGATAATCAAAGATCAATTGCCAAAATTAAGCTATCCCCTCATACCATCCCTTCCATAAACTTATCAAGCTTAGTCTTAAAGCCAGATATGTCTTTTGCCCCCACTACTCCCCTGGGAAGGCTGTTCCAGAACTTCACTCCTCAATTGTCTTGTCTTTTAAATTAGTTTGCAAGCTCCTCAGGCCAAAGATTGTCTCACCCTAGATACTTACACACTGCCTAGCACAAAGGGGTCTTCAATCCTCATTAACTCTTTTGGATGCTATTGTAATACAAATCCTAAATAACAGTTGTAGTAGGAAGAGAGCCTGAGACATAAGCCCTTGTATCAAAGGCCTAGTATGAGGCTTGAGGCCTGGGCTGAGGTAGTGGTCAAAGTTGTGCTAATATAAAACAAAGCGAGCAAGAACCAGGCTGTAAGCAGGAGACAAGCTCTGCCTGCATACACGCTCACAGAACCTGGCAAGAACAGGACTGGTATTGCAAAAAACACACACATTCCTGAGAAGTATTAAGCACAGGACACTCACATAAACACATTCCAAAAGGGTGGTACCAGAACACCTCGACACCAAGTATGGTACAAACACCCCCCTCAAAGATAGCAGGAACACGCTGACCCATCTTAAAGATAAGGTCAGGATGACAGCATGATAGATGGAGATGTTTTGATCAAACCAACATGTAGAAGGTGATGGGTGGCACCTAGACACATCAGAGAGGCAATACATAACTTTTTTGTATCTGTGTATAAAGATGTATCTCAAAGGGAGTGTCTTTGGCCAGCCGAAGGGGGAATGGAAAGTCCTGCCATTCATTGAGGTACATCCATTGTCATGGGCATATATGTGCTAGTGTAACTGTAGACATTGATCTGGGAAACTAGGATTATGCTTCAACGACAATAAACCTGGCCGGGTGCCTTTGTACCTTAATGGATCTTGTGATCATTGGGTGGTTCACTTGAGGTCTGCTGTGCCGGCTGTTTACACAGAGCTGGGACAACACATAGAGAGAGAACACACGCACAGCCAAATATCTGACAACAACAGTAATAAAAATAAGAGTAGTTTAGAGACAAGAAACATGGGGGCAGGGGAGTAGGAAGAGATGGGAGCAGAATTGAGAAAGCCAGGGATAGATACATGAGTAAAGGAAGGGAGAGATGAGGAGGCTGGAGAGGAAAAGAGTGGTGGGAGAAGACAAGCAGAGAAAACCTAGTGGAAGGTGAAAGGAGAGAAAAGGGGATTATGAAATGGAATAAAGTATAAACAAGGATTCCGCTTTAAGGTTAGTAATATGTATGTTTTTTATTCTTAAATATATCAGCTATTCTAAGTGCCTCGTTGGAGGCGGGGGGGGGGGAAGCAAATGGGTTTCAATGTTTATGAAAATTAGCCATAATCCCTATGCTCCTGGCAAGCTTGCAGTGTGGCCCTCAGGACTGCAAAGGCTATGCACCACTTAAACTAGACACATACTTTGAAGTGCTTAGCTACCAAGGTGATAGGTGCTTTAGATCTTGCAGTGACAGAGCGAGTTCTCCTAGGCATTTTAATGCCAAAGCAGGACAGTCAGGAAATAATTGACTCTAATTAGCACTCCCTCAAACTGCAATGCTCTTTACCTGCATCTGAGTGGCATTAAAAAATGTGTGACATTTTTTACTACCTTTGAAAAGCACAGTCAGAGACATTAAGCGGATTCTAACACCCAAGTGACCTATTGCTCAGTATAAATAATGGGCAAATACATCAGCACCCATAGCAAATGGAAAGTAATTTTTTTTTTATCCTCATGTCCAGATTATCATTAAAGCTCTGTAGTGGTCAATGACATACTTTACTGTAGCAAAGAGTTTGCAGGAGTAATTGTGTGTAACATAAATGACCTGCTTCCCACAGGCACCTGAGTGTGCTAAATTACGGTTATGACAAAGGTGTTTAGGAGTTTACACTTATTATTTATTGTCTTAGAGTAGTGTAGAAGGGGCCCCCATTGGGGAGCAATGGCCCAATTATGCCAGGCACAGGCAAGTAATAAGAAGATAATCCCCACCTAAACTGTAGGCACCCTGGGCTTTTAGTTTAACCCCTTCGGGGACAACGTGGCAGGAAGGCAAGGCACACAAGCTTAGCAGAGGAATTTCTTAACCATGGAAGCTTACTCTGACCGCACTTTAGAGTTACAGATCTTTGGAAACAACAGTCTTGAGAGGTACCCTCCCCGTGATTGAGATTTGTCAGTGTTTCAGAGTGAGCAGAGTCCCACCTGCCATCTCTCTCCAGCCCGTCCATCTTACATTTAGCAATGGTTGGACCCCTGCACAGAGCAAAACTCTGCTGTTAAGTATGGTCTCCATCTCAGCCCTATGTGCTCAAGATGGGGAAATCCACCCTCTCCTTTGCCATTCCTGTCCCACCCACAGGACCTGTGTAGAAAATCCATTGTTCGGGGTGAGGGGGAAGATAAAAACAGAGAGACATTCGGAGTCGATAGTCCCAAATGCTTTCAGTAATCGTTCCTCAAAACCTTTTTGAGGCAGAGTGGCTGTCTGACATGCAGTTCAAAGCCTGCCCTTAGGCAAGGTTAGACATGTGTTCAAGACGTAATACAAAATGGAGTTCATCATGTGATGCAGATATATCCCACTCTACCATATCCCCAACCCAATGTCATTAGCTGGCGATTTTCTATTCTGGGCTATATAGGTTCTAACACTGCCATCATTACTATAGTTTCTTGGTCCCTTCCAGTAGAGCATCAACTGATGTACCTAACGTTTTAGAGTCTTTGTGAATGTCTGCAGTCTTGTTGTAGCCATGTCTGTCCCAGGATATCAGAGAGAGAAGGCAGGGGAGGTACCTGGTCCAACTTCTGTTGGTGAGATAGACAAGCTTTCAAGCTGGACAGAGCTCTCCTTCAGAGGACTGACATTTCAGATTCTTTATGGTCAAATTAGGGTGATGAGGTCTTTCTTGTTGCTTGGGAACTGGGAGAGCTCTGACCACTGCCTTAATGAAGAGATGGAGGGTTACTTTTGACATTTATTGTTGCAAAAACAAAGGTCCTTTTCATTTATGTAAAAATGGAAACTCACATTGATTCCTGTACTGAATTGGTTTCTGCTGGCCGTGGTTGATTAGGGTAGTGACTGAGAAACAATTAACACACTGACTCTTTGATGTGTTATGGGTTCAGCTCAGTGAGAGACAACCATTTGGGAAGAGTATTTTGAGAGAAACAGCAGAGAAAACCACTAGTGGGCTGATAGGGAAGCTGACCCTCTCAATGAAGAAGCTTTCAAGTCACCAGGGTCTGATGTAATACATCCTAGAATACTCAAGGAGCTGAGTGAGGAGGTATCTAAGACATTAGTGATTATCTTTGAAAAGTCATGGAAGACAGAGATTCCAGAGGACCGGAAAAGGGTAAATATACTGCCTATCTATAAAAAGGGAAATAAGGACAACCCAGGGAATTACAGAAGAGTCAGTTTATAATGGAGCAATAATTGAGTAATCAACTTGCAAACACCTAGACAATAATAAGGTGATAAGTAACAGTCAACATGGATTTGTCTAGAACATATTTTTGTCAAACTAACCTAATAGCTTTCTTTGACAGAGTAACAAGTTTTGTGGATGGGGGAAGCAGTAGATGTGGTATATCTTGACTTTAGTGAGGCTTTTGATAATGTCTAGCATGACCTTCCCATAAACACATTAGGGTAATACAATGTAGATGGAGCTACAATGACGTGGATGCATAACTGGTTGGAAAACCCTTCCCAGAAGGAGTTATCCATGATTCACAGTCAAACTGTAAGGGGATATCAAGTGGTGTTCCACAGGGATCCTTTCTGGGTCCAATTCTGTTCAATAGCTTCATCAATTACTTAGATAATGGCATGGAGAGAACACTTATAAAGTTTACAGATGATACCAAACTGGTAGGGTTGCAAGGATAGGATTAAAATTCAAAATGATCTGGACAAACAGGAGAAATGGTCTGAAGTAAATGGGATGAAATTCAATAAGGACAAATGCAAAGTACTCCACTTAGGAAGGAACAATCAGTTGCACTCATAGAAAATGGGAAATCGCTGCCTAGGAAAGAGTATTGTGGAAAGGGATTTGGAGGTCACAGTGGATCACAAGCTAAATATGAGTCAACAGTATAACACTGCTGCAAAAAAAGCAGACATTCTTATGGGATGCATTAGCAGGAGTGTTGTAAGCAAGACACGAGAAGTAATTATTCCGCTGATTAGGCCTCAACTGAAGCAGTGTGTCCAGTTCTGGGCACTACATTTCAGGAAAGATGTGGACAAATTGGAGAGTCCAGAGAAGAGCAACAAAAATGATTAATGGTCTAGAAAACATGACCACTGGGGGAAGATTGAAAACCTCGGGTTTGTTTAGTCTGGAGTAGAGAAGGGGTAGAGAGGGGATGTGATAAGTTTTCAAGTACATAAAAGGTTGTTACAAGGAAGGAGGGAGAAAAATTGTTCTCCTTAACTTTTGAGGATAGGACAAGAAGCAGTGGACTTAAATTGCAGCAAGGGCTGTTCACGTTGGGCATTAGGAAAAACATCCTAATTGTCAGGGTAGTTAAGCACTGGAATAAATTGCCTCGGGAGGTTGTGAAATCTCTGTTTATTGGAGATTTTTTTTAAGAGCAGGTTTTACAAACACCTGTCAGGGATTGTCTAGATCAGTGATTCCCAAACTTGTTCCGCCGCTTGTGCAGGGAAAGCCCCTGGGGGATCGGGCCGGTTTGTTTACCTGCCGCATCCAGAGATTCAGCCAATTGCAGCTCCCAGTGGCTGTGGTTTGCTGCTCCAGGCCAATGGGAGCTGCTGGAAGTGGCGGCCAGTAACCTGCAGGGCTGGAACCTGGGAGGTTCTGGGCTGATGATACCTCTGCATCACCAGTCGAGGCTTAGGCTGGGCTCCCATAAGAGGAGCCTGTGAGTCTGGGCTTGGCAGGAAATACCACCCAGCAGAACCTGAATGGCTCTTCACAGCCTGCTGATTGGCCAATACCAGTACTTAAACCAGGAAGCCATGAAGGGGAGTTGTCTGAGCAACACAGAGAGCCTGCCCTTCTCTGCTCCAGGCCCTGCTTGCAATAGGCTCTAGACTCGGGCTTCTGACCCTGTTTGTCCTCAGCTTTGCTCCTTGATTGCTCTCTGTAACATGTCGCCCAACCCTGATCTCCAGGTAACCTGGCCCTGCCTGCCTCCTGATGCCTCTCGGTTTGCTATCTGGCCTGTCTCAAATGCTGACCTGACTCCCTACTGCTGATCCAATGACTAGGTCTGATTGCTCTTGTCCTGATTGTGACACTATGACTAGAATAGTTCAGATATACAGTAGTGTTCTGTTTCTGCACCCATGTATTTCTCCCCCATTTTGAAGCCTTTCTTGGACCTTATTCCTACTAGAAGCAGAACTCCAAAGGAAGAAGACTCCTGTGGTTAAGGCACCAGATTGAGAATTAGGCAAGCTGAGTTCTACCCATTGCTCTGCTACAGCCTGAGTGACCTTGGGGGAATCCCTTAATTGCTCTATCCCTTGGTTTCTTGGTTTTCCTGTGAAAATGCACAAGTACAGATGTGACAGCTGCCCTCTTAGCTGACACAACAGTGACTGAACCAGGGACCTCCAGAGCTAAAAGCCTGAGCTGCTAAGTGCCTCTGTAACAATCTCATATCACCTGTGGATTGGACACAGGGGCCCTGTTACATAAACTTACTACTATAGTGGGTTACACAACTTGAAGAGAACACTCGTTACCACACTTTAAACTATGGGGTAGGTTTGGCTTTTGTTCCCTACTGCTTGACAATATCATCATTGCTTCCCTCCTCCCTCACCTCCAGGAAGGGAGATCCAAGATTCAGATGTAGCCTGTTATTTTGGTTCTCACCTCAGTAGTTTCCCCAGAGCTTGCCTGGTTTCTCTGGGTTACCTACGTTTCCATCATTAACATCTTCAAAAAAGAAGAAGAAACCATCTCCTTTTAAAGCTGTTTTTGCAGATTGGGGTAAGTATAACTAGAATATACAGAAACACCTCTAGAGAAACAACAAACTGTTGTGACAGAGAGAGGCTGTAGCAGTAAGTCAACACTGCATCAAAATGCTACCCGCACGGGAGTGAGTTGTTTGGGCTACGATTTTTCTTGCTATCAGAATGCTAGTCCTTTGTGCCAGTAACTCCTGATTCACTGTGGAAAGTTCATGTTTGACATCTCTTGGAATTTTTCACCTTTGTACTGAGTATACTCAATATAAGGGTCTAGATGGCTCAGGGGACTTCGGTGAAAAGAGCTCACATTGATTGATTTTATCTAAATTTAAATACAATTATTTAAAACAGCAATCTAGGAAATAGTCACACGGAGGCAAAATAAAGTGATTTCAGTTGACTTCGATGGGAGCAGCACCAAGCCCTTGTTTTCCAACATCTGCCTCACCTCCTGTATTAGTTTTAGCTCATTGAAAGCCACAGTGACGAGAGCTCATTTGCATCTCAGCCCCCAGCATCTCAGCATAGCTATTTCACCACCATTCGGGAATGTATTCTCTAGGAACAAACAGGAACCTTTGGGCTGTGCCTATGGGCCCATTGTGGCCATGTCTGTAAAGAGTGCACTGAAATAATTAGAATAATCAAAAGATATGTAAAGCATTGGGGGACGGGCACCTGGAAGAATCGTGCTGGAGAATGAAGATGAAAGATTTTGAACTTATGAGTCTCCCAGGCTGCAATAAAACAAAAACCCTCACTGCCAAAAAAGCCACAGCTGTGCACCACATGGGCAGATAAACAAATGTGATTGTGATGAGTGGAATGACAGTTCACAATGCATTATTCCAAGGTGCTCCTAGGCATCTGTTACATAATTTAGCTATTTTTAACTAGTTCTTTTGCTGCAGTTGACAGTAATAATTCCCAGAAATTACCTCATAGAAGCCAAGCCAAAGAGTAAATTCTGGGCTCAATGCTGATCATAAGTTATACAGCCTCCTGTACACTGGGCTGATGTCTAAGCACAGGCTGATGTCTAAGGGTGTGTCTACATTATGAAATTAGGTTGATTTAATAGAAGTCGGTTTTTTAGAAATCGATTTGATACAGTTGATTGTGTGTGTCCCCACTAAGTGCATTAAGTCGGTGGTGTGCATCCACAGTACCAAGGCTAGCGTCGACTTCTGGAGTGTTGCACTGTGGTAGCTATCCCACAGTTCCCGCAGTCTCCGCCGCCCATTGGAATTCTGGGTTAAGCTCCCAATGCCTGATGGGGTAAAAACATTGTCGCAGGTGGTTCTGGGTATATGTTGTCAGGCTCCCCTCTCATCCTCCCTCCATGAAAGCAACAGCAAAAAATCATTTCTCATATTTTTTCCTGGATTACCTGTGCTGATGACATACCACGGCAAGCATGAAGCCCACTCAGCTCACTGACGCTATATGTCTCCTGGGTGCTGCTGGCAGATGCAGTACTGCAATGCTACACAGCAGCATCCCCTTGCCTTGCCTTGCCTTGCCTTGCCTTGCCTTGCGGACGGCAGATAGTACAATACGACTGCTAGCCATTGTAGTCGTCCCATGGGTGCTCCTGGCCAGCCTTGGTGAGGTCGGTCGGGGGTGCCTGGACAAAAATGGGAATGACTCCAGGTCATTCTCTTCTTTAAGTCTCATCTAATGGAGATTCAGTCCTGCCTGGAATATCATGCCAGCTGGAGGCTTCTGCCTCAGGCTGCCCTCCCAGTCGGCAGCACCGTGCAGTCGCACCTACCCCTTGCTCCCATGGCTCACGAAGCCTGGACAGTAGTAAGGAGCAGTTCAACTATAAGTTGAGCAAGTGCATAATGGTGGTAGAATGTGCCTTTGGACGTTTAAAAGCTCGCTGGCGCAGTTTACTGACTCGGTTAGACCTCAGAGAAACCAACATTCCCATTGTTATTATTGCTTGCTGTGTGCTCCACAATATCTGTGAGAGTAAGAGGGAGATGTTTATGGCGGGGTGGGAGGTTGAGGCAAAGCGCCCAGCCGCTGATTATGAGCAGCCAGACACCAGGGCAGTTAGAAGAGTACAGCAGGGTTCACTGTGCATCAGTGAAGCTTTGAAAACCAGTTTCGTGACTGGCCAGGCTACAGTGTGAAAGTTCTGTTTGTTTCTCCTTGACGAAAATCCGCCCCCTTGGTTCACTCTACTTACCTGTACGCCAACCGCCCTCCCCCACCCCCCTTGATCTCTGCTTTCAGAGGCAATAAAGTCATCGTTTCAGATTCATGCATTCTTTATTAATTCATCACACAAATGAGGGGATAACTGCCAAGGTAGCCCGGGAGGAGTCGGGGAGGAGGGAAGCACGGGGGGGGGTAGTTGTAGGGGCACCCCCTAAAATGGCATGCAACTCATCATTGAAGCAGCATGTCTGGGTGTCATGGTATAATTCCCCAATCTGAACCTTAGAGTCCCAAAGATGGGGTACCAGCATGAATTCCCCTAACCTTAATTACTAGCTTAGATCTGATAGCTGCCACCAGTCAGGACTTGGAGTGCCTGATACACTCTGGTCCCCCCAAAACCTTCCCTGGGGACCCCCAAGACCCAGACCCCCTGGATCTTAACACAAGGAAAGTAAACTCTTTCCCTCACCAGTGCCTTTCCTAGGCTTTCCCTCCCTGGGTTACCCTGGAAGATCACTGTGATTCAAACCCCTTGAATCTTAAAACAGGGAGGAATGTCCCTTCCCCCCTCCCCATTTTTTCCTCACCCAGAGGCAATACAGATTCAAGCTTCGTGAATCTAAAACAAAGGGATTCCCCCCTTCCCCCCTCCTTTCTCTCACCAATTCCCTGATAAGTACAGACTCAATTCCCTTGAGCCTCAACAAGGGGAAAAAATTAAACAGGTCTTAAAAAGCAAAACTTTTAATAAAAAGAAAGAAAAAAAGTAAAAGTTGTCTCTGTAATTTAGATGGTAAAAGTTACAGGGTCTTTCAGCTTATAGACACTAGAGAGAAGCCTCCCCCAGCAGAAATACAATTTAAAATACTTCCAGCCAAATACACCTTAAATTTCTACCAGCCAGATACACATTTGCAAATAAAGAAAAACAATCAAAAAGACTAAACCGCCTTTCTACCTTTGTACTTACTAAATTTGAACAGAAGATTAGGGATCCTGTAGGTACGTGTCGTTACTCTCAGAACCCAGAGAGAACAACAGACAAAGAAAAAAGAATACACAAACAAAGACTTCCCTCCACCGAGATTTGAAAGTATCTTGTCTCCTGATTCGTCCTCTGGTCAGATGTTCCCGGTTTCACTGTTTCACAGGTAAAGGAAACATTAACCCTTAACTCTCTGTTTATGACACTGGGGCTCTGACTCAGAGCAGCCATTTGCCTCTCTGGTTCTTTGGTAGGCTTCACATGGCACTGCTGTGGGTCCCTGTTATAACCTCGTCCTTCATGACCTTGGAGATTTTTTCAAATAATCTGGCATTTTGTCCTTTTGAACGGAGTTCAGATAGTGTGGATTTGTCTCCCCATACAGCGGTCAGATGCAGTACCTCCCATTCGGTCCATGTTGGAGCTCTTTTGTTATTCTGGGACTCCATGGTCATGTACGCTGATGAGTTCTGCAGGGTCACCTGTGTTGATCCGCTCACTACACTGGCCAAACAGGAAATGAAATTCAAAAGTTCGCGAGGCTTTTCCTGTCTACCTGGCCAGTGCATCTGAGTTGAGAGTGCTGTCCAGAGCAGTCACAATGGAGCACTCTGGGATAGCTCCCGGAGGCCAATGCCATCGAATTGCGTTCACACTACCCCAAATTCGACCCAGCAGGGTCGATTTCAGTGCTAATCCTCTCGTTGGGGAGGAGTACAGAAATCGATTTTAAGAGCCCTTTAAGTCAGCAAAAATGGCTTCTTCGTGTAGATGGGTGCAGGGTTAAATCGATCTAACACTGCTAAATTCAACCTAAACTCATAGTGTAGACCAGGGCTAAGACTAAATTGTGGGGAGAAAAGGAAATTAGAGCTATTTGGGAAATAGTTTTGGTTTCACCTCCCCATGGAAAAATGTAAACTTGTCAGCAAAATATTTTGACTGGACACTGAAATGTTTTGATTCAAGCTGGTGCCATGTTGCCTGCTGGGAGTTGTAGTTCTCCTCTATTGGCTAAGCTTTCTGGCCATATTTTACCTCCTGTGATGCATTGCTTCCCCCTCTTGGTAAGGAGAGAGGGAGTCCCTGGCCTTGATGTTTCATAGGAAATGTAATTTTGCCAGAAAGACCAGCCTATGGAGGAAAACAACAACTACCATGAGGCATAGTGGCATCACTTTTAGTCAAAATATTTTGGTTTTCAGCCAAAAGATTTTATGTTTTTTGATGAAATTTCAAAATTTTCTGCAGAAAGCCAACACCTTTCATGCACATATTTGTTTAACTGAAAATCCACTTTCCATCAAAAACCAGTTTCAATGGAAAACTTTCCACCAGCTCTAGGGGAAATGCATCTATTGTGCAGGGGAGGGTTGTGGAGCTGCTGAGAGAGCAAAGAACTCTGGTAAACAAGATCCATCCTTATCTTCTGACTAATTGTGCTCATATCTTTCCCTCATCCATTCTCTCCCCTTCATTGGATAACAGTAACTATCTTACATGGCTGCAGATGGGAGCAAGGCAAGAAGGGACTTAGTTGCTACAGTCATACAAATAATTCATAATAATAATTTGAAATAAACATAGTGTGGGAATTCTCTAGGTGCCCATCATGTCTCATTAGTTAAGTTCTGTTTTGGATTTTTCAAGCAGCATGATAGATAGACATATAGATAAGTACGGCTAAGATTTTGTAATGGTAATTTTTAGTAAAAGTCACAGACACGTCATGCGCAATCAATAAAAATTCATTGAAGCCTTGACCTGTAATGACTTTTACTAAAAATAACCCTGACAAAATGGGGATGGGGGGGGCCAGCATCCACCTGTTGCTTCTCACAGCTGCTGGGAGCTGCAGGATCCCCTGCCACAGAGGCTAGGAGCTGTGGGGCCCCCTTGCCTGTGGAGCTCCAAGGGCCCCCACCATCGTGGCAGCTCGGAGCTCCGGGGGCCACCTGCCAAGCTACAGGGCCACTTTCTGCTCGTGACGGCTGGGAGCTTCAGGGTACCCTGCAGCTGGGATCTCCAAGGCCATCTGCTGGCCACAACGGCTGGGAGCTCCAGGGGCTGTCCATGGCAGCTCAGACCTGCAGGCGCTCCTGCTGCAGCTCAGATCTCCGGCAGCTTGGAGCTTGAGCAGGCACCTGGGAACTGCAGGGCCCCCCACAGCCCGTGGCGGCTGGGAGCTGTGGGACCTTCACCACCAGTGGGGGCTGGCAGCTGAGAGCTCTGGCACCCCCACTGGGTGACAGCTCAAGCCCCACAGCTGAAGCAGAAAATATCACAGAGGTCTCTGGAAGTCACAGATTCTGTGACTACTGTGACATCTGTGACATAATCATAGCTTTAATAATAAGGCAGAAAAATATCTTAATGATACTATATAAATCCATGGTATGCCCACACCTTGAACACTCGTGCAGTTCTGGTTGCCCCATCTCAAAAAAGATATATTAGAATTGGAAAAAGTAGAGAGAAAAGCAACAAAAATGATTAGAGGTATGGAACAGCTTCCACATAAAAAGAGCTTAAAAAGTCTGAGATTGTTCAGCCTGGAAAAGAAGCGACTGAGCAGGAATACTATAAAGGTCTATTAAATCATGAATGGTATGGAAAAAATAAATAAGGAAGTGTTACTTATCCCTTTACATAACACAAGAACCAAGGGCCACCACTGAAATTAATACACAAGGAAAGTACTTTGTGGAACTCGTTGCCAGGGGATGTTGTGAAGGCCAGAAGTATAATTGGGTTCAAAAAAAGAGTTAGGTAAGTTCATGGAGGATGGGGCCATCAATGGCTATTAGGCAAGATGGTCAGGGCGCAAACCCTGGGTGTCCCTAAACCTCTGACTGCTAGAAGCTGGGACTGGATGACAGGAAGTGGATCACTCACTAAATTGCCCTATTCTGATCATTCTCTCTGAAGCATTGGCATTGGCCAGTGTTGGAAGACAGGATATCAAGCTAGATGGGCCATTGTTCTCACCCAGTATGGCAGTCCTTATGTGATGCCTGCGGGGCACCTGATACTTGAAATCTTTTCTCTGTGCCTGTTGGTAAACCAGGGAGTAAGTCTATGATGTTGGAGAGACATGAGCATTCTCTGTGCCTCCTGCAGCATCAGTCTCCAGCTCCTGACTAATATATATTATACGGTGAGTGTATGGAGTTAGGCTTGCCCTACAGGAAGGGATAGGTTGGGGGAAGTATGCAGTTGCCCTAAGGTGAACAAACCCATTCAGGGTTTGGGGTAGCTTCCATAACCACAGTACTGAGGCAGGCTGTGGAGTTCCTCTGCACTGTGAAAGCTGTTACCCCTTTTTAATCTGAACAGTTAGCCAATATTCTGGGGTTTGTTCTCATTGGGGGAGAAATTGATGATGGAGTGAGGTACACCTCTACCCCGATATAACGCTGTCCTCGGGAACCAAAAAATCTTACCGTGTTATAGGTGAAACCACGTTATATCAAACTTGCTTCGATCCGCCAGAGTGCGCAGCACCGCCTCCCCCCAGGGCACTGCTTTACTGAGTTATTCAGAATTCATGTTATATTGGGTTATGGTATATCAGGGTAGAGGTGTATTTCATGCAGTCCTGTTTATTTACACAGAATGCACCAGGTCCTGTTTTCCTGAACACAGCAGCAGTCAAACAAGAGACAGTTTTTTGCTAACAACTCCAAACCTCTTTCTCTAGCCAGCACTTGCCCAAAAACCTCTGTTAGCTTTCACTCAGAGTCACACAGCAAGTATTTTTCTGTCTGTCTCTGGTTTTCTGCTGCCTTCTCTGTCTGCTTCTGGGGTGTTTTTACCTGCCTCTGTGCACGCACACACATACACAGCTCCACCAGAACAATACCTGGCCCTTTGCATTTGCATTCAGCCCCCAATGAAACCCTGCCAACCCACATAGCTCAGTTCCTCACCAGCCCTGCATGTGGCCTGTGTTTTGCATGATGGCGTCTATCATTTCAAGTATTTTACTCCAAAAAGGAGTTTAATTGCTTCTTGCACTCCTTCTGAATGAAGGACAGCTATTATACCCACTAGTTTTAGAGAGGTTTCACTCAAACCCTGGTATAACAAGCAATTCTGAAGAAGCCTAGAACCCTTACATTTTAAAAATTATTTACAAATTTCAGCACCACAACGTCATTCCATCCATTACTGTCAATAAGCACCCCTGTATTTGCCCTGTCTGTAGGACACCCTGCAATTGAGCTGTTATCCTGGCCCCACTCTTTTGCTGGCAGTCCTTATTGAACTGGCCATTCATTATTATTTTTTATTAATATTTGTATTACCATTCTGCCTATACGGCTTCGTCATGGACCAATTATGCTAGGCGCTCTATAAACACAGAACAAAAAATGGGGCTTACAATCTAAATAATCTCAGTTGTTCTCCATAAATGGGCTAACAATGTGAAGCGAAAGAGAGGATTATTGGATTCAACTTAAAACTGAGTGGAGAACAATAATGTATATATCCACTGCAGTGTAAACTCAGGCTCAAGCCTAACCCCCTTCCACCTACATACAAATCGCGCTAACCCAGGGCTCGGACCCAAACCCAAGTCAAGCTGTGAGCAAGGGTTTGAGCCCTATTGCTTTGCAGTGTAGACGCAGCCCTGCTTGACTTGTGTCCTGGGAGTCTGCCAGAAGTATCCCACAATCCCATGGGCTGACTTCCTTTGTCCTCTATCCCAACAATCTCCAATCAACTCAACTGAAAATGGAAGCCACCCCTGCCTCATTGGTGTACAGCAGGTGCTCTGTGAATCAGTGTTAATTAACCCATTGTCTTCTGATCACCAAGCTGCAAACTCACCATCAGAGAGCCCCCTGAGTTTGCAATGGAGCCTGAACAGACCAAGCTTTTTGCAAAGTGTGCTGCTTCCTGGTCATGGGAGCACAATCACGTTTTAGTGAATCTCTGATGTGAGGCCAGTAAAACTGTGAACTTTAGCAAAAGTACCAGGAATGACTACATGTGCCAGCAGACAGCTAAAATGCTGGCAGCTTTGCAAATTTTCTGGAGCAGTGACCAGTGCAGAGAGCCTATTAAGAAAATGAAGAGTGAGTACTGGAAAACCAGGGACTAAAACTGCACCTCAGGCAACTCTCCAATCTCATTCCCATTTTATGAGTTTGACCGGGTGCTGGGCACTACACTCAGCACAGAGCCAGCTACGGTGCATGATGACCTGGTCAGCCAGGATGTTGCTGGCCCCTGAATCCAGCATGGGGGCTGATGTGAGCCAGAGCAGGAGCTGAATGAGGAGCATAAAGTAACTGTTTTTGAAACCAGTCCCAGAGCAGGCTGTGGAACAGGATCAAATTATAGCCCCCTACTTGGAAAAGCTGTTTGATCCCTGCCCTGAGGAACACCCCGCTGCCAAGCCTGCAGCAAACCTGGTGGAGACAGAAGCCATCCCAGAGCCCAGTAAGTTTCTGACTCCAATTTAAAATTTATCACTACAGTAATAGTAGGGATTTCTGCTCTAAGAACCAGTGCAAAAGTTATGAGACACCCCAGCTACCAACATCTGTGTATCCGCGAATGGCAGATTGTATCACGGCATCTTGGCATCCCCCCCTTTTCCCCACCACATGGTGTTCAAAATGCTGACTGGGAATTGCAAACAGTAAGAAACAGCTTTGAAGAGTATTTTCACTGTAAAGTCACAGATGTGTGCTGTTGTCATTCATGTTTTCCTTTAAGTAATAATGGCTTAAATTGTGCTGCTCTGTAACCACTCAATAGGCTACGGAGCCACCTGGAAACAGTGACGTTAGTGTGAGTGTTTGGGAAACTGTGTTCTATTTCCAAATCCAGTCCATTTCAGTTAGAGGTAGTCCATGCAGTCCATAGGTGACAACACCATTTCTTTCAAGCATAGGCACTGACTTGCCCTCTTTTCCCCTGGGTGCTCGACCACCCTTCTGCCCCCGGCCCCACCCCCACTCCACGCCTTCCATGAGGCCCCACCCCATTCCAATCCCTTCCCCAAATCCCCACCCTGGCCCCACCTCTTCCCCACCTCCTCCCCGGAGCGCATCACGTTCCCACTCCTCCCCCACCCCCGGAGCGTGCTAACACCACCAAACAGCTATTTGGCAGCGGCCGGGTGGGAAACACTTAGGAGGTAGGTGGAGGAGTAGGGACACGGCGTGCTCGGGGCGAGGGAGGAGGAGGTGGGGCAGGGGGTGAGCACAGCTTGGCTGCCAATGGGTGCAGAGCACCCACTAATTTTTTTCCATGGGTGCTCCAGCCCCAGAGCACCCATGAAGTCGGCACCTATCCTCCCAAGTACAAATTGGGTGTCAGCTTTTGTCCACAAATGTGCCAGGGGAGGGGAGGGAGGAGAGAGGCTGTGGAGTTCTGCATGTTTGCATGCAGCAATAACAGAGTAAGCCATTTGTGAGCTAGTGCAACATCCTGTTAATTTTCTCATGGATTCTGACCCAATCCTGTTTGCTGATGGCTGCAAAATTTTTCCTGAATAAGGAACTCCGCATAGTTAGTCACATTGTGGGGAAGGGAGTATTTTCTGGGGCCAGCTTGGTAGTTGATAAGGCCACTCTACTCACAGATGTGCTGTGTTTCCTACCAGCAGCTTGGAATAACATCTACCTTTGTCAGTAGGGCCCTGTGACAGGTGTACTGGACAAGCAGGGGTTAACACCACACTGTGGGCTGAGGAAGTCAGGCCCCCTCGTCTCTGGTGGGCATGTTCCAGTTGGAATAGCAGTATAAAAGGGAGTAGCACAGCTTAGTCTGGGCTGATGGCCCAGGAGGGAGGATGTATGCTGCAGACTACTGCCTGGGAGCTGCTGGAGTCCACGACCAAGCCCACTAGGATCTGGATAGACAGTCAGCTATCTGTGGATACCCAGGAGACAGCAGAACTGCTGGGAGCTTCACTGGACAGATACTCTGGAGACCCAGGAGACTCAGACTGTACCACTGGAAGACATGGTAGCAAGTAGCCTGGGGGAACTAGACTTTGATCTGGTTGTAGAACTGAGCAGCAAGTCAACATGTTTCAGTTGGATCCCTGCTGACCCAGTGGCAAATGCACTTGCTGCTGACAGGGCCCTGGGCTGGGACCCAGTGAAGTAGGGAGTGCCCAGGTCTCCCTATGCTGGTCATACACACTGGGTGGGGCCCACCCCCTCTGGCCACTAGGCTGCACTGTCCTGCCAAGGAGGGAAGCCATGTTGACTCTGGCCACTATATGACACAGCCCGGCAAGAGAGGGTAGCTATATTGGCCTTGGCCACTGGGCCATGCCATCCTGTGAGAAATGGCAACCATATTGACTTAGATCACTAGGCCAGACCACCCTGAGGCCAAGGGCAACCAGGAGAACTGAGTCATGAGTCTACAATGCCCTTGCCCGGCCCCAAAAGAACAGAGTGTACTCACCCCGCAACACAGACCACAAGAACAGTTATGTCCTCCAAAATATGAGAGGCCTGAAATGATGGAAAAAAAATTTTGTAGCCACTAGCCACCCTTCCCACATCACAAATAGTTACACAATTTTCGTAAAACAGAAAAAGCTTGAAAATGTAACTGTACCATTGTCTCTGGACTTCTATGACCATCATTAACTAGGCTGTGTCCAGACAGAGTATGTGGACTGAAGCATCCTCTTCACCATATATATTGGTTCAGTATTGGAATATAACATTTTTATGTCCTTGAGAGTCCAGAAGAATTAATTCTGTGCTCTGCTGAGTTGCTTTAGACAATAACACTCTGTTTCTTAGCCTATTTCTTTGCTGCCTGGTATACATCAAGAACTCAATCCCTGGTCCAATGTACCTTCATGGACTGTTCCAAAGAAAGCATTTCTGTGATGAAGTTATGGTCTGAGCTCATGAGAGGGTAGACCAGCAGGTCCAATAGCAGCTCAGGGTTGCAAGACTGGAGCAATGGCATGCTGAGAGTCAGGAGGAAAAGCTGAGGCTCACAGAGCAGCTGTAATGCAGGGTTTCAGAAGAGAGCAGAGCTCAACAAAGAGCACTGTTTGAGCAACTCATCTCCACCGTGGCTGGAAAAGCACCGGCTCCTGCTGCCTCCCCCTCCCACACCCCAACCTGATTTCCCCCTGCAACGTACAGCTCCATGTTGAGGCAGCCCATGCATTCTGGCCCCATGAGCAGCTAGGCATGGCAATTAAACCCATGCAGCCTTCCTTCTTGAACATCCTCCTGGGGATTCCTCCACCCCTTCCCTAGCACCAAGTGTGCTCAAAATTAGGGAAAAGCGGAAAGGAGAACATGGGGCATGGGTACATAGAGCGATGGAGGGTTGGGTCAAGTTTTCCATATTTCCTGACCTTTTTTTTTTTTGGTGGCAAATATTTTTCTGTTATCCATTTTGGGGTTCTGTCATGGCAGCTGGCCTGCCCAGCATTGGGTGACTGTTGCACGTTTTAATACATGTTTATAAATGAAGCCTGTCATGTCATCAATAAAGTTTATTGCTATCACTCCATTGCATGATACACTCATGGTTTGAGACAAAGCTGATCAGGAGTAATTGTGCATTACTAAGCAAACACTATTCCTCTATTTACTTAGGTACAGCAATTCACACTTCAATGAATTCCATATATAAACCACCCCCGATTCAATATTCATCATGTTGTTCATAAGTATATTGCATGGCAGTCAAGCCTACAACGCTCCTAAGCACTGAGCCTCCCTCCAGAATTAACTAGCCCTTTTCCCCCCACAACTACATTCTTACTGGTATTATTCCCCCTCTTCCAGTGGACCATGAAGTCCATAACGTAAGAACACAAAGCATTCCTGACTTCTGTTGCCCAGGTGCATCCACTCCAGCAGTGGTAGCTGCACTTTTCTACTGAGGGCACCGATTCAGTAGCCCCTCGTGTTGTAGGGGGAAGTGGCTCACCTTTGGCTTCACAAAGATTGTGAAGAGCACAGCAAGCCCCAGTAATGAGGTAAGCATTGATGGCACTGGCGTCTAAATGGGTCTGTAGACATCTCCAATGGGGTTTCAGTCTGCCAAAAGCACATTCAACAACCATTCTACGCCTACTGAGAGTGTAATTCAACTGTCTTTTGCCAGGGCCTTTGAAATCAGGGTCTGGTTTCATAAGCCAAGGTGAAAGGGGACATGTAGGCTCCCCCAGAATAACACTGGGGACAGTAACACTGCTTATGATAATGTCATTTGGTAGTAGTTTCCCAACCTGTTCAAGAATGTAGACTCTTGAGAGACAAAAATCTCTGACATCATGCACTTTCCCACTGCAGCTGCCACTGACATTCATAAATTGGCCTCTGTGATCCACAAGGGCCTGCCTAACAAAGGAGTGGTACCCTTTGCAGATTATGTACTCACGTGCTCTTTGAGGAGGGCCACCAAGTGGCACATGAGTCCAATCAATAGCCTCAGTGCAATTAGGAAACCCCAGTTTCTCAAATCCAGCAATTACCTCCAGTATATCTTTAACGGGCTAAACCACACACCCAATTGCCTCAGCAACCTCCGCCACCACTTTACTCACATCCAGTCTTCTTCTAACACCAAATGTTAGCAACTACCTGTAGTAGTCTGGGGTAGCCAGCTTCTAGGTGGTTAGAGTAACTTGCTTCTGGACCAGCAAGAGTGCCCTCATGTGTGTTATGCTGGAGGGTCGGAGCAAGCTGCTCACAAAGCTCCAGAAATGTAGCTTTCTTCATGCAAAAGTTCTGGACTTTCTGCTGGGCATCCCAGGTCTGCATGGTGATGTGATCTCATGACCCTGCACCAGAAACACCAGCCTACATAAGGGGCATCAGCAGCTATGCCAGTTGTACTGAGCAGTATCTGTCAGTGTGAGTCTGCCATACTAGGGTACTCCTCCTCCTCCTCCTCTATCAAATCTGTCAGGTACCTTTGGTGGGTCAGAAAATGCTGCCAAAATGTCCACCAACACCTCACATATGCTCTGCCCATTTCCTGATACAGGAGTGAAAGCACAAGCAAGAGAATTACTTAAAAAGGTGCCTCCTCCATGTTGCTGCTCTAATAGCTGGGCTCACACAGACCAAATTGTCTCCACGGCAGGCTGCATTGGTGGGTTGTTCTAATTTCCTGTAATGTGCAGGATAGGCAGTAAAGTTTTCCCACAGTGCATAATGGACAAAGGGCTAAAGCAGCCCCTTTTCACGAGGACACGAGGGGGACTGTGTTTATGGTTGCTTTGACTCAGGTCTGTGTGCTGCAATGTGGATACCAGAGCCTCAGGTTCAAGCCCAAGTTAGAAACAACTTAACTTGGGATTAAGAAACAGTGTAGACACTCAATCCCAGGGTTCTCTAACATGGGTATTCCGATTCAAGTCCCACAAACCCTGGGCTCACAGTGCCATGTAGACATACCCTAAAAGACCAGGAAATAGTCTACATGTGCTACATAATTAAAAACCAAGGAGGAGGAAAGTAGAAGAGAAGTCAGTGTTTTAAAATGGAGGAACTGATGGAATTGTTTCAGGGGGGAAATTTTCAGGCTAAAGTTCAATGCTAAATGGAAGGATGTAACCTTTATGTGTCCTTTTTGCATAGGCAAAATCCTACAAATTGGTATTTGCATGTTCTGACTGGGAATGGCATAACTGGAGGCCTCCATGTAAAAAAATAGGCTTTGCTCCATGCCATGGGTCTATATGTGGATTATACATGGCTCAGCAGCTGTACAGGGCTTTGAAAATGTGGCTGTGTATTTTGAAGGTCTTCGATATTACAAATGAAGAGCACAATGACAATAAAAGTAACTAGAGCTAGTGCTTATTTCAGTGTGGATACGAGTTTCTGCTTCAGGGACACTAAGTTATATGTTCCCTGCCTGCCACAGAAGTAGATTTCACTGGCGTTCTCCCAGGGGAAATATAGGGAGACAGTGAGGTGTGGTGTGAGGAATGGACATAGCACCATATTAATGGTAAAATGGACACCGCATGACCAGCCGGCCTGGCCACGCATTGCTAAGATCATGTGTGAGATACAGAAGAGGGAAGCAGCAAGCCAGGTCTGCTATTCATCTCTACAATTGGCATGCCAGGCTGCTGGTAAGTTGCCATGGTGACCGGGTGCTAAACCACAGATAGGTGCTAAGGATTCTTTCACGGAGCCGTGCTGAGCTTCCGTGCTTGGCCTGTTCATGCACTTTATGAAGACTGAGCCCCAAGATGAAGTCCTTGACCATATCTCTTTCAGTTGTACCTGAGTAAAAAAACCATAGAACTACCCTGGTAGCCACCCTGAATGTATGTTTTTCATCTTGAAAGGCACTTGATCACCTGATAATCCAGGATGTGCTATCATGGTGAACCATGGGGGTTTCATTAGTCTTGGGGGGATGGACCCAAAATTGAGATGACCCATTTCTCTCATATTTTTTATTTTAAAAAGCTACACTGAATAATTTAAGTGTTGGTCTTAAAAAATCTGAAGTACTTTCGGAAAGAAAGAAGAAATGTTCACCCATGTATTTCCTGCAATACAGATTTATAGTTCGTTTTTGGATCTAAATTTGTACGGTTGCTTCATATGACATAAGGAGCAATTTACAGTCACAAACAAGGATGACCATTAGAAAGAAGCTGCAGATAGTCAGCAGGATGAGGTGTAGATGTTTCCCTATCAGCTTCACTGGCTTGATAGGTGTCTTGTTATGTTATTAATATTAGAGCTGGGCAGGAAAATTCAAAGAAAACAGTTTTCATTTCGCTGGAATTTACCAGTTTGCCAAAATTGAAGCTTTGCATGAAAAGGGGTTTTCTTCATCAGTGTTCCAGTGGAACCCAGCTTTTGCAACTTGCTAGCTTGCCCGCCCAGCTCCTTGGAGGCCAACTTGCTGCTGGAGAGCCCAGGTGTCCAGAGACCACAGCTCTAGGGCAGTCCTCCGGATGGACTGCTTGAGAATGGGCATCCTCAAGACTTCTCAGCCAGCTGGCTCCCCCGGCTGCCTGGCTCCTGGGAGTCAGCTTCCCAGGGACTCAGGTAACACACAGAGCCAGCTGGCCTGGAGGTCAACGTCCTGTGGAATACCCAGCTCCCAGAATCCCAGGCTTTAGGCTGCTGTAGAACCAGGATTTCCAGGCTCCTATCAGCCCACCAGACAGAATTCTGTTTCAAAATGAAAGATTTTGGTTTTGGAAAATGAAAATTTTTTTAGATTTCTGTTACATGGAGAATTTTGATTTTTTTTTCATTCCAAATCAGAACAAAACTAAATTTTGAAATCTCAAGATCTTCTGCAAAATGGAATTACTGTTGTCTGTCTTGCCTCAATTAATATATAACATGCATTAACAGGTATTTTAAGAAAACTACAAGCTAGTAGCCCAAAGAGTCCAATTCTACTTGCCTTGTATAAATGAACGGTCTCACTGAGTTGTTTCAATGTTAACCACCTGGTATTTCCTTATTAAAATTTACTGAGGAATAGTCATACTAAGAAAGTCTTTATTATTATTATTTAGTAGTTATACTATGGAAGTGCCCCAGTCAGGATTGGGACCCCCATTTGCCACATAAATACATAGACAGGCAGTCCCTGCCGTGAAGAGCTCACAGCATAAGAAGACAAGCAACATAAGATGGGTGGGTGGAAATGGGGGGAGGATCAGTTATACATAATTTATTCCTACATTGTCAATATTACATACATATATTATCACCAGTGGAGAGAGCCAAAAAGTGAGTGGTATGGTCAGAGCGACAGGAGGATGAGCCCAATGGCTGCATTGTGCGAGTGGGGGTCAGGCAAGCCAGAGAGGAGGAGGTTGCAGGGTTGTCACCTGTTTGGTTTTTAACCTGCCTGGCCAGTTTTTGTACTACCTTGCTGGTTGCCAGTAAATAGATTTAATGTGCTTCTTTTTCCCCACTGGGAACCAATGTTCCCTGTGGCCATGCAGTAATCTTTTAACTTCCATGCACATCACATGGCTGGGAGCACAGCCAGCAAGCACGTCCTGCTCTGCATATGGTGCCTCCAATTTGTTGAAACTGCAGCAGCTCCTCTCAGCCCCAGGCACCGGGAAGTGGGACATACTCTAGGCTCTCCAGCTGAGAGAGGTGAGGAGAGGGATGGGTGAAACAGGGGATCCTGGGAGGGGACGGCAGGGGGCTCCCTCAAGGGCTGAGATGTCAGATGGAGGACAGTGGTATTTTTTTCTGTTTCTTGAGGTGGTAATCCTAGGATATTGCAGGAAAACGAGACAGGCGGTGATGGTGGGAGAGTTTGAGCTGTTTGGACAGAAAAAAAAAGTCTGATTTTTTTAATTTTTTTTTTAAATGTGATGGAGGACTGAGCTGCAGAAGCTGGATGCCAGATCCTCTCTGATGTCTCAGCAAGGCGGAGTCAAAGATGGCTTTCAGTTAGGCAGGCCACTCGTCCAGTTTTAAGCCGGACAGTCCTGCTTTTCTAAGGTATTGATGAGGGGGTGCCATTTTGAAAAGCACACCATCCTGCCCCCTATGGCATGATTTCACACCCATGCTAGTGGGGGATGGGGTGAGATGGGATGGTCTTCAAAACAGTGTCCCCCGTGTGGCATGACCTTACACCTTCATGCCAGCAGGGGCGGGCTCACACAAGTGTGGATGGTCCCATGCCATTCCCAGAAGTACTAGGATGTCCAATATTCTGGGAATGCATGAATGGCCACTGTTGTCCTAGTTTACAGGCCTGAGAATGGCGGTGTTGTCAACAGGGACTGAGAATATGGAAGTGTTTCAGGAGTAAGATTAGAGGTTCCATTTTCTCCATGTTATGTTTCAGTTGAGAGTGAGCTACCCAGAAGGAGAAATCATTGAGACAGGCTGAAATGTGTGATTTGGGGCAGAAAAGATCTTGGGTAAAATTAATTCCAGGTGAAATTTGCCAGTCCTACCAGTCCATTAGAATATGATATCTCCATTCTTCGGTCCTGTTCTATAAGATCATCTTGGTTTTAATTAAGAAAGCCTGTAGCATACCTTTCATTTCTGTAGCCTGAGAGATATTCTTAATGGACAAACTTTCAGCTTCAAAAAAGCCACTCCTATTAAATCTAATTTAAATGCATAAGTTAAAATTCCTAAATAGACATATTACTGAGATTGAAAAAAGACACTTAATGTGTGTGTTGAACACAATAAATTCCAGGGGATGAATAGTAATATATGTTTTAGGAATCATGGTGTAATAGATGATGATACAAAACCTATTACTGATCTAATAATTAGCAGGCAATTACTGTCTCTGAATATTAATGAAATGTGTCAGGAAGCAAGTTTATATTATACATTTAGACATAAGCAACCAGTGATTTTTTTTCACGTGCGCCGAACTTGAGACATCTTAACAGGGCCAGATTTTGAGAAAATGCAGAGCATGTGCTCTCACCAAATCATGCCCCTTGGAGGCATCTCAAGAATGGAAAAACCCAACATCACTAGTCATTTTTTTAAAATATAGGTCAATAGAACAATAAGTGTGTGTGTTGAATAGGAAGTGGAGCTTTTTTGTACCAGAAAACTTGTTATTGTATATTAAATAAATGGCAATCAATCATGCTATCTTGTAAGGTGAATGAGTTAGATAAATATTTGTCAGCGTTTGATTGGATACAACCAAATTTGCATGGTAGAGATCAGTATAAACTAAATCTCCAGTATGAAATGTGACCCCACTGTGCCACCTAGCCTTTCAGTTGTGTACTTCTTTTAATCAACTAGATTGTTTCTTTCTTTCTGTCTCAATTTGCTGACTGTAAAGCCAAAATCCTTAAAGATATTTAGGAACCTATGGAAGTTATGCACCTGAATACTTATGTGGATCTGGGACTACAT
Organism: Gopherus flavomarginatus; assembly: GCF_025201925.1. NCBI lineage: Eukaryota > Metazoa > Chordata > Testudines > Testudinidae > Gopherus > Gopherus flavomarginatus. The sequence continues at coordinate 17,765,101 of NC_066619.1, read as the reverse complement.
GACTAAACTGTTTTCTTCACCTGTTGCAACACAATTAGACTGAAATGCAACTGCTGAGATACGAGCTGCTAAAATGTCCAAGCCTATACAGATAATTTGAGGGGTCAGAAACAAATGAAAGGTAACACTAACATAAGAATATAAGAACGGCCATACTGGGTCAGACCCAAAGGTCCATCTAACCTAATATCCTGTTTTTTAACAGTGGCCAATGCCAGGTGCTCCAGAGGGAATGAACAGAACAGCTAATCATCAAGTGATCCATCCCCTGTCGCCCATTCCTAGCTTCTGGCAAAAAGAGGCTAGGGACACCATCCCAGTCCATCCTGGCTAATAGCCATTGATGGACCTATCCTACATGAATTTATCTAGTTCTTTTTTGAACCCTGTTATAGTCTTGGCCTTCACAACATCCTCTGGCAAAGAATTCCACAGGTTGACTGTGCATTGTTGAAAAAATACTTCCTTTTGTTTGCTTTAAACCTGCTGCCTATTAATTTCATTTGGTGGCCCCTCATTCTTGTGTTATAAAAAGGAATAAATGACACTTCCTTATTTACTTTTTCCACACTGGTCATGATTTTATAGACCTCTATCATATCTCCCCTTAGTTGTCCCTTTTCCAAGCTGAAAAATCCCAGTCTTATTAATCTCTCTTGATACAACAGCCATTCCATACCCCTAATAATTTTTGTTGCCCTTTTTTGAACCTTTTCCAAGTCCAATATATCTTTTTTGAGATGGGTCAAGCACATCTGCATGCAGTATTCAGGAAGTGGGCATACCATGGATTTATATAGAGGTAATATGATATTTTCTGTCTTATTATCTATCCCTTTCTTAATGATTCCCAACATTCTGTTCACTTCTTTGGCTGCCACTGCACATTGAGTGGATGTTTTCAGAGACTATCCACACTGACTCCAAGATCTCTTTCTTGAGTGGTAACAGCTAATTTAGACTCCATCATTTTATATGTATAGTTGGGATTATGTTTTCCAATGTGCATTACTTTGCATTTATCAACGGTGAATTTCATCTGCCATTTCATTGCCCAGTCACTCAGTTTTGAGAGATCCTTTTGTACCTCTTCACAGTCTGCCTGGGATTTAACTATCTTGAGTAGACTCATGGGCTCATAGACTTTGAGGTCAGAAGGGACCATTATGATCATCTAGTCTGACCTCCTGCACAATGCAGGCCATAGAATCTCACCCACCCAGTAGTTTCATATCATCTTCAAATTTTGCCACCTCACTGTTTACCCCTTTTTCCAGATCATTTGTGAATATGTTAAATAACAAAATACTCGCCATCTTCTTAAAGTCTTCTCTATATTAGAGTATTAGAAGGGTAGCTGTGTTAGTCTGGATCTGTAAAAAGTGACAAAGAGTCCTGTGGCACCTTGTAGACTAACAGAAGTATTGGAGCATAAGCTTTCTTGGGAACTTATGCTCCAATACTTCTGTTAGTCTATAAGGTGCCACCGGACTCTTTGTCTCTGTATTAGAAAGAGTATTCATTGCTAACAATGAGTGTCAACAACAGGTGAACACAGTGTAACTATAAGTATAGGCAGTGACAAACCATATTCAGGACTGGTGCAGACACAATGATTAAAAACCTGCTCAAACCGATTGGTACTATTGCAGCTGGGGTCCTTTTTGGCCATGGAGGAGGAGCCAGAATTTACTCGCTAAATCACATATGTGAACAAAACTAGCTTAAAGGGCACCTGAGAGCTCTCCAAAGATATTGAGCATTAATGTTATTTACAGGTAGATAGCTGATGATAGGCCTTGGATCAATGCCAGTTTAAACTTTCACTTTTTGGTAATGTGATGGCTACATCATAAGGTGACTTCTCTGTATTAAGTGATTTCATTTACAGGTTCAAGCTGCTCATTGTGCAATGTCATGTATTTCTGGAACTTTACAGATCTATTCATTATTACAAGCTTTTCATTTTTTAAAAGAGCAGCATGTTGTAGCTTGGAGAGGATGTATTACAAGTAAGATCATTAATAATTAATTTTGCTTTGCTGTCCAATGTTCTTGTGGGCATCCCAACAATGTAGCCAAGGGACTTCTAAATAGGAAGCCTTTAGTCAAGATTTGCTGCAAATGTAAGCGAACTAGTTGCCAGAACTTTTATTTTTAATTTCAGGACAAAATGAAGAAGATGTAGCAGTGAGTCCATTTGTATCAGCAACCTTCCCAACAGATTGGAGAGTAGGTTGTTGCATTTTGCACAGGGTATGGAGCCTCCTATCAACTTCCACTGGCTCTTCCTCCAGTTAGGTAGGGAGCCCTTTGTGAGCATTAAAACAAATCCACTCTCCATTAGAATTCATGATATCCACATTTGTGTTAAACATAACGTGCTGACTTTGCATCTCTCACTATGGTGTATATTTTAGAAATAAAACCTTTGATGTCTTTGTCTTTTTATAATTTTGAAAATATTTTTTCTACTGTGGTCTCCTTCACAAAGATTCCTAGTTTCTATGCAAAAACCACACCCTGCTAATGTGCAGAGGGTGAGTACAACACAGAGCTCATCACAAGATAAAGGCTAATGATATTGTAGCATTGGGACTGTTGGAAACCCAGAAGACATACAACTCTGTGCAATCAATCCATACAGGTGAGAATGTTCACCCAAAACTTGTCAAATGCTTTCATATAATAATTGAAGGAAGCTGCAATCTACTTGGTGAAATTCAGTGAGCAGAAGAAGTTGTCCAATGAAATATTCATTGTGATTTATTCACTACACTCTTAGTAAGAGGGTGCTTGTTTTCACAGTTTGCATTGGGTTACTTCCTTACATATTTTGTGTATTTGGATGCCCTTCGATTGGCAGGGAGACATGGATCATTGTCAGAGGGACTGTGAAAGTAAGAAGGTTTTATAGATTCTGTATTTAATCTTTGGGTGGCTACTATTTCACAAGAAGGATCTGTTGGATGTAAGACAAAGGAAGAAATTGTCCCACTCTACTCAGCATTGGTGAGGATTCTGTCCAGTTTGGGGCACCACATGCTTTAGGAAAGATGTAGAGAAATTAGAGAAAGTCATAAGGAAAGAAACAAAAATGAAAAAAGGTTTGGAAAACCTGCCCTATCTAGAAAGGTTAAAAAAAACTGCATATGTTTAGTCGTGACAAAAGAAGACCGAGGGGGGACTGGTAACAGTCTTCAAGTATGTTAAGGGCTGTTATGAAGAGGATGGAGATCAATTGTTCTCTGTGGCTACCGAAGGTAGAACAAAAAGTAAATGATATAATCTGCAGCAAGGGAGATGTAAGTTAGATATTAGGAAAACCTTTCTAACTATAAGGATGGTTGTACTGGACTAGATTATCAAGAAAGGTTATGGAATCCCAGTCATTGGAGGTTTTAAGGATAGGTTAGACAAACACCTGTCATGGATGGTCTAGGTTTACTTGGTCCTGTCTTGGCACAGTAGGATGGATTAGATGACCTCTTGGGGTCCCTTCCATTCTACATTTCTATGATTCTATTATATGATCTGTGAAAGCCATCCTGAACCTGGGAAGTGCAAGAGAAGTGGTGTACTTTTTCAGACAGAAACAATAATTCTGAAGCACTTGCATTTTCATCATCTTATTGGATATTAGTAAGCGGAGAGGTACAGTTTAATGGTATAAATTGGCCACATTTATGGGAATGTTAACACCACAATATCAAAAAGCACTGGTATATAGTTAATGAAATGGTGAGTGCACTAAAATTTACTTAGGGTATGTCTACACTACCTGCCGGATCGGCGGGTAGTGATCAATCTATTGGCGATCAAGGTATCGCATCTCATCTTGATGCGATACATTGATCCCCAAACGCACTCCCTGTTGACTCCAGAACTCCACCAGGGTGAGAGGTGGAAATGGAGTCAATGGGGAAGTGGCGGCTGTCCATCCTGCGCTGTGAGGATGCGAAGTAAGTCAATCTAAGTCGATCTAAGATATGTCAACTTCAGCTACGCTATTCTCGTAGCTGAAGTTGCGTATCTTAGATCAATTCCCCCTCCTCCCAGTGTAGACCAGGCCTATGATACTAAAGGCTTGTGCTACTAATAAAAGGTTTGCTGCCTAGCAAACAATTGTGGAAGGAAACCTTTAAGTATTGTTGCCTCTGATTTTGTTTAATTTACTTTATAATCAGTTCTTTCTCCAGAATAGGAAGGTGTTTTCAAAAGTTAGGAGGGAGGAAAATGACAATAGTGACTCAGAAATGTAGACAGAACATGCCAGTATCTTAACTACAAGACTATCCTTCATCTAAATGAATAGTACAGAAATATGTATTAACTGCTGGTGACTGTGGGTTTCTTCCGTGTCATCTCATTACCCAGCTATGCTGCTTCCTGTTTTGTTTTTGTTTTTAAAGGCTCCAACTATTCCTCACCTTCCCATGCATTCTCAAAAAACTATTTCCTGAAATTGAATATTTTCACCATCCTCATGGTGATTTATCTGCATGGGGGAAAAGTCAGGGAAATCACTCCCTCCCTAAAAATTATAAGTTTCCTGGCTCTGAATCTTCAGGCAGGGAATACATTTTCATCCTCCACTATATATTTTCTATGGTGTTCATGATCATTTGACAAATATACTGCACACACATTACTTACCTCGGACTGTAGCTTTGAGAGCTTTGTAAAGTTTCCCTCCTTGCTGAGAATTTCAGAAATAATTCAATGCTCACAATGGATGTCAATTTCAAAGCGTACACTGTAAATATATTTGCTGAACAGCTGGTCCAAAAATGAAGAGGCTGGAATTTGTTCTCAGGGCTTGTCTTCACTACGGGGGAGATTTAGCGGGTCTAGTGAAGCCCCGTGAAACTGACGGCAGAATACTCAATGAGTTAATAGAAGAGGTATCTGAGCCTCTAGCTATTATCTTTGGGAAATCATGGGAGATGGGGGAGATTCCAGAAGACTGGAAGGGGGAAAATATAGTGCCCATCTATAAAAAGGGAAATAAAAACAACCCAGGAAACTACAGACCAGTTAGTTTAACTTCTGTGCCAGGGAAGATAATGGAGCAGGTAATCAAAGAAATCATCTGCAAACACTTGGAAGGTGGTAAGGTGATAGGGAATAGCCAGCATGGATTTGTAAAGAACAAATCGTGTCAAACTAATTTGATAGCGTTCTTTGATAGGATAACGAGCCTTGTGGATAAGGGAGAAGCAGTGGATGTGATATACCTAGACTTTAGTAAGGCATTTGATACGGTCTCGCATGATATCTTTATAGATAAACTAGGCAAATACAATTTAGATGGCCTATAAGGTGAGTGCATAACTGGCTGGATAACCGTACTCAGAGAGTAGTTATTAATGGTTCCCAATCCTGCTGGAAAGGTATAACAAGTGGAGTTCCGCAGGGGTCTGTTTTGGGATCGCATGATATTCTTATAGATAAACTAGGAAAGTACAATTTAGATGGGGCTACTGTAAGGTGGGTGCATAACTGGCTGGATAACCATACTCAGAGAGTGGTTGTTAATGGCTCCCAATCCTGCTGGAAAGGTATAACAAGTGGGGTTCCGCAGGGGTCTGTTTTGGGACCGGTTCTGTTCAATATCTTCATCGACGATTTAGATGTTGGCATAGAAAGTACGCTTATTAAGTTTGCGGACGATACCAAACTGGGAGGGATTGCAACTGCTTTGGAGGACAGGGTCAAAATTCAAAATGATCTGGACAAATTGGAGAAATGGTCTGAGGTAACCAGGATGAAGTTCAATAAAGATAAATGCAAAGTGCTCCACCTAGGAAGGAACAATCAGTTTCACACATACAGAATGGGAAGAGACTGTCTAGGAAGGAGTATGGCAGAAAGAGATCTAGGGGTCATAGTAGACCACAAGCTTAATATGAGTCAACAGTGTGATACTGTTGCAAAAAAAGCAAACGTGATTCTGGGATGCATTAACAGGTGTGTTGTAAACAAGACACGAGAAGTCATTCTTCCGCTTTACTCTGCGCTGGTTAGGCCTCAGCTGGAGTATTGTGTCCAGTTCTGGGCACCGCATTTCAAGAAAGATGTGGAGAATTTGGAGAGGGTCCAGAGAAGAGCAACAAGAATGATTAAAGGTCTTGAGAACATGACCTATGAAGGAAGGCTGAAGGAATTGGGTTTGTTTAGTTTGGAAAAGAGAAGACTGAGAGGGAACATGATAGCAGTTTTCAGGTATCTAAAAGGGTGTCATCAGGAGGAGGGAGAAAACTTGTTCACCTTAGCCTCCAATGATAGAACAAGAAACAATGGGCTTAAACTGCAGCAAGGGAGATTTAGGTTGGACATTAGGAAAAAGTTCCTAACTGTCACGGTAGTTAAACACTGGAATAGATTGCCTAGGGAAGTTGTAGAATCTCCATCTCTGGAGATATTTAAGAGTAGGTTAGATAAATGTCTTTTAGGGATGGTCTAGACAGTATTTGGTCCTGCCATGAGGGCAGGGGACTGGACTCGATGACCTCTCGAGGTCCCTTCCAGTCCTAGAGTCTATGAGTCTATGAGTCAACCCCGGTACTCCACCTCTCTGAGAAGAGTAAGGGAAGTCGACCAGATAACATTTCCCATCAGCGTATCACAGTGAAGACACCAGGGTAAGTCAACCTAAGCTACATCAGGGTGACTTACCCTGGTAGTGAAGACAAGCCCTCAGGGTGTGGCTGCCTACATAATTTAGACATGGCACTGGAACTCCTCAAGTACTTTTCCTTGCCACTTAACTTCATCAAGATTTCAAACTCAAACAGTTGTATGTAACTTTTTATGATTACTTAGCCATCTGACCCATGCAACTGAGCCTTCAGGATTATTACAGTTGTGACACTGGGGCCCAGGTGCCAACTCATGCCAAGGCCCAGGGCCTCACTGAGCACTGACAAATATGTAGTTGGAAACCAGTCTGGCTTACCTGTGTGTTAGTAGAGTTAAAATAGATACTAGTGTTATAAGAATGTGTTTAAACTTTATGGAATGGTTGTAGGATGCTGCATGTATTAATCTTACTTATAATATCTGTATCCCATGGCATAAATTATATTGAGAGTTGAATTAAGGTAAGGTGCTCATCCTGCACACAAGACGGCCCATTAAAAGCATTGTGTAACATCCAAGGATGCTACAAGGAGGGAGACCTTGTTGATTGCATTCCTAAATCCCTCCATGAAGGGGGAACCTGCACATGAACTCATCCCATCATCCTGGAATCTGGGGTGAGAGGCATAAAAAATCCCTGATAAACTCTATGCTGTTTGTACTCTGAGGGGTAAAGATTCCCAAACATAAGCAAGAAATCCTCATGCTGCTTGGCATAGGTCAGCCCTAAAGGATTTATAGAGCTGCTTATTATAGAAGTTTATATTACCTTTTTAAATCTAAGACTGTAACTCTGTGTGTGTATGTTTCCTGTTTTAACCTTGTAAATAACTCTTATTTCTATTCTTTGTTAATAAATCTTGAGTTAGTTTATTGCACTATTGACTACAGGTATTATCTTTGGTTTGAGATCTTAGTACAACTGACCTGCGGTAAGTGACTGGTCCTGTGGGACTGGGAGTTACCTGAATATTGTTGCAGTTTTGGCTGTAAAGTGACCATCTATCACATAGTCCAGCTTGCCTGGGTGACAAGATAGACTAGAATGCCCAAAAGGACTGACTGCCTGTGACTCCAGGGTAAGGTTGTTATAGTGCTTTAGGAGTTCATACCTGTTACTTGGTTGGTGAATGATAATTATAGAACCTATCTCCAGTTTAGGGTTTCTGCCCTGCTTTTTGACAGTCTGCCATGAGGTTGGCACTCACGGTCGTGAGCCATTCCAGACAGCATGATAACAATATTCACTGGAGAGTCAGAGAAAGTTTTTAAGTGGCTACCATCCTCAGTGCTGACCCTCTCCACTGATTCCTGCTGTTGCAATTTCTCTCAGAAAATAATGAATTCACAACCTGCTGCTCTCATTTCATTTAGGTAGGGAGGAAAGGAATTAAATGTAACTCTCTGCCAGGAGAAACACGCAGTGATAGTAAAGTCAGTGTTATATAAGGAGACCTGATATGAAGCTGTTCTAGTCTGTGGCTATTCTCGCTATAAATATCCCCTTTAATTTACACATTCCAGTCTAATAGCTCAAATGCTTGATTGCTCAGGTTAGCTGGCTGATGACAGTGTTATGCCTAAGTGGCCAGAAAAGTTAGCTTTTGAGGATATGACAGCTGCTCTTCTGGAAATAATCAGGTTTACCATACACGTCTCCCAAATGCTAAATTCATCAATAGACCTGCAGCAATATTTAAAATGTCCTACTTTCATAATCCTAAATTTCTCCTTGCTATTATCTAATGAACCGAGGCAGTGCATAAAGGGAGTGGGAGTGTCACGACACTTAGTTCTCTTTTCAGGTCATCTGAGAGAGAGGAAGGATGTTCTTAGGTAAAGGCAGCTCACAGGATATCTGAGTTCAGTTTCCAGCTCTTCCACCAACTTCTTGTGTATCACCGTACAAGTTCCCTCGTTTCTCTGTATCTGACTTCCCCACCTGTGAAACGGAAGTATTTTCTTCTCCCACACTCTTGTCTGTCCTGTTTGTCTAGAATGTAAGTTCTGTGCAGCAGAGACAGTCTCTTAGTATGTGCCAGTACAACAACCAGCACAGTGGAACCTTGAACTCGGTGGGGACCTCGGGGTTCTACCTTAATACAATAATATACAATAGCTGTCCTGTTGCCTAACTGAATTTATTTATTTAATGCCGTGACTGCAAATCATGTAACTTTGGAGCTATCTCCATTGCAGGCTCTTTAAAGGGAATTTCTGTCTTTTGGAGGACAACTAGTCCTAGGGATATATTATCTCTTAAACACATTCCATCCTCAGTTACTCCTGTGCCATTCCACATTGACATGAGTAGGATAGCACGGGTGTAGCTGAGGGCAGAGTTTGTCTTGCCATTACATAGAATAAGCTAAATTTACCCTAACGTATGCATCCACAGTTCCTGTTGACTTCAATGAGATCGTGTGTGTGTGTGTGTGTGTGTATACCTTGGGACAGAATTTAGCCCAATCTCATCACTAACACAGCAGGTTACAGATAGCTACAGATATCTAGTGATGTGTTAATGGCCTAGTATACAACAAACCTGCTAACTGTAACAAATCCATGGCTGTACACGTACAGATTTCTAATTAGATCAGGGTCTTTGCCTTGATATATGTGTGTAGAATATCACGCACATCTTTGCTGCTATCTATTATAAATAATAATAAAGGAGACATCAGAGCCTTCATTTAAGCTGTGCATCCTCACCATCACAGAGGGAACCAGGGAAACATTCAGCTCCAGAAACTCTATTCATCATCTGCCAAGGCAAGCTAGTCTCCAGAGAGAGGGGACCAAAAAAAAAAAAACCAACAGATTCTTGTCTTTAAAGGACTTTGCTTCTTTTCTGCTGCTGCAGATGGTTCTTCGATATTGCCTCCTTGATGCTTTACAGATACATACTCTTCTCAGTAACTAAAAAGCTCTGAAAAGCTCAGCGATATGTAAGGCTCAGAATGCTTTCCTCCTTGACATCTGATCATCTCTGAGATACTCTGAGATACTGTCTTCTCTGCTCTCCTCCTACATCATTGATGGTCCCCTCACCATGTTTTTTGATGTGTCTTCCTCTCTTACTGTCTATGGCTGGTTCCTCAGGCTCCTGTCCTTGGCCCTTGGCTCTTCTCATTGTAAACCCTGACTCTGGGCAGTTTCACCTGCTTATGCAGCTCTGGCTATCATCTCTCTGCTGATAAATCTCACAAAACTATCTCTCTATCATTGACTTGTCTCCTTCCATCCAGTCCCACATCTCCACCTGTCTCTCTGACATCTCCTCTTGGAGGTCTCATCATCAGCTTACATTAATACAGCCAAAATTGTACTTCTTATCTTCCCTCCCAAATCTTTTCCACACCCCATGTCTTCTTTATCATTGTCTAAAACAACAGCACAGTCTCCATCTCTTGGACCCAACGATAGACTCGGTCTATAAAAGTGCCAGATCTTATTATTATTTCTCATCATTGCCATAATCAGAGGTGGAATAAGAGGAGGTGGGGTTGTGGGTTAGAACTGAGTTACTTCCACAAAACCATTTAGGAAAACATAAGCAGCAGTTACCCTCACCCTGGCATTCTGTTTCTATTATCTGTGTTAAACTTTCTGTGCTCAGTCTCCATATTAAAAATGATAATAATAATTCAAAACACAGCAGCATCTGCTAATATTAACCCACAATGCACCACTTTGAAAAAATGGGCCAGATCCTTAGCTGGTATCAATTTTCATAGCTGCATTGACTTCAGTGAAGCTTTGACAATTTACATGATCTGAAGATCTCCTTGGAGTTTACAGTTATCCTAAATCATTGGTTTAAAGCCCACCAGAGTGAGCTCCAGCCTCCATCCTTCCAAAGAAGCATGAACTGAGCTCCATATACTTTACTATGTGATGATTCTTTTAGATACAAATAAATAATGAGAACTTAGAAAGCAAGGTCCTTTCTGCTATGTGTGAGCATTAAAGATCTCACAATTTTTTTTCAAAAGTAGGAATTTGCCCCAGTTCCCGAGACCAAAATTTCCCCTCTGCTTCATTTTTGTGCAGTCTGCCACTTAGCTACTTCATTATACTCCCAGAGGTAGCTGCATTTCATTGGCACTTTCTATATCTATATACATAGATATATACATAGATATATATAGCATGGGAATTGCTTGGGGATCCATCTCAAAGAAAGGAGTTCTGTAAATGTCAAACACAGGTAAATTGACTTCCATGAAAAGACTCCAGTTTTAAATTGAAGACACTCAGATCAGATCAGATCAGATTCTGGCCAATGATATTTAAGTAAGAGGGAAGAAGAGTTTCACCTCATAGATCTCCCAAGGCACTCTTTAAATTTGACTAAAAAATATTTTAATGGCTGCACAACAGAATTTGTTTCTTCTCCAAATCTCTTGACATTCCCCCAGCTTTTTCTTGTGGCTCTAATTCTGCAAGATTTAAAATGTTGCTTGTCTGTTAAAGTGAGCTGTGTCAACCACTTGAGACCATATACATTACTTCCTCTTGTTAGTGATGTTTCCTGTTTCAGTGGCTAATTTGGGATCAGATTTGGCCCACGTCAGATTATGGTTTTGGCTAGTCGAAGGGAAAGCTGGGAGCAGATGGGCTTTGAGATTTTACAGCTCTCTATAGTTTCTGGAGTAGAATATTTTCTTCAGGCTTTGGCTGATACAGTGGGCATTAATTGAATAATTGTTAATTCTCCACTGAGGGCCATCTGCTGAAGACTAGGCTAATTCCTAGCTGTAAACCTGTGAAACAGCTCCATCTAGCAGTACAGTTAGTAAATGCTACATGGCTGCTTTTATTGTTTGTAAGAACCAAGAAGAGTCTAGGTGCTGTTGACAAAAGTCATTACACACCACAGTATTTCATTTACAGTTGTACAAAGCTTTCATGCAATGTGTCATAATACAACATGTCTCAATTTTCAAACTGAAACCATCCAATCTGTACATTCAAAACTTGGCCAAACATTTGCGATTTGGTTTATTTGCGTATTGTTCTTCAAAGCCAAATGAGATTAAAAAAAATACCTTAACCTCTAACATTTTGCCATACCTCAGAAACATGAAAGCAGCCTCCATCTGACACAAATTGTATCTGTCACACCAGGTAAAATAGTACAAGAAATACTGTTGTTGTAGAACCGCAGTAAGTATTTGCCTGTGGCATAAACTTGTTCTCAAATACAAACTTTCTACAGATGGAATGTTTAAAAAAAAATCCTCCTCACAAATCTGGCTTTTTTGGATAAGTGAAAGGGTCAATGTGAGGCGGGAGCAGTCTTGAGAACTACAGACAAGCTAACGAGAGGAGAAACAGATAGCATTTTCTTGGGGGCAGTGGAGGTATTTTTAGCAGATTTAGGCTGGGAATTTCAACAGGAATTAGGTGCCTAACTCCCTTGGGCTCCTCTGAAAGTCCCCCCCTTAGAGAGTGCTCTGAAAATTATGTACAGTTCTCTGGAGAACCCCTTCCGCTCTTGAAGGGTGCAGTTGCTGCTGTGAGAATCCTCATCAGGCTAAGGCCAGGAGAAAGGCACAGTACCAGGAAGCTGTGAAGAATCTCAGAAACCATCCCAAAGGTATGCCTTACTTCAGTGGATCATCATGGCTTGGGGGCTGACTCTCCTGCTTCTTCCAAGGGCTGCAGAGGGGTAAACCTGCCTCAACAATTAAAGAATTTGGAGGGAATTCCATTAAGGGCCTCTCTCAGACTTCCCTTCCCCTTGGCTCCCTCCCATAGGTTCTGGACCAACATCTTACATTCATACAGTACCTTTATATAACACAGCACATAGGTCTGTAGCAGCGGACGTCATTTTTGAGAGTGTTTATTTGTCTCTGTTCTTTCCACCTTCCATAAATTGCTTTCTAACAAACCTCACCCAACAGGTGGCATAAACAGGACTAAACACTTTCAGTGAAGATCCAGCCTTCATCCCTTTAAACAGTTAGCTGTATGAAAAGCTTGGCTGGAGGCTGCATTTGCTCCTTGGGAATGGGAGAGATGTACAGGATAGCACGTCAAGCTGAACAGCGATTTTCATTTGCTAACCTTATCCATTATAAATAAAACATTTCTGAGAAGCCTGCCGGCTGTCAGAAACCGCTCCATTAAATATGGGAAGAAATGCCGCAGGTGGTCATGCAGTCAAATATTATGACTGGATTTTAAAAATGGAGCTACCTAATTTCATGACCACTAACGAGGTTTGCAGCTCTGCAAGATCACTTAATAAAGCTAATCCAATCTCCTCTTTGAGTGTGTAAATCAATCAGCTACAGTCAGGAAGGAATCTATCCCTATACCCCCTCCCACCTCCTATACAACAGTGTAGTTGGCTAGATGCCTTCTGACTGGGAGAGGTTATATTTCTCTAAATCATCAGGAATTGCCTTCTGCTGGAAGGTGGATGGGCTAAAGATTTGGTATGCAAAATCTTGCAGTTGATATTTTCAAAGTAGCGCAGGGGATTTAGTCACATGTCTTCTATTCAGGCTACTGTGTAATGTTTTGCTACATGCCTTGCACTGCTTTGAAAATCACAGCCCATGCTCCTAAATCCACAGAAAGTGGCAAGTAACATGGAGAGCAATGCAAGCTACTTCTATCCACTCTCCAACTTTCTTTAAGAAAAGAAAACATAGAATCATAGAATATCAAGGTTGTAAGGGACCTCAGAAGGTCATCTAGTCCAACCGCCTGCTCAAAGCAGGACCAATTCCCAACTAAATCATCCCAGCCAGGGCTCTGTTAAGCCTGACCTTAAAAACCTCTAAGGAAGGAGATTCCACCACCTCCCTAGCTAACCCATTCCAGTGCTTCACCACCCTCCTAGTGAAAGTTTTTCCTAATATCCAATCTAAACCTCCCTCACTGCAACTTGAGACCATTACTCCTTGTTCTGTCATCAGGTACCACTGAGAACAGTCTAGATCCATCCTCTTTGGAACTCCCTTTCAGTTAGTTGAAAGCAGCTATCAAATCACCCCTCATTCTTCTCTTCTGCAGACTAAACAATCCCAGTTCCCTCAGCCTTTCCTCATAAGTCATGTGCTCCAGCCCCCTAATCATTTTTGTTGCCCTCCGCTGGACTCTTTCCAATTTTTCCACATCCTTCTTGTAGTGTGGGGCCCAAAACTGGACACAGTACTCCAGATGAGGCCTCACCAATGTCAAATAGAGGGGAATGATCACATCCCTTGATCTGCTGGCAATGCCCCTACTTATACAGCCCAAAATGCCATTAGCCATCTTGGCAACAAGGGCACACTGTTAACTCATATCCAGCTTCTTGTCCTCTGTAAACTCTAGGTCTTATTCTGCAGAATTGCTTCCTAACCATTCGGTCCCTAGTCTGTAACAGTGCTTGGGATTCTTCCATCCTAAGTGCAGGACTCTGCACTTGTCCTTGTTGAACCTCATCAGATTTCCTTTGGCCCAGTCCTCTAATTTGTCTAGGTACCTCTGTATCCTATCCCTATCCTCCAGCGTATCTACCACTCTTCCAAGTTTAGTGTCATCTGCAAACTTGGTGAGAGTGCAGTCCACGCCATCCTCCAGATCATTAATGAAGATATTGAACAAAACATGTTTGGAAAGAGGTTGAGGATACTTGTTTCTGGTTTTGTAAAACATCAGCAGTTGTGGTTTGTTTTGCAAAATCAAACCCGAGATCTCCCACTGCTTCTTGTCTTTCTGTTCAAACTGGTTGGATAAAAAAAATGGATTCTTCAAATAAATTATTTAGCAAAAAATGACAAAATGTCAAATAATTTAATTTAACATATAGTATTCTACTAGCTCTTGAGGCCAAATAGTAACCCTATCATCAGCCTGAGGAAGAGGCGGCATATTGCCACTGCATTGTCACACAAGCAAGACAAGAAGCAGAGTCACATTTTGGAAACTGCTTCTCCCATGCACCAGGCAGGAATTAAACTTCTCCAAGGATGAAGTAGCTATTTAGTTACATGAATAGCACTCTTATTTCACAAAAACAACAGAAGTACTTATGGCACCTTAGACACTAACAAACTTATTTGAGCATAAGCTTTCGTGGGCTACAGCCCACTTCATCAGATGCATGCAGTGGAAAATACAGTAAGAAGATATAGATATAGATATAGTCTATAGATATAGATATAGACAGATAGATATACACACAGAGAGAACATGAAACAATGGGTGTTACCATGCACACTCGAAGGAGAGTGATCAGTTAAGGTGAGCTACTATCAGCAGGAGAGAAAAAGACCTGTTTGTAATGGTAATGAAAATGGCCCATTTCCAGCAATTGACAAGAAGATGTGAGGCACTGTGTGTGTGTGAGGGGAGGAATAAGCATGGAGAAATTGTTTTACTTTGTGTAAAACTATTTCCCCATGCCTATTTCCCCCCACCCTACAGTTCCTCACATCTTCTTGTCAATTGCTGGAAACAGGCCATTTTCATTACCACTACAGACAGTTCTTTTTCTCTTCTGCTGCTAACAGCTCACCTTAACTGATCACTCTCCTTAGAGTGTGTATGGTAACACCCATTGTTTCATGTTCTCTGTGTATATATATCTTCCTACTGTATTTTCCACTGCATGCATCCAATGAAGTGGGCAGTAGCCCATGGAAGCTTATGATCAGATAAATTTGTTAGTCTCTACGGTGCCACAAGTACTCCTGTTCTTTTTGGGGATATAGACTAACACAGCTGCTACTCTGAAACCACTCTTATTTCAGTGCTGCTGCAGAGACTTTCAGGGCAGGGTTTGTCTTCAGATCTATTTGGACAATGCCTAACATGTTGTTGGCATTACCAAAATAGAAATAATAGTAATAATTAGTAGTAATGTTCAATACAAAGTGTCTATCAATTTGCCACAAAGAACATACTGGTGATTAAGCACTGGAAGGTAATGAGCATGGCAACAGATTCAGATTATGGCCTGGTCTACGCCTAAATCACAGATCAACTCAACTGTATCATCTGTAGTGTTGACATATCCTCAGATAACAACCACTAAGGGTTTTGCAGAGGTATAACCCAGAGAATATTTTTTTAAATTCTGCTCCCCTTGCTCTGCACAGTCTCCCTCCTGGGTGTTGGGTATAATAGGCCAGGGAGTGAAAGATCTGCCTTTCCTGGCTGGAGCTGCTGCCGCAGGATGCTGGGCTGGGGCTGCTCAGGCCAGCCAACCTGGGGCTGGAGTCAGCCAGTTGGCATGGTTGGGGTTGATCGGGCTGGCTGGCCCGGAGCTGGGGTTGGCCAGCTGGCATTGCTGGGGCTGCTCAGGCCAGGGCTCAGGTCGGTCAGGTGGGTGAGGCCAGCCTGGGATTAGGGCCAGCCCGGGGCTTCTCCGGTCACGGTGAGGAGAGGGAGGCAAAAGGGCTCAGGGATCCTGCCATGGAGGACCTCCCTTTAGTTGCCCTCTGCTCTCCAACTCTCCTCCTATTTTATTCCTTCCCTCTTCCCCCTTGTAGACTATGGGACATGAGGATCCACCCTGCTATGTCCTCTGCTGCCCTACATTGTCCTACCTCATTCTGTTCTCTCTTGTCTCTTGAGATTCTCAGCTACTCACGGTTCTATCAGCCAGATTTTAAAGGAGCCATCACCCTGAAGGATAGCTCAGTGGTTTGAGCATTGGCCTGCTAAACCCGGGTTGTGAGTTCAATCTTTGAGGGGGTCATTTGGGGATTGGTCCTGCTTTGAGCAGGGGGTTGGACTAGATGATCTCTTGAGGTCCCTTTCAACCCTACTAATCTATGATTCAAGGTCACTGAAGGAGAGAGGAAAGAGGCTGTATGAGTACTGTGAGGAAGGATGGTCCAGTGATTAGAGTAGGATGTGGGAGACCCAGATTCAACTCCCTGCTCCCCTGCAGACTTTCTATGTGACCATGGACAAGTCACTTCAGCACAAATTCTTAAAGGTACTTCAATGCCTAGCTCCCATTGAGTTAGGTACCTGAATACCTTTGAGGATCTGGGCCTCAGATGGTGGGGTTTTCAGAAATGCCTGGGCACCTAACTCCTATTTCAGTGCCAATGAGAGTTGAGCATCTAGGCACTTCTGAAAATTTCACTATCTATGCCTCAGTTCCCATCACTGAAAATAGAGATAATACATCCCTACCTCATTGGGGTGTTATGAGGATAATTACATTAATGACTGAGAGACACTCGGATACTATGATAATGGAGGGCAGGAACAAAGAAATACCTTAGATAGATATGAAGTGGCAGTACCCTCCTCCACTCTGTGCTGCAGCTCCAGAAGGATCCCTAATGAGGAGGTGTGGTGCAGTAGGAATATTGCTCAGGATCAAACATACGTCTTCAAAAGAAATGGGTAGGGATCAACCAATCTTCCCCTTTCTTCTGTCAGAAACTGCTCATGCATTACACTAGGGCTTGTATTGACAGTTCCTCCTGCATGTCGCTCATGTTACAGTGGCACATCCACAATGCTGGAGATAAGGTTGTGTTAGCGTATCCATTAAAAACTCTCCCTGTCTTCTCCCTCTTTGTGTGTGAAAGGTTTAACAGCTGGATGTGAAATGTTTGCTCTGTGCTGACAACTGCCAAGTTGGGACCCAGATCTTTATTTTTACAAGTATTTTTGAAGATATCTATTTGGCCATATTCTCTGAGTTCATTTTAAAAAAACACTCATAGAAGCTTCCTACATGGCTTTTGCATTTTGTTTTATTTTTGGCACTTGTGCAACTCAAAATCTGATTATTTAAATCCAGCCATCAATTTGGGATTTTTTTTGAGGGTTGATGTCTTGGTGTGTGTGGTGGGGGGGAGAGAAATTGGATAGCTGAGATAATGAGCTGTAAACAGAAAAATGGCAAAAACTAGATAAAATCAAAGGTCTAGTGCCCTGCCTCTGACCGTGATCACTACTAGATACTTCAGAGGAAGGTGCAAGAAAACCCATAATGCACAATTATGAAATTAACTGCTCAGAGGTGAAGTTTCTTACTAACCCCAAGCAGTAGGTGATTGACTCTATCCCCTAAAACAAGGGGGTTAGATCCCTTATACATTAATATTTAGCCTGTCTAGTATAACTCTGGGTGTTCTCATTATCTATATACATGCCTGACCCTTGTTTCAAACCTGCTAAGCTCTGAGACACAATGTGAGTTATAGTACGAATATCCTGTGCATTTGGGGCACATCCTCTGTCAAAGTCCCTGTGCCAACTAACCAAGCCGGCATACTCAGGAGCCACGTGGGAAGGCAGGAAGAGGAATCTTCTTCCCCAGCTGCAGAATCCCAGCAGGACCATTCCACTGAGGTTACTCCAACCCTGTGAAAGTGAAATCACACTCTGACTTTAGGCATAGTTATAGAAAGTTCTCAGAAGGTCACTTCAGTTCAGCTGGCCACTCCAAAGTTTAGAAGCTTGATTGAAATTTATCTCCACAGCTTGGGTTTGCCAGACTGTTCTGGAAATCTCATAAGAACAGACTGTCTTCCTCGGGAAATCTACAGTATCTTTTGCTTACAGCTGGGCTGGAGATACCAGGAGAACAACCTCTCTGACTGGGCATAAGGACAGCCATGTGAACTACAAATACCCATTTCTGGGGAACCCAACATCCGAGGTAAGGGTGCCTTCTTACTACCATTGAAGTCAATGGGAGTCTTTCCATAGGCTTCTTCAGGAGTTGGATTATGCCATAATTTAGCAATCCATAGACTGGTCTGTTGGCTGTGGGACTAGTAGAGGAATAAGTAGCTCACTGTTCAATCTGCCTCATCTGTTTTCACACACCCTCTAATAGGGAATACATCTCTCCTTTGATAACAGACCTTGATTTTACTCAAAGCCTTACAAATTGTAAGGGTTGGTAGTTTGGGACTTGGGCTTCCAATCATGACTAAAACCGGGGAGAGTGGCGGTTTGTGAAAAAGAAAAGTAACAGAAATGGTGTCCAGACTCATCTGACCATCTGTAAATGTTTGGTTTATAGTCAAAGCAGGGGATTTAGAGTTTGGCAATCTAAGATGAATTCCCAGAGCTGCCATCAATGTTATTTGTGACTATTGAATCTTTCTGTGCCTCAGTTTCCATACCTGTAATGTGAGAATGATGATCCCTACCTCATGGAGTTGTTACAAGGCCTAATTAATTCATGCTTGTAAAGTGCTTTGACATGTATAGTACCATTATCAATCATTTGAGAGTTTTCTCTGCATTATGGGTGAACACACCACTCTTTTTAAGGGCACATCTCCACCTGGAAATATTTTATGAATATTAAATACTCTCAACACTAGCGAGACTATACCAGCATTGCTAAATCAGCATAGGTATGCCATTTTACATAATTCAATCGTGTAGGTGCAGCCTACATTGACAGAAGGGGTTATCTATCCTTTTAGGAATGCCACCTCCCTGAACGAAGTTAGCTACATCGACAGAAATGTTCTTCCATGACATAGCTGCATCTACACCGGGGGCTAGATCAGCAGAGCCATGTCAGTTATGGGTGTGACAGGTTGCATCACAGAAAACTCCTTGGGTACTGCCAACTGATGTGCTTAGACTACCTCTGAGCAGTTTCCCTTGCCAGCTTGGGACTTCAGCACACTGCCTGGTTTGAACCAGATACGCTTGCCTGCTTCAAACTCAGACCCAGATCTGAACAACATCCCACAAAAGCTGCAGGCTAAACTGAAAACAGCTTATGAAGTGTTCCTGTCTCTAACATTGAGATGCCCAGCTCCCAATAGGGTCCAAACCCCAAATAAATCCATTTTACCCCATAAAAAGCTTATACAGGACAAACTCATAAATTGTTCACCCTCTATAACACTGATAGAGAGATATACACAACAGTTCCCCCCCACAGGTATTAATACATACTCTGGGTTAATTAATAAGTAAAAAGTGATTTTATTAAATACAAAAAGTAGGATTTAAGTGGGTCCAAGTAACAACGGACAGAACAAAGTAAATTACCAAATAAAACAAGGAAGTCTAAACCTAATTCAGTAAGAGAGTGATTACAGATGAAATCTCACCCTCAGACATGTTCCTGTAAGCTTCTTTTACAGACTAGCCTCTCTCTAGTCTGGATCCAGCAATCACTCACACCCCCGTGGTTACTGTCCTTTGTTCCAGTTTCTTTCAGGTGTCCTTTGGGGGTGGAGAAGCTATCTCTTGAGCCAGCTGAAGACAAAATGGAGGGGTCTCCCAGGGGCTTAAATTAGGGTGACCAGATGTCCTGATTTTATACGGACTGTCCCGATTTTGGGGGCTTTTTCTTATATAGGCACGTATTACCCCCCATCCCCTGTCTCGATTTTTTACACTTGCTATCTGGTCACCCTAGCCTAAATAGACTTTCTGCTGTGGGTGGAGACCCCCTCCTCTCTCCTATGCAAAATCCAGCTCCATGATGTAGCTTTGGAGTCACATGGGCAAGTCACATGTCCATGCATGACTCAGTTTTTACAGACAGCAGCCATTGCCCACGTGCTGTCTTCAGTTCTCCAGGAAGACTTTTTATGTGGATTGGAATCTTCCAAGATCCATTGTCAGCTAAGTGTTTCTTGATTGGGCACTTAATTTGCACATTCCTTTCTCAAGAAGCTGACTAAATCCTTTACTAAGACCACTTAAACTCAAACAAGTACACAGCCAATATTCCTAACTTCAAATACAAAAATGATACATGCATACAATAGGATAAATGCATTCAGTAGATCATAGCCTTTACAGAGATATGTTACATGGCATATGTAGCATAAAACATATTCCAGTTATCTCATATATACATTCATAAGCATATTCTCATAAAGCATTACAGGGTGCAATGTCACAATGGGTGTGGTCTTTTCACACCCCAATCAATGGAGCTATGACAACCTAACTTGTAAGTGTAAACCAAACCTAAGACTCACATGGGGAGGTCACTAAGTGAACAGTTATTTCCCTTCATCATACACACTGAAGTCACCAAAAAATGCAATGCACACGTTTCATAAGGTTGAGGGATCAGCTCTTTCATTAAATAATTAAGCTAAACTTATTAATAATTGGAAGGTATGGTAATAAACAACCTCAGATTAGAAAATAATATTCTCCCAGCAGACAGGATCCCTTCTTCATGACATGTTAAAGAAACAACACATCTACATTTTAAAAAGTTTTAACCTTTGTACTTGCTGTGCGGTCCATCATAGTGCTTGCAATTTGTTCTATTTGCATCTGAGAGAGAGAAATAGAGTCCCATATGGCTTAGGATGAGGGTCTTTAAGGGCTTGTCTACACAGCAAGTGTGTATGCAGGAAGCTGCCATGTAGACAGGCCCCCAGTTAACACCTTAAAACTGAGACTCTGGGCAAGTCTACACTAGAGTGGTACATTGGCGCATCTGCACTGTAGCACATCTGGTGAAGACACGCTGTGCCAATGGGAGAGCACTCTCCCATCAGCATAATTACTCCACCTTGGAAAGAAGCGGACGCTATATCGGTGGGAGAGCATCTCCTGCTGACAGCACTGGTGTGGACAGTGCAAAACCTGTGTCTCTTGGGGGGTGGGGATGACTTTTTCATACCTCTGCATGGTGTAAGTTATATCAACTTAGGCTGTAGTGTAGACCTGGCTTAAGTTTGCTCTGCTTAGTTATTAAACCTCTCATAGACCTGTTCTTTAGCAACATGATGTGTGCTACATGGGTACAGCTCTCTCTTCGGTGGTGATGTATGTGTATGTTTTAAGTCCTTTAGGATAAAAGCCACTACATTCACAACAATTATTTTGTTATTATTAATTGAAAAATAGCATGGAATCAGCTGTGAATCGCCTTGGACTCTTATTGGGAAAGAATAAAATCTTCCTTCTCCTAGGCAGAAAAAGAGTCTTTCTCAAAAGATATTAGCCTCATTGTACTAAATTGTATGGGCCAGAACCTCCACTTTTCAGTGTGCCTACACCAATTTACCTCAGGTGAGGCTCTGACCCCTACATTCCCATTCCCCTGAGTAATTTTTTGTGACAAGGGCTATAAAATACGATTAGTCTTTACATCATCGTCTTCATTATCAATCATCTTTATGGGCAGGGTGAGCAAATGGATTTTTTTGCCTGGGCTAGTAAATTTCTAGGAAGAGTTTGCAATGGCTCATTAGCCATGACAAGAGGCATGATTCTTCTCTCTGTACACTGGTTTCAATCAGGAGTAACTCCCTTGAGCTCAGTAGAGACACCCTGGTGTAAAGCCAGTGTAAGAGGAGATTCAGGCCTAAAGACATCATGTTATTGGATCACAAAAGTCAATAGGTATTTGTTATGATCACATTTGCACCAGCCTAAATCTGAAACAGCTCCAAGAAAATCAATGGGCCTGATTCTCCACTGCCTAACACTTTGTGTATTAATTTATACCAGGGCAAAGTGGGTGTAAAATGTTATCACTGACTTCCACCACTGTAAATGATGCCCAAGACAGTAGAGAACAGGCTCAAATGAAAATTGCAATCAGTTCTGCTGCTTACATCTCTTCAGTGGCGAGACACTACTTGTTATAAACAGGGGAAACAGTTTAACAAATTATACAGATTATCAAAATACTGGAGTATAATGAAACCTGTACAAGACAATATCCTTATTAAGTCACCTCCTGACTTAAATAGCCCCAAATAGGTTGAGCTTAGTTCTGCTGTCATTCAAATCCATGGAAAAGCAGGAGAAACTCATTTGAAGACAATGAGGTTACACTGGTGTAAAACCAGCTTAATTGAAATCACAGTTGGACCTATTCAACACAATCCTGCTTCACCCTTATTAGAAATCACTTTCCTGAAACATCTGATTGTTGTTGCTCCTCTGAGTGGTTGTTTGCAACCTGCTTTGCTCTGATATGATATGATAACAATGCAGTTTCCCAGAGTAAAATAAAATTCCATAGTGTCAAGTTTGCAAACATTTTGTTTCACTGTAACAGTCTGAAGTCATTTTACCAGCTAGAAAAATATGCCTTATATTTTGAGAAGTGACAAATATACAATATGTTGTTACAGGTAATCATCTGTTAGAATTTGACTGCAGAACTTTCTCTTTGGAATTATTTGCAGGCAGTTCTATGGATGTTACTAAAGTTTGAATGCACAAATGTATCAGACTGGATAGGAACAGAGAAATTAAGTGACCTTTCCTGGTGTGCAGATAAACTTTAGACTTAATTTTCAGAGGTACCAATCTTACAGCTCCTACAGACTTCACCCTGCACTCTGGGGTCAGCACCTCTGGAAATCAGACCCTAAGGAGAGAATTCATGAGTAGGGCTTAGGCACTGCAAGCTCAGCCAGAGGAAGGCATCTACCTCCATCCCAGATTCACAGCCATGAACCCTCTCCTGGAATTAGGCACCTAATTAGGTCAGTCCATTTACAAGAAAAACAAGGAGGAGGGAGGGTATAAATAATGAAATATTCATTAGACCAGGGAGGTTGGAAGCTGTGTCTCCTGCCTCCCTGGTGAATGCTCTGACCCCTAGGCTAGAGGGTCAGGATAGCCCATGCTGGTTAAATGACTATTTAAATATTTATACAACGTGAAACAGTCTCAACAGGAAAAATTCTTGCCCTGTAATGCCCCATAGGTGAGGGCACTTTCTTGGGAGACAGGAGACTTAAGTTCACATCCCAGCCCCACATCAGGAATTTGAACCTAGGGCTTCTACAGGCTGTGTAAGGTCTCTAACCAGGGGTAAAAGAAAATACGGTTGCCATCACTTTGTGTAGGTTTAGATGTGCTCTGACCATGTCTGCTGGATCAGGGCAAGACAGGAAGTAAAGAACACTTAGTTTGTGAATCGCACGGGGGCTTAATTGTGAGTCAGGCACTGAGCTGCTGGGTGGTAATAGGATTTAAGCAGCTTATGCCCAGCTGCTGAAATTTAGGCACCTTGAGGACTTTAACAGTAGAAATGCAGGCACCCACAGACCTAGGCAGCAGCTGAACAGAGGTTTTGCAAATGCCAGTGGCATCTAAATGTTGGACATAGGCACCCAACTACCACTTTAAGCATATAAGTCCTCCATAGAAATCTTGCCTTAAATGTCTCAGATACAATTAACAAGACAATAAAAAGTGTGCAAAATTATTACAGTACTCGTATTTAAATCAGGTGATCTTCATAAAAGCTGTCTGACTGTGAATGTGTGAACATCTGCTCAGGAAAACATATTGTTCTGAATTAAGATTTTGTATGGAAAATATTATTCATTCACTCAGTTTACTTGATTTCTCCTCCCGAGAACATCACTTCCTTTTCTTACCTCTACAGATCAACTGTAGTGCAGTTTAGTGGCTACTACAAGGTGGCAAAGTGTTGTGGGCTCAGTTAAACATCGTGAGCCCACTCTTATCTATGTATATTAAGATAGAGCTGGGTATTTCTAATGTGCCCATCAAGATGGTATCTGAGAGTACTGACTTCAACAAGACTTTGTACGTTCAAAGAGTGCAGGATTAGGCCCTTTCTCTCCACTCATGTGCTGATACATACCATCGGTGTAGCCACATGCAAACACACACCTTTTTCCCCTCAGTCATGTCCTCTCAACTTTCCTTATTCTATGGCCGGGGAGGAAAAATGAAAAGTGTTCTCCCTCCTCTCCCTAACTATGTCTAACTGCTGCTGTTAATCTCCATTTAATACCCCCGGGACCAAACCATTCTGTTTCCCCACCCCACAGCTCCTTTTGGGCCTGCCTGCTCCTTGGTTGCTGTAGCTGACAAAGCTACAGTGGGAGAGGAGACCACATTTCCTCCTCCCACTCTGCAACAGGGTTCCTGCCAAAACTTGGGAAAGGGTGGGGGACCCAGATCATATTGCAGGGGAGAGAAGATAAAAAAGAGCACTAGGAGGGGGGACACCGTGATGAGGAATGGACAAAAATTATGAGTCTCCACCCCCCCATCATGTGACTAGTTTAAAAAGCACAAGATTTTTTTTCAATACTACGTTTTGGGGTCTTTTTATTTGCTTCATATTTTTGATCCTTTAGGGTGCCCTGCGTTCACATTTTTATGTTTTCCTCTGCAACCATGAGGGTTATAAACTTAATTTAAAAAAAAAAGCTGAGATTCTCACATATTCACATGGTTCCTGGAGGTGAGGCTTGAAGGAAAACACCAATCATCCCAAGACTCATGATAAAACCATGAGAATGGACCCCCTTCTTATTCCCTCTTAATTTTCAGGTTAAAAAACAAATGGACTGGTTCCCACTGTCCAGTCCCAATTTTATTTTATTTTTTTGGTGTTGCATCTATAACACAAACCTAGATGAATATAGAAAAATCTGGTATCTCCATAGTAAACCTGTCCAGATGGCAAACAATGGTATGTTTCAGTTTAGACTGGTGGAAATATTACCTGAAGTTTGAACGGTGCTGGGGAGGTGAGAATAAAACAAATGGAGCTTCATAAACTCATTAGACAGGAGAGTGCTGTCCATTTCAGCTAGCCACTTAAAAACAATACATATTTGTATTTATTAAATTCTCCCTCACCCTTCCTAAAAAATAGTACCCTATCTACAAACTACTTGCAATGTAATACACATTTAACGTGCTGACCAGTCTCTCACATTCATTTTGTATTTCACTGTCACTGAACTAACACGGCTGTCTAAATCATTCCACCAGCAATTGCCTACTACTGGCTAGTTTCTTACATGGTTGTGCTGTGTACTTGGCGCTATAAATGAAGCTTTTCCAGTTAGACTCAAGTAATATGCTCCTCAAACCCAAGACAAATCGATTACATCTGAGGTGCTGGGATTTGTCACCATGCTCTAAAGCAATTCCAAACCGTTCTGTTTTACGGTAACGCTTGCTGAGGAAAGGCTTTGAAGAGAGGTTTAGGTTTAGGTTTCTGAGCATACTCAATGAAATGTTATTATAGTCACCACAGAAGCTTAAACCCTCCTTTTCCAGTTTCCCTTTCAACCACAGCAGCAGCAGATATCATGGTGTTTCAGTCATAAAGATTCAGCTGGCGATCCTGCCCTTCTCTTCACCCTGCTGCTCCAAGGGCCATCACTCAAGAGGACAGACTTTCAATCCATCACCTACTGTACATTTCCACAGAGTAAGAGTTACAACAGTTACTGACAGGGAAAACATCCTGTTATACAGATTGCTTTCATTTTGTCTCGTGCTCTCCTCACCTCCGCCGTGTCTCTTCCGTGGTATCAGAGGGCCCTATTCTGATCTGTTTTGAAACAGTTATGGTTGCTACACACATAACATACTCAACACAAAACAAGGCAATGAAAAGCGAACCACCTAAAAATGCACTTCTTCCGCCCAGATACTGCTCCAACTAAAATATACTATCAGCCACATGCTAGCCTCTCTAACAATGCTATCTATCTAAGGCAGCGGTTCTCAAACGGTGGGTTGGGATCCCAAAGTGGGTCGCGCCCAATGTGCCCTCTAATTTTTTTCATCCATGTGTGGAAAGAATTTTGTTATGTGCACCAATATAGAGGTAATGTGTGGATGTGCACCACCAGTAGAAAAATTACCATAGGGATAATTACTCTAGCCAAGACAGGTTAGGCATTTTAGAACTAACTACTAAAGAATTAAATTTGACCATAAGAGAGAAATAAAATTACAAAATGCAGAGACCATTCAAAAAACTAAAATAACACACTTTCCTACATGCTCAGGGTTTAACTGATAGCCATATTTGGGGTCGGGAAGGAATTTTCCTCCAGGGCAGATTGGCAGCGGCCCCGGAGGTTTTTCGCCTTCCTCTATAGCGTGGGGCATGGGTCACTTGCTGGAGGATTCTCTGCAGCTTGAGGTCTTCAAACCACAATTTGAGGACTTCAGTAATTCAGACATAGGTTAAGGGTTTGTTACAGGAGTGGGTGGGTGAGATTCTGTGGCCTGCATTGTGCAGGAGGTCAGACTAGATGAGCATAATGGTCCCTTCTGACCTTAAAGTCTATGAGTCTATGAGTCACTTTGAAAGAATAAAATTACAGAGAATATATGTGCATTTCAGGAAGTACCAAGAAGTAACAACAACAAAACACACGTATGTGTTCAGAGAGCAGTGTGAAAGAGACAAATTGTGTGTATGAGAGAGAGACAGAGTGTGTATGTGTGTGAGAGAGAGAGACAGAGACAGTGTGTGTGTGTGTGTGTGTGTGTGTGTGTGTGTGTGTGTGTGTGTGTGTGTGTGTGTGTGTGAGAGAGACAGAGACAGAGACAGTGTGTATGTATGTGTGTGAGAGACAGAGACAGATTGTGTGTGTGCTGGCTGCTGGGGAAGTGTGTGAGACACCATGTGCTGTCTCTTTAACCACAGCAGCACTCACCAGTCTGAAGGCTTGTTCAGACCGCAGCAGCCATATCGAACTCTCAAGCTCTGTCTCTCCTGCCCCACTCTGCGAGATGGGATACATGGGTGGGGGAGTTGTGGTGGGAGGGGGAAAGACAGCATGTATGTGCTTGCACTGCAAGCAGGAAGGTCCTGGGATCAGCTGGACTCAAAGGCAGAGAGCAGGAGCAGAGCAGCAAGGGGGAGGGGCACCTAAACACAAGTCACCAGATGCGCGCAGCTCTACTAATCAGCTGCGCGGCACTTGACTGACTCTTGCATGGCTGCACAGCTTAGAGGGAACATTGGTCATGATCCCGTTTTAATGGGATCGCCAGGGTTGGCTTAGACTTGCTGGGGCCTGGGGCCAAAGCACGAACCCCACCACCCTGGGCTGAAGCTGAAGCCTGAGGGTTTCAGCCCTGGGCAGTGGGGCTCAGGTTAAAGGGGTATGCACCCCCAGCCCCACCCAAAGTGGTGAGGTTCAGGGTTTGGCTTTGGCTCTCTCACCTGGGATGGTGGGTCTCAGGCTTCGTGCCCCCATCCTGGGGTCGTATCATAATTTTTGTTCAAAGAAGGGGGTTGCGGTATAATGAAGTTTGAGAACCCCTGATCTAAGGTACCTAGCTTTAGGGCGCCCCCACCCATTTCAGTATCCAAGCACAGTCTTTAATAGAGTTATTTTCACAACAGCCCAGTAAGGCAGGGAGGTGCCATTATCCATATTTATAGATGGGGAACTGAGACAGAGAGACACTAAATGATTTGTCCAAGGGCATACAGGAAGTCTGTAGCAAATCAGGGAACTGTCCAAAGTCACCGGCTAACACCCTTACCACTAAACCATCCTTCTTCCTTAAGTGGAGCCTTCAGACACCCTTGTAACAAACTGCCTAATACTATGCCGAACATTCATACCCAAAAGTGTTGGGAAGGGATGGTGTGGTAAAGGGCAAGGTCAGGGGTGTTTGGGAAAAAGCTTGGTAAAAAGGATGCTGGGAAGCTGGTGCCCCTAGGGGGCAGACAACGGTTATGGTGTGTGGCCGGTGGCAATGTGTAGAGGATACCCTGTTAGGTGGCTTGTCATAAACAGATAGCTAAGGGTTAATGTCTCTTACACCTGGAAAGAAGTAACCTGAAACACCTGACCAGAGGACCATTCAGGAAACAAGACTTTTTCAAATCTGGGTGGAGGGAAGTTTGTGTGTGAGTCCTTTGTTCTTGGTCTTCTGCCTGTCTCTCTCTCGCCTATGAGAGGATTTCTGTCTCTTGTTTTCTAATCTTCTGTTTCCCAGTTGTAAGTACAAAAGATCAGATAGTGATTTATATGGTTTTTTTTGTATTTACATGTGTGTAGTTGCTGGAGTGTTTTGAATTGTATTCATTTTGAATAAGGCGGTTTATTCATATTTCTTTTAAGCAATTGACCCTGTATTTGTCACCTTAATAAGAGAGACCATTTTTATGTACTTTTTCTTTCTTTTTATATAAAGCTTTCTTTTTAAGACCTGTTGGAGTTTTTCTTTAGTGGGGAACTCCAGGGAATTGAGTCTGTGCTCACCAGGGAATTGGTGGGAGGAAGAAGTCAGGGGGAAATCTGGGTGTGTTAGATTTACTAGCCTGACTTTGCATTCCCTCTGGGTGAGGGGGGAAGAGAGATTAGCTCTCGGTAATTCTGTTTTCCAGGACTGGGAACGGGGAGGGTGGAGTCCCTCTGTTTAGATTCTCAGAGCTTGCTTCTGTATATCTCTCCAGGAACCTAGGGAGGGAACACCTGGAAGGGAGAAGGGGGGGGAAATGGTTTATTCCCCTTTGTTATAAGACTCAAGGAATTTGGGTCTTGGGGTCCCCAGGGAAGGTTGTTGGGGGGACCAGAGTGCCCCAAAACACTCTAATTTTTTGGGTGGTGGCAGCTTTACCAGGTCCAAGCTGGTAACTAAGCTTGGAGGTTTTCATGCTAACCCCCATATTTTGGATGCTAAGGTCCAAATCTGGGAATAGGTTATGACATGGCTTGACTCCATTTCTTTGTTTTTGTGTCAAGTGTGTGTTATGTGTGAAACAACCTTTACCTGTTTCACATTAGCTTTTTTTGTGTATGAATTTATCCCGCAACTCACCATCGCAGCCAGGCATTCTGCACCAGCTAAGGCTGGTTTGTACAATATTTTGAATTTAGAAGTTAACGGTGGTTTGGCTGTTTCTAGTGCACACAAAAAACCTGTTGATTTCCCCAGCACTGCCAGGAAGTGGGGACGCCACGCTCTCCAACACCTACCCTCTTCTGGATATCGGAGATAACCCTCACTTTGTTTATGACACATCTGATGAGAAAAACTTTTTCCTGGAGAGGCCTAGCTTTAGTTCTGTAGCCCTCCGAGCCAGTCAACGTTTAACTTGGGCCAGAGTCTGATATCATTGCTCACAGAGAATAGCACCTTACTCTTCAAGATGTCTCAGACTTCAGGGGACCTCCTTGTAGAATAAGGTAGTATTCAGTATGAGTATGGGTATATAGGCGCCGGTTCAGCAAAGCACTTATGCACATAATTAACTTTAAGCATGTGCTTCAGTCCTATTGACTTAGGCATGTGCTTATGTCCCACAGTGCTTTGCTGAATATGAATGGTAGGAGAGGGTGAGCTTAGCCTGGCTGGTCAGGTGACTACTGCCTCAGTTTCTGCTTCTTGGCTCCCCAGAGAATGCACATAGACTCACATAGTTTAAGTACATGGGATGATTTAGTTGGGGACTGGTCCTGCTTTGAGCAGGAGGTTGGACTAGATGACCTCCTGAGGTCCCTTCCAACCCTGATATTCTGTGATTCTATGATTCTATGATACAGGACCTTCTTGGAGTCTGGTTTATTAACAAAACAGAACAGTTCAGCTCACTACAAATCTTCTCACACACTTTTCAGTTCCTTTTCAAACCCAAGTCCCACAGCCTGGCCTTTTCTAAAGCTGCTTCCTACTGAGGTGGCTACTCCTGCACCATGCATATATTTTCCACCTAGCTAGTACAAACAGTCATATTCAAGGTCCTTCCCCTGAACCTGGCTCTCCCATCTCCAGATCAGCTGCCTTCAGGTTGCTGTCATGTGACACTTGGGCATCTGATGTTGGTGCAACCGTACAATGGCACCTTCCCCCCCCACTCACACACCCCCAAGACCAGCACACTGGTATGGTTGGACTGAAGGATTTTGCCAGCCTTCATCATTTCTTTCAATTTTCCTGTGGAATGAAATGTTATAGGACTGTTCTGTGTAAACATTATTAACATTTTTGTCACAAAGTGGTATTCCTTAAAGAATTCTGCATAAGGAATGGTCTTTTAAAATCAGTGTCTCAAACATTGTTCATTACATAGGAGCTTGAGGGGGATGGGACAGAAAAGTTTTAAATTTTTATATAAAGTAGTAAATAGCTCTGTGTGTACAGTACATTTCCATTAAAGAGTTCTGCAGTGGAGAAACCGTTATTTAAATGAAACAGTAAATAGTTCTGTGTATAATATTCATTTCCATTAAAGATTTCTCCATCACAGAAGCAATTTTTTTAAACTCATAAAGTAAACATTTTGGTGTACATATTACATTTTCATTAAGGGTTTCTGGAAGGCACAGATTTTTTCAAGTCTGTAGTGATTTTTTTCCTGTACAAAAGCTGCATGAACATTGATGAATTTCGTGTAAAGTATAGCTTATTTGTGACAGTCCATATTTGCTATGACTTTGGTAAAGCTGAATTCTATGGTGTCTGAGTTACTGTATTTTGTTAGTGTGTGAGATACCGGGCCAAATTTTCTACTGGTGTAAAAAGGCAACATGCATTGAAGTCAACATAGCTGCACCAATCTGGCCCACTATTTGAATTACTGATACAAATTCTGCTCCAGGTTATGCTGATGTAAACCAGAGCAACTGCACTGATGTCTTGGAGTTACTCTCAATCTACACTGGTGCTTGTGAGAATATCACCCATTGTAGCCTGCAATGCAGTATTTCTGAGAGACTTGGGAATATTTTTAAGATAGGAGCTATTCGGGTGGTTTTCCACCAAAGAGGGAGTTGCCATATTGCTATCTATATGTGGTGGTTTCTTTAGTTTAGAGACAGTGCTTAGAGAACACTAAAGTTTTCAGATGTCATGGCGGAGGTGAGCCCATATGAAGCCCCATTAACTTCAGTTGGGCTTCACATGGGCACAGAAATGATCTTGTGCATAATTAATTACAAGATCAAAGCTTTGCTTAAAATATATGAAACCTCGTATCCTGTTAGTGTCACCCTTGTTTTTCCCCTCTTCCCCTTTGTACTTGTCACATCTTGTCTCTATCTCGTGCCTGAACCAAGGGCCTTTCCAGTAGATTGAATGAGTTTTGGATCTGACTATAAGGCCCCGATCCTGCAACCACTTACATATGTGCTTAGCATTACTGCCATGGGATTCTAATGTGGATTGGACCTTGGGATGCCACTGTAATACAAATAGTATATAATAGCTATTGTTACTGCATATGAGAAATATAGTTAGTGAAATGTTTAAAGTGTTGTTGTTATATTTGGTTTACTTCGTTTTTCTTATACCTTGTGCAGCTGATGCAGGCTCTCTTCTGCTTATGCAAATTGTATTTGTTTAACTGTCAGTGGTGCCTAGAGCATAAAATGGGTGCCCCTTGTGGTTTTACAACCTTAAATATATTCTCTGTCTCCAAGGTTTATACAGCTGGACTCATGATACTAAGACACCTTGCTGTATACAGTCAAGCTAGATTTTCAGAACTCCCTAAAACACTTCTAAATAGATTTTTCTGTGAAAATATGTGGCTTATGCAGAGCATGTGATTGGGTTGTGTAAAGGTTGGACTGGTACTCATTTGGGATGTGCTGCATAGCCGACATGTGGCTCCACTACTCCTTCCCCACTCCATTTACGTATATATCAGTGAATATTTATAAGGCCTATTCATTATTTGTATTGTAGTGGCACCTAGGAGCCCCAGTCATGGAACAGAGACCCTTTGTGCTAGGTGCTGAACAGAAAGATGGTCACTGCCCCAGAGAGTTTACAATGAAAGCAACTCACTTGTAGGGACTCCTCATAGGCTTGTGTGTACAGAATGTCAGGTACATAAGTACAGAATTCCAGCAAATTTTGTAATTCCTCTCCTATCAAATGCATTAATTGAAGCCCTGCTAACTCATGTAGCAGGGCTTGCCTGTTGAGAAGAAAAGCAATCTAGTTTTGCTCAGTGTCATTTTTTCACATTAAATGAATAATTGAACATAGCACATTGGTGACTGACTAATGCATTTTCATGCACCACTCTAACAATGGCCTGGTTATAGGAGGCACAGTGTGGGAACAAGAGCAAATGATAAGAACAGGAGCGTAGGTGTCAGATGGATAGCGATAGATCCATTACTGTGCTGTCTTGCCTGGCTTCCTTTACAGAGACTGAGGAATTTAACTTCATATGTTCTTGACTTAACTCAGTCACAGTCTGTAATTTCATATTATAATGGAACGAAATTCCCACGAATTGAGTTTGTAATGATGATGGAAGGGGAAATGCAGTAGGGATACTGTTAGATAAAATTTGTTCATTTCAATCTAAATACTTCCTTTAAAAAAAAGGCAATCCTAGACTTACAAAAAACATATACTGAAAATGAAAGGTATGTCTACACTGCAGCATACGCCCAGATTTCAAACTCAATCTTAAGCCTAAACCACCTTTCATCTACACACAAATTCAGCTAACCTGGGGCTTAAACCCAGGGTCCCAGGACTCCACGGGATGGAGGGTCTGAACCTGAGCCACACTGGGTCCAGGGGCGGCTCCAGGCCCCAGCACGCCAAGCATGTGCTTGGAGCAGCAAGCTGCAGGGGGTGCTCTGCCAGCGCCGAGAGGGCAGCAGGCAGGCTCTCTCTGGTGGTTTCCCTGCGGAGGGTCTGCTGGTCCCGCGGCTTCGATGGACCTCCTGCCGTGCTTGGGGCGGCAAAATCCCTAGAGCTGCCCCTGGCTGGGACCCAGAGTTCAAACCCAATTGCTTTGCAATGTAGGTGCAGCCCCACTGGACTCGTGCTCTGAAAGGCCACCAAAGTAGCCCACTGGCCAACTTTCTTTGTCCTCTAGACAGCCAGGTTTGGTGGAGAGTCAAGTTTTCCAAGCCTGCAGCATGAACAAAGGGCTAGAGCAGCCATATTTTGAGAGGTCACTTTTGGGGGGAGGGATAGCTCAGTAGTTTGAGCATTGGCCTGCTTAAACCCAGGGTTGTGAGCTCAATCCTTCAGGGGGCCACTTAGGGATCTGGGGCAAAAATTGGTCCTGCTAGTGAAGGCAGGGGGCTGGACTCAATGACCTTTCAAGGTCCCTTCCAGTTCTAGGAGATTGGTATATCTCCAATTATTATTATTATTATTAAGTCTGGAATATAGAGGTTGGTCTTAGGCCCATATAATGCAATGTAGATGATGGAGCCCAAGTTGAGACCCAGGGTTCAACACTTACTAACCTAGGTTACAAATGAGTGTACATGCTAAGGCCTTAGGTTAAAAAATCCACGGTCTGCTAACTCATGTTCTACTAACCCAAAGATTACATTGCAGTGTAGATATGAAAAGTTTAAACAGAAAATTAAGGGGAAATATCAATACAGCATGGAAAATATCAACACAGTATGGACCTGGGTTGAGCAGGTTCTCAAGGAAACCATTTTGAAGCACTTGAAAGAGAGGAAGTTGATCACGAACAGTCAGCATGGATTCACCAAGGACAAGTCATGCCTGACCAAGCTGATTGCCTTCTATGATGAGATAACTGGCTCTATGGATATGGGGAAAGCGGTGGATGTGATATATTTTGACTTTAGCAAAGCTTTTGATATGGTCTCCCACAGTATTCTTGCCAGCAAGTTAAAAAAGTACGGATTGGATGAATAGATTATAAGGTGGATAGAAAGATGGCTAGATTTTCAGGCTCAGCTGGTAGTGATCAACAGCTCGATGTCTAGTTGACAACCGGTATCAAGCAAATTGCCCCAGGAGTCGGTCCTGGGGCCAGTTTTGTTCAATGTCTTCATTAATGATCTGGATGATGGGATGGATTGCACCCTCAGCAAGTTTGTGGATGACACTAAGCTGAGGGAAAAAGTAGATAAACTGGATGATAGGGATAGGGTCCAGAGTGACCTAGACAAATTGGAGGATTGGGCCAAAAGAAATCTGATGAGGTTCAACAAAGACAAGTGCAGAGTCCTGCACTTAGGACGGAAGAATCCCATGCACCACTACAGGTTGGGATTGACTGCCTAAGCAGCAGTTCTGCAGAAAGAGGCCTGACGATTACAGTGGATGAGAAACTGGATATGAGTCAGCAATGTGCCCTTGTTGCCAAGAAGGCTAATGGCATATTGGGCTGCATTAGTAGGAGCCTTGCCAGCAGATCGAGGAAAGTGATTATTCCCCTGTATTCGGCACTGGTGAGGCCATGTCTGAAGTCTTGGGGCCCCCCACTACAGAAAGGATGTGGACAAATTGGAGAGAGTCCAGTGGAGGGCAACAAAAATTATTAGGGGGTCGGGGCATGTGACTTATGAGGAGAGGCTGAGGGAACTGGACTTGTTTAGTCTGCAGGAGAAGAGTGAGAGGGGATTTGATAGCAGCGTTCAGTTATCTGAAGGAGAGTTCCAAAGAGGATGGAGCTCGGCTGTTTTCAGTGGTGGCAGATGACAGAACAAGGAGCAATGATCTGAAGTTGCAGTGGGGGAGGTCTAGGTCGGATATTAGAAAAACTATTTCACTAGGAGGGTGGTGAAGCACTGGAATGGGTTACCTAGGGAGATGGTGCAATCTCCATCCTTAGAGGTTTTTAAGGCCTGGCTTGATTAAGCCCTTGCTGGGATAATATAGTTGATGTTGGTCCAGCTTTGAGCAGGGGGTTGGACTAGATGATCTCCTGAGGTCTCTTCCAACCCTAATCTTCTATAATTCTATGATTCTATGAAAATTTTCTGAGGGCCAAATTCCTCTTGTTTGATTCACATGAAAAGTACCCTTGGCAACATTCGTATCTCCATTACACTGGTGTAAATCCAGAATAATGCCAGTGAAATCTGTGGAATTATTTAGGATTTGCAGTCGTGTAACTATCTGTTGAATTATTTACTAAGCACCATCAGTGTACCTGTACAGGACATTCAAAGACAGTCTGAAAGATACAGATAGAGAAAACAAGGAGAAGTGGGATACTCAGAGGAGGAAATACATTGGCTCAATAATTTTTTACTTACTATAATTATTAAATTCCTCTTGTAGCACTGTGGAAGAAGTCAGATTTTGGGAGAGGATAGTCCTGTAGAACTACTCAGATGAGTAATGCAATCAGGGTCTAGCACATAAGAATGGCCATACTAGGTCAGGCCAATGTTCTATCTAGTCCAGTATCCTGTCTCTGAAAGTAGCCAGTGCTAGATGCTTCACAGGGAAGGAACAGAACAGGGCAATTTCAAATGAGCCATCCCCTGTCATCCTATCCCAGCTTCAAGCAATTGGAAGTTTAGGGACACCCAGATCATGAGGTTGTGTCCCTGACCATTTTGGTTAATAGCTGTTGATGGAGCTATCCTCCATGAACTTATCTAATTCTTTTTTGGAACCCAGTTATACTTTTGGCCTTCACGACATCCCAGGGTAACGAGTTCCACAGGTAGACTGTGTGTTGTATGAAGAAATATTTTCTTTTTTTTTGTTTTAAACCTGCTTCCTATTAATTTCATTGGGTGACCCCAATTTTTGTGTTATGTGAAGAGGTCAAAAATACTTCCCTATTCACTTTCTCCAAACGATTCATGATTGTATAGGTCCCCATCATATTCCCATTTAGTCATCTCTTTTCTAAGCTGAACAGTCCCAGTCTTTTTAATCTCTTCTCATGTGGAATTTGTTTCATAACCCTAATCATTTTCATTGTCCTTTACTGCACTTTTTCCAATACTAATATATCTTTTTTGAGATGCATGGTACTCAGTACACAAGGTGTGGGAGTACCATGGATTTATATAGTGGCATTATGATATTTTTTGTTTTAGTATCTATCCATTTGCTAATGGTTTCTAACATTTTGTTAGTGGTTTTTTTTGTTTGTTTGTTTTTGGGGGTTTTTTTGGCTGCCTCTTCACATTGAGCAGGTGTTTCAGAGAACCATCCATGGTGACTCCAAGATCTCCTTCTTGAGTGGTAACACCTGATCTAGACTCCATCATTTTGTATGTATAGTTGGGATTATTTTTTCCAATGTGCATTAATTTGCACTTGGCAGATGAAATTCAACATTGTTATTTTGTTGCCCACTGACCAAGTTTTGTGAGATCCCTCTGTAAGGCCAAAGCAGACTGCAAGGAGTTAACTATTTTGAATAATTTTGTATCTTCAGCATGCTTTGCCACCTCAGTGTTCACCTCCTTTTCCAGATTACTAAAGAATATGTTGAATAGCATCGGTCACATAGAGACCCTTGAGGCACCCCACTATTTACCTCTCTCCAGTGTGAAAAATGACCATTTATTCCTACTCTTTCTTTCCTACCTTTTAATCAGTTACTGATCCAGGAGAGGACCTTCCTTCTTATCCCCCGACAGCTTACTTTGTGTAAGAGCCTTTGGTGGGGGACTTTGTCAAAGACTTTCCGAAAATCCAAATACACTATATCAACTGGATCATCCTTGTCCACATGCTTATTGACTCCTTCAAAAAATTCTAATAGACTGATGAGACAAGTTTTCCCTTTACAAAAGCCATGTTGACTCTTCATCACATATCAGTGTGTCTGATAATTCTGTTCTTTATTACAGTTTCAAGCAATTTGCCTGATGCTGAAGTTAGGCTTACAGCCTATAATTGCCAGGATCTCCTCTGGAGCATTTTTTAAGAATCAGCATTAACCTCCAGTCTGGTACAGAGTCTGATTTAAGCAATAGATGACATATCACAGTTAGTAGTTCTACAGTTTCATATTTGAGTTCCTTCAGGACTCTTGGGTGAAAACCATCTGGTTCTGGTGAGTTAGTACTGTTTAATTAATCAGTTTGTTCCAAAATCTCCTCTATTGACACCTCAATCTGGGACAGGTCCTCAGATTTGTCACCTAGAAGGAATGGCTCAGATGTGGAGATCTCACCCATATCCTCCACGGTGAAGAGCGATGCTAAGGCCTGGTCTGCACCTACAGCTTACATGAACCTAATTAAGTCAGTGTGCACACTGTAGCCTTGTCCTGGCAATGTAAGTGCCCTACTAAACCGACAAAATAACTCCACCTCCACGGGCGGCACAGGGCTTATAGATTCATAGATTCATAGACTCTAGGACTGGAAGGGACCTCGAGAGGTCATCGAGTCCAGTCCCCTGCCCTCATGGCAGGACCAAATATTGTCTAGACAATCCCTAATAGACATTTATCTAACCTACTCTTAAATATCTCCAGAGATGGAGATTCCACAACTTCCCTAGGCAATCTATTCCAGTGTTTAACTACCCTGGCAGTTAGAAACTTTTTCCTAATGTCCAACCTAAATCTCTCTTGCTGCAGTTTAAGCCCATTGCTTCTTGTTCTATCACTGGAGGCTAAGGTGAACAAATTTTCTCCCTCCTCCTGATGACACCCTTTTAGATACCTGAAAACTGCTATCATGTCCCCTCTCAGTCTTCTCTTTTCCAAACTAAACAAACCCAATTCCATCAGCCTTCCTTCATAGGTCATGTTCTCAAGACCTTTAATCATTCTTGTTGCTCTTCTCTGGACCCTCTCCAATTTCTCCACATCTTTCTTGAAATGCGGTGCCCAGAACTGGACACAATACTCCAGCTGAGGCCTGACCAGCGCAGAGTAAAGCGGAAGAATGACTTCTTGTGTCTTGTTTACAACACACCTGTTAATGCATCCCAGAATCACGTTTGCTTTTTTTGCAACAGTATCACACCGTTGACTCATATTAAGCTTGTGGTCTACTATGACCCCTAGATCTCTTTCTGCCATACTCCTTCCTAGACAGTCTCCTCCCATTCTGTATGTGTGAAACTGATTGTTCCTTCCCAAGTGGAGCACTTTGCATTTATCTTTATTGAACTTCATCCTGTTTACCTCAGACCATTTCTCCAATTTGTCCAGATCATTTTGAATTTTGACCCTGTCCTCCAAAGCAGTTGCAATCCCTCCCAGTTTGGTATCGTCCGCAAACTTAATAAGCGTACTTTCTATGCCAACATTTAAATCATTGATGAAGATATTGAACAGAGTCGGTCCCAAAACAGACCTCTGCGGAACCCCACTTGTTATACCTTTCCAGCAGGATTGGGAGCCATTAACAACTACTCTCTGAGTACGGTTATCCAGCCAGTTATGCACCCACCTTATAGTAGCCCCATCTAAATTGTACTTTCCTAGTTTATCTATAAGAATATCATGCGAGACCGTATCAAATGCCTTACTAAAGTCTAGGTATATCACATCCACTGCTTCTCCCTTATCCACAAGGCTCGTTATCGTATCAAAGAACGCTATCAGATTAGTTTGACACAATTTGTTCTTTACAAATCCATGCTGGCTATTCCCTATCACCTTACCACCTTCCAAGTGTTTGCAGATGATTTCTTTAATTACCTGCTCCATTATCTTCCCTGGCACAGAAGTTAAACTAAACGGTCAGTAGTTTCCTGGGTTGTTTTTATTTCCCTTTTTATAGATGGGCACTATATTTGCCCCCTTCCAGTCTTCTGGAATATCCCCCATCTCCCATGATTTCCCAAAGATAATAGCTAGAGGCTCAGATACCTCTTCTATTAGCTCCTTGAGTATTCTAGGATGCATTTCATCAGGCCCTGGTGACTTGCAGGCATCTAACTTTTCTAAGTGATTTTTTACTTGCTCTTTTTTTATTTTCTCTTCTAAACCTACCCTCTTCCCGTAAGCATTCACTATATTAGACATTCCTTCAGACTTCTCAGTGAAGACTGAAACAAAGAAGTCATTAAGCATCTCTGCCATTTCCAAGTCTCCCGTTACTGTTTCCCCCTCCTCACTGAGCAGTGGGCCGACCCTGTCCTTGGTCTTCCTCTTGCTTCTAATGTATTGATAAAAAGTCTTCTTGTTTCCTTTAGTCCCATAGCTAGTTTGAGTTCATTTTGTGCCTTTGCCTTTCTAATCTTGCCTCTGCATTCCTGTGTTATTTGCCTATATTCATCCTTTGTAATCTGACCTAGTTTCCATTTTTTATGTGACGCCTTTTTATTTTGTAGGTCACGCAAGATCTCGTGGTTAAGCCAAGGTGGTCTTTTGCCACATTTTCTATCTTTCCTAACCATCGGAATAGCTTGCTTTTGGGCCCTTAATAGTGTCCCTTTGAAAAACTGCCAACTCTCCTCAGTTGCTTTTCCCCTCAGTCTTGATTCCCATGGGACCTTACCTATCAGCTCTCTGAGCTTACCAAAATCTGCCTTCCTGAAATCCATTGTCTCTATTCTGCTGTACTCCCTTCTACCCTTCCTTAGAATTGCAAACTCTATGATTTCATGATCACTTTCACCCAAGCTTCCTTCTACTTTCAAATTCTCAACAAGTTCCTCCCTATTTGTTAAAATCAAGTCTAGAACAGCTTCCCCCCAGTAGCTTTTTCAACTTTCTGAAATAAAAAGTTGTCTGCAATGCAGTCCAGGAACTTATTGGAGAGTCTGTGCCCCGTAGTGTTATTTTCCCAACATATATCTGGATAGTTGAAGTCCCCCATCACCACCAAATCTTGGACTTTGGATGATTTTGTTAGTTGTTTGAAAAAAGCCTCATCCACCTCTTCCACCTGATTAGGTGGCCTGTAGTAGACTCCCAGCACGACATCACCCGTGTTTTTTACTCCTTTTAGCCTAACCCAGAGACTCTCAACACTTCCGTCTCCTATGTCCATCTCCACCTCAGTCCAAGTGTGTACATTTTTATAATATAAGGCAACACCTCCTCCCTTTTTCCCCTGTCTATCCTTCCTGAGCAAACTATACCCATCCACACCAACATTCCAGTCATGTGTATTATCCCACCAAGTTTCAGTAATGCCGACAATGTCATAGTTGTATTTATTTATTAGCACTTCCAGTTCTTCCTGCTTATTACCCATACTTCTTGCATTTGTATATAGGCATCTAAGATACTGGTTTGAACTTGCCTCCCAGGTTTGCCCTGACCCTCCTTCCTCACTGCCATTATAGCCCGTGCTCCCTCCTGTTTCCAACCCATCTCCCAGGTCTTGTTCCCCACTTACCTGTGGGCTTTGCTCACCTGTCCCCGTCGAACCTAGTTTAAAGCCCTCCTTACTAGGTTAGCCAGTCTGTGCGCAAATAAGGCCTTTCCCCTCTTCGAAAGGTGAACGCCATCTGTGCCTAGCAGTCCTTCCTCGAATAGCATCCCATGGTCAAGGAAGCCAAAGCCCTCCTGGCGACACCATCTTCGCAGCCAGGCATTCTCCTCCACAATGCATCTGTCTCTGCCCGGACCCCTACCTTCAACAGGAAGAATCGAAGAGAATACCACCTGCGCTCCAAACTCCTTAACCCGTACTCCCAGAGCCCTGTAGTCACTCTTGATCTGCTCAGTGTCACACCTCGCAGTATCATTTGTGCCCACATGGATAAGTAGCATGGGGTAGTAGTCAGAAGGCCGGATAATCCTCGACAATGCCTCTGTAACATCTCGGATACGGGCCCCTGGCAGGCAGCATACCTCCCGGGATGAACGGTCAGGGCGACAGATGGGTGTCTCCGTCCCCCTCAGCAGAGAGTCTCCAACCACCACTACCCTACTTTTCTTATCAGTGGTGGCAGCAGACCTCCCAGCCTTAGGGATACGAGGCTTCCCCTCCTTAACTGTTGGGGGTGATTCCTTCTCTCTTGTATCAAGAAGAGCATAACAGTTATCTTTTACCACAGCAGGAGGGTTTGCAGCAGGGGTGGAGCACTGCCTGCTGCTAGAAGTAACAAGCTGGCTGTGTCCACCCTGAGCCTCCTCCTCCACTGGTGTGTCAGACACACCCTGAGGCATCTCCTCCTCCACTGGTGTGTCAGTAGTCCTGTGAACTGGGACAGCTACGTCAGCTGTCTCCACATGGATACTGTCCAGGAATTGCTCATGGATATGGATGTTCCTCAGCCTGGCCACCTCCTCCTGTAGCTCTCCCACCTGCTGCCTGAGAGATTCCACCAGTAGGCACCTTTCACATTGGATGCCACCCCCAGCCTGGATATCAGGAAGTGGAAATTGCAAATTACAGTCTTTGCAAGCCCACACCAGAATCTGGGTAAAAGCATCCATGCTTTGGTGCTCTGTCTGGCTACAGGCGCAGGTGGAGGAGACAGAAGCAGTGCTGGCACAGGTGTTGCGGGTCCTCCTCACCATTGTAAGCCTCCCTCTGTCAAACTCTCTCAAATTCCCCTCTGCAGCTCCCTGTCCGCTCTGCTCTGCTGTAAACAGAAAGGTTTTGGATGTGGCTCAGTTTCTAGGTTCAGGGGGACCAATGGGTCACAGATGAGACCGACAAGGGACACCCCCTCCCTTCCTACTCCCCTTCCAAACTCCCTTGCAAAACTCTCTGTTAGCAGCTCCTGTTCGCTAAGCTCCCTGGTCGCTTGTGCACAGCTTTATAAAGCCCTGTGCTTGCGTCAGTGTAGTTAGGGCAATGCAGTGTCTGTGTAGACACTGCGTTATTTACATCAGCCGTTGGCCCTGAAATTGACAACAAAGCAGGGCAGCTAGAGCCGGGCTGCCCCAGCTTCCTGCTCCCATCTGGGCTGCACTCGCTTGGCTCCCAGTTTAGGGAACCCAGAAGCCTGGGTGTCTGCCTCCCCAACCACTCCTGGCTAAGAACTCCTTTTCCTGCCAGTACGCAGAGCCCCAGGAATCTAGGTAAGCTCCTTGGGAGTTACACATGATTATTGGAAACTTCAGCACCACAAGCCATAGATGTGATACATTTTCACTGTTGAACTATGGAGAATCAAAGGTAAAAGAACAAAACTTTTGTATCACAACTTCCTCAGTTGTGCAAATTAGACTGACATTCAGATTCATTTTCTGGTTTATGTTCAAAAGATAGCAGGAGCAGATTGTCAGCATTTTATTAGAAAATGTATTTTCTCTGTTTTTTTAATCTCGCTGTAGAAGAATTTCTCTGGGATGAAATTCAGACTATAAGCCTAGGATTAGTTTCATTAGTACATAAAATAAAATGTTGTGTGTTATCCTTTGGAAAAGTGCAAGACGATGACAATAAAAACAGAAGCAACACA
Source organism: Gopherus flavomarginatus (assembly GCF_025201925.1). Lineage (NCBI taxonomy): Eukaryota > Metazoa > Chordata > Testudines > Testudinidae > Gopherus > Gopherus flavomarginatus. Next base: position 17,722,735 of record NC_066619.1, on the reverse strand, counting down.
AAACATACCTGGTTTCAAGTTAGTTATAATCACTGCTTAATTCTTAATGAAAGAGGTGCCAGGGCTCAAGCAATTTTTTTACTTTCATAACTGATGTGACAAGCCCAGTGGTGCCAAGTTATGGACTGGCAAGCCTAGAGGTGCCGGGGCTCAGCTCTGGCAAGGCCTGGCACAAATTAAACACTGGTTATAATAACCTTGAAATTCAAGCCAGGCTCATTGAAAGGTTTGTGAACATCTTGCGTGAACGTAGGCCCAGGTTTTCAGCAAACCTGGACTGATTTATGGTTTCATACTGAAAACACAAAGAATTTCTGCTCTGATGTGGTGTCCTCACATAACTGGCTGAGCCATGGCAAAACCAAATGCACTTTGTAATCTTACAATTTAGCCTTTAAGGGCATGTCTACACTGCAATGTAAGCCTGGGCTCACACTCAGGCTTCAGCCCAAACCTCCCTTGCATCTACACACAAATCTCTCAGACTCAGGCTCAAACCTAGGATCCTAGGACCTGTGGGACAGGAGAGTTCAAGCCCAAGTCAAGCCGGAGCCAGGGATTGAGTCCTATTGCTTTGCAGGTTTGACACCATCCCCACAACTCAAGGTCCTTGGAGTCTGCCAAAAGTATACCCCAGTCCCATGGGCCAACGTCCTTTGTCATCTCTATCCCAAGAATTGTCAATCAACCCCAGTGAAATGGAAAGCAGCCCCTAAGATATTCCTGTTTCTTAAAAATAATAACCTTACATTGCCTGTAAGTACACTGCTCTGTAGCCACTCAACAGTGTAGCAAACCGCCTGGCAACAGGGGACAGTGAACTGTGGGCTAGGGAGTGGAAATGTGTTCCATTTACAAATCTAGTCCATTTCAGTTAGAGGTAGTGCATGCACTCCATAGGTGACAAAACCATTTGTGCCAGATTCAAGTGGGGTTTGAAATTTTGTCCAGAAATATACCGAAGGGGAAAAGGTTAAGGAGGATGGCTGTGAAGTTCTGTGTGTTTGCATGCAGCCATAATAGCTAAGCCATGTGGACGCTAGCACATCATTCTATTGATTCTCTCATGAATAGTGACCCAATCCTGGGTGCCAATAGCTCCAAAATTTTCCTGAAGCTGGAACTACAGATAGATGGTTACCTTTCAGGGCAGGGTGTATTTTCCAGAACCACCTAGGTAACTGACCAGCCCGCACCACTCATAGATATGCTGTTCAATCATTGTACATTTGATTACTTTGGTTGCATACACTGAAGGTTTCCCACTTGCAGCTTGGAATAACATTTCCCTTTTCCAGTTGGGCATGACCAGGACTGTTATGTCCTCCAAAATGTGGAAGGCCTGAAATGATAGAGAATCCTTTGTAGCATGTCCACAGCTGCCCCTTTTCCCCCAACCCAAGTATACCTCTACCTTGATATAACGCTGTCCTCAGGAGCCAAAAAATCTTACTGCATTATAGGTGAAACCACGTTATATCGAACTTGCTTTGATCCACCAGAGTGCACAGCCTCGCCCTGCAAGAGCTCTGCTTTACTGCGTTCTATCTGAATTCATGTTATATCAGGTCGCATTATATCAAGGTAGAGGTGTAGTTCGGCAATTTTTAGGGAAAAAAAACAGCTTTAAATTTTTAACTTACCATTTTCTCTGCACTTTTCGCTGCGATTAACCAGACTCTGTCCAGGGAGCTTCTGAGGTCTGAAGCATCCCTTCCACAATAGACTGGAGTTCAGTTTGGGAAAATAACATTTTATGTCCTTGAAATTCTACAAGGATTTTTTCTGCACTCCTGCACTGAGCTGTTTGAGACAATAACCTTCCAGCCTCTATGGGCTGCAGTACCTCCACAGCTCACCCACAGACCGTCAGACCACCAGACAATCCCTGACCATTCTAGAGGAAGTGTTTCTGTGATGAACGTATGGTTGATGTTGTGGGCAGGGCCAACCAGCAGGTCCAGTACCAAAAACAGAGACCCTTATGGCTAGAGAAAAGGTCTGACAAGAGGCAAGAGGAAAGGCACAGGCTGGCTGTCCTCGAACTATGCAGGATTTCAATATGAGAGCAGTCACTTTCTCAGGAACTGCAGCTAAGGGAGGAGAACAGAGCTCAGCAAAAAACAACCATTCAAGCATCTTGTATCACTAATGCCCACTAGAGAACTGGCTCCTACAGCATCACCCACATCACAGCCGGAGTCCCCTCCACTGTGCTGCAGTCCAGAAACAGCTTGGAAAACTCCATGCCTGGGTAGCCCATGCAGTTTGGCCCAATGAGCAGCTAGGTAAGGCCACATTGCCCCATACAGCCTCCTCCCCTGTGGATGCCTCCCGCCCCATCGCCAAGTGCACAGCATATAGGGAAAGAAGATAAAGGACAAAGAGGGGTCAGGGGCCATGCAGTGGTAGGGGATTCTGTTATACACATGGTTTCACTGTTTGCAATTCTTCAGGCACTTTGGTTTTGTTGTTGTTGTTACGGTTCTGTTGTTCCCGGCGGGTTGGTATGGTAATGGCAGCCAGGCAAAAGTTTAATGTTTATAAAATAATGCTTTTTTTTAATCAAGAAAGTTTATTGCTATAACTGCATCATGTCATCCAACATGTATTTAAAATAATGAAGATAAACACATGATCAAGGACAATTAGGAATTAGTATGCAAACACTATTCCTCAATACAGGTATCTACATCAATCCACAATTCAATCACTTCTTTACAGCAATCCACACTGTGTGTCAACCCCCACACCATTTGATAAGTGGTTGTGTCCTTCATAAGAACATTGCATGGCAATCAACCCCTCATGTCTGCCCCAGGCAGTGAAACATCCCACAGTCAATGAGTCTCATCCCCGCCTCCACACAAACATATTAATAAAAATCCCTCTTCCATTGGATTGTGCAAGTACGTGATGTGGGAGCATAAAGCAGCCCTGGCTTCTATTGCCTGATGCATCCAGCTCCAGTCATGGTAGCTGCACTTTCTGGCTGAGGGTACTGATTCAATGGTCCCTTGCTGCCAGGGGTTCATTCAGGAGGAAATGGCTCACCTCTGGCATCACAAAGATTGTGAAGAGCACAGGAATGCAGGCAGCATTGATGACACTGGCATTCCAATGGGTCTTTAAGCATCTCCAACAGGTTTAAATTGCCAAAAGCACATTCAGCCACCATTCTACACCTGCTGAAAGTGTAATTAAACCACCTTTTGCCAGGGTCTTTGAAATCAGGGTACAGTTTCATAAGCCAAGGCAAAAGGGGGTATGCATGGTCCCCCAGAAAAACAGTGGGGACAATAACATCATATATGACACTGTTATTTAGTAGGAATAGCATCCCAGTATGTCCATGAATATAGATTTCCCAGTGGTGGAAAAGTAACCCACACTGACGTTCACCCTGTGGTCCCGAAGGGCCTGCATAACAAAGGAGTGGTACCCTTTGCAGATTATGTACTCGTGCTCCTTGAGGAGGGCATCCTAGAGGCACATGAGTCCCATCAATAGCTCAGATGCAGTTAGGAAACTGCATTCTGTCAAATCCAGCAATTATGCCCAGAATATCTTTTATGCCCACCACCATGAGATAAACCACACACCTGATTGCCTCAAACCTCCACCACCATTTTACCCACAATTGACTTTTCAGCACCAAACTGGTTGGCAACAGACCTGTAGCAATCTGGGATAGCCAGCTTCCAGATTGATATAGCAATCCACTTCTAAACCAGCAGGGGTGACCTTCTGTATGTGCGTGTTTATGCTGGAGTGGCAGGACAAGCTGCTCAGAAAGCTTCAGAAATGTAGCTTTCTTCATATGAAAGTCCTGGGTCCACTGCTAGTCATCCAGGTCTGCATGACGAAGTGGCCCCAGCAGTCAGTGCTTGTGGCCCTGCTCCAAAAGTGTCAGTTTATTTAGGGGGCATCAGCAGCTGTACTGGGTGTCATGAGCAGCATCAGCCAGTTCAAGTCTGACATGTCTGTGTCCTCCTCCGTCTGCTCCAGCCTAAGCTGTCAGGTGCCTGTGGTGGGTCAGAAAACAACTCTGAAATGTCCACCGGCATTTCACGGAAGCTCTGTCCATTTCCTGAAACAGGAGAGAAAGCAACAAGAGAAGTTCGTGAAAAGATGCCTCCTCCATGTTGCTGGCTTCTGTAGCTGGGAGCACACAGACCAAAATGAGTGCTCAGCAGGCTCCGTTGGCAGGCTGTTCAAACTCCCTGTAACGTGTAGGATGGACAGTCGAGTTTTTCCACAGTGCACCATGGTCAAAGGGCTGGACTGACCATATTTTGGAAGGGCACTAAGGAGTCTGGGATATGGTTGGTTTGACGTGGGTCTCCGTGCTTCTGTGTGGATACCAGAGCCCTAGGTTCTGGCCTGGGTTAGAAAATTCTTAACGTAGGGTTAACAATCAGTGTAGATGCTCAAGCCTTCGGTTCTCTAATATAAGATCAGCTGACTTGAGTTCCACCAATCCTAGGCTTACATTACAGTGTAGACATACCTTGTATGTCTTGCTTGGCCTGTGGCCTAATGTAATCTAAAGCCAGTTACACACTTCAGCTAAATAAATTTTTAGAGACAAACATTTCACTCTGAAAAGTGTAAATGGCACCTTTTTAGTCAACATAGTGGTTCTCTATGTGTTTCAGAATCCTCCCTGCTCGCATTAGTGGTAAAAATTAGCTGAATTCTGTTCTCTCTCATGCATCATCAACAGAATTGTATACTAATTTCCAATAATAGGGACAATCAAAAAGAGACCTGCCCCTATGCAAGGCCTGTTAGCCTAGAGGAAGGTGCACTTAACTACAACCCAAGAGTTCTAATCCCAGCTCTCCTTAATCTTTTTGGGTACTTCACAGTCATGGTTAACTCAAGCTCATAGAAGAAGCAACTATCATTCAACAGATAAGGTAACTTAGATCACATCTACATGACAGCAGCACAGCTACAGCACCATAGTTCTGCAGCAGTAGCACTATAAATGCATCCTACAGTGACAGGGAGGGGTTTGTCTGTTTCTGTAGGTAAGTGGTGGTAGCTAGGTCGACAAAAACGTTCTTCCATCAGACTAGCCACGTCTACACTAGGGGTTAGGTTAGCATAGCTGCAGCACTCGGGGTGTGAATTTTTAACACCCTTGAGCATTGTAGCTCTGTCAACCTAACTTTTAAGCATAAACCAAGCCTGACGGGTTGGACAACTGTAGGAAGAGTAGAAAATAGAACTAAAGTTGCTAATACGATAGACCCAGGTCTCATCCACTTTGCCAAATGGACTTTTAGAAGAAAAGGCCAAATTAAGTTCTTGTCTAACCCGTGCTGACTCTGTGTCTTTGTCTGCTTCTAATGGCTAAAGCCCAAATTTTCAAAGGCTGTGGGTGCCTAAAGATGTAGATGTGGGCTAGGATTTACAAAAGCACCTAAACAGGTTAGGTGCCTAACTCTCATTGTATGCTCTAGGAAATATTTTGGGGAAGTTCTAATAATTCCTTCCAGCCCTTGAATCTATGAAAATATACACCACACATAGAGGTTTAGAAATATGCTACTATCTCCATGCAACGTGCGTTGGGCCAGATTTTAAAGTAATTTAGGTGCCTAATGGGATTTTCAAAAATACCTAAAGACTTAGCCTCACTGAAATCAATGGGAGTTAGGCTCCAAATGGAATTTGCAGAAGCACCATCTGCATCTTTAAGTGCTTACACACCTTTACAAATCTGACCCCCTGTCCTTTAGCTCAAGTGGTAAAAATTCATGTTTTTGGGTCCAGAGATCCCAGGTTTTATCCCTGTAGATAACCCAAAGTGGGTTGTGGTTATCCTTGACTCTGACAGTTTCTAACCAGGAGACCATGGTCTGCTCCAAGAGCCAAGAACAGAACTCAGGAATCCATCATTCCAGTGTTAGCTCACAAATGTCTCTGTCAGCCAGTGACAATGTATAGGCTTTCCCTGACTGTGTGAACTCCCTCTGGGAAGCTCTCCCACAGACCAGGGTTCAGCCATGTTGGCTGGGCAGTGAGTGTGTGAAGCTTTCCCGACTGCGCCTCTATAGATTAAAAAAAAGCCTCATTCGCCAGTGCTGCATGAGGACTAACTTCACCTAATTTATTTACAGTCTCTTATATGCAGATTATGAAAATTAGTATATTGAATAGTTTGCATAAAATGTCTTACATGGAGCTGCACCAAACTTGTTAGCCAAGCTCAACTATTGATAATTGTAATTTTGGAACTGCTGCTAGCCTGTTTACAAATAATTTAAGGATCCAGCAGAAACGGAGCTGTCTAGAGAATTAGATGTTACTCCATAGGCTAAAAGATTAAACATCTCAAAGTGTAGCACCTACATGAGGCTGAAGTTCTGTGAGAGCTAGTATGTTCCTGCTGTCTGGAAGTGCTTTTGACAGAAAAAGAACAAAGTTGTTCATCTGGGTCTGCAGGTAGATCTGATTAAATCTGAGTGTGGTCTGAAATGTGGCTTTGTCTGAAAATAACAGAAGCCTTGCATGCAATAGGGCAGTGGATCTGAACCTTTTCCCTACCATGACCTCACGTTACAGTAGCAAAAGGGTTCAAGAGACTCCTCCATCTAGTCATTGAGAAAGGGAGGATGGTCGTCGCCCTCTGGCTCTCACCTCTTAGATAACTCCAACTAGTACAGGCCACCATAACAGGGTCCACTGCGAGCACATCATCCTTGTCACTGTTCAGGGCAACTGCATCTATATTCCCACTCCATGGAGGAGGTGTGGTGCCTTGCTTATAAGGGTTAGCCCCATATTTAGGGTATTCAGCTGGGAAGTGGGAGACCCCAGTCCAATTCCCCTCCTTCCCTTCCCCCACTCTATCTCATCTGATGTGGAGAAGTGAGTATCACTTTGATCTCCCACATTGCAGGAGATTGCTCTATCCAATAAGGATCTCTCTCAATCTCTCCTTTTGAAGCTGTTCTATTGTGAATAAATAATTAAATAAGATGAGAGAGAAAAGAAAAGAAACCACAGATAGATGAACATAAGTTGTTGAGAAAGAGTCAACATGGTTTTAATAAAGGGAAATCATGCCTCATCAATCTTCTAGAATTCTTTGAGTGGGTCAACAAGCGTGTGGACCAAGGGATCCAGTGAATATAGTGTATTTAGATTTTCAGAAAGCCTTTGACAACATCCCTCGCCAAAGGATCTTATGCAAAGTAAGTTGCCATGGGATAAGAGGGAAGGTTCTCTCATGAATAGGTAACTGGTTAAAAGATAGGAAACAAAGGGTAAGTATAAATGGTCAGTCTTCACAATGGAGAGAGGAAAATAGTGGTGTCCCCCAGGGACCTGTACTGGGACCAGTCCTATTCAACATATTCATAAATGATCTGGAAAAAGGAGTAAACAGTGAGGTGGCAAAATCTGCAGATGATGCAAAATTACTAAAGATATTTAAGACCCAGGAAGACTGCAAAGAGCTACAAAAGTATCTCTCAAAACTGGGTGACTGGTCTACAAAATGGAAGATGAAATTTTAATGTTGATAAATGCAAAGTAATGCGCATTGGAAAACATAATCCCAACTATACATATACAATGATGGGGTCTAAATTAGCTGTTACCACTCAAGAAAAAGATCTTGGCGTCATTGTGAATAGTTCTCTGAAAACATCCACTCAATGTGCAGCGGCAGTCAAAAAAATGAACAGAGTGCAGAGAATAATTAAGAAAGGGATAGATAATAGGACAGAAAATATCATGTTGCCTCTCTATAAATCCATGGTACACCCATATCTTGAATACTGCGTGCAGATGTGGTCGCCCCATCTCAAAAAAGATATATTGGAATTGGGAAAGGTTTAGAAAAGGGCAACAAAAATTATTAGGGGTATGACACAGCTTCTGCATGAGGAGAGATTAATAAGACTGGGACTTTTCATCTTGGAAAAGAAATGGCTAAGGGGAGATATGACTGAGGTCTATAAAATCATGACTGGTGTAGAGAAAGTAGATAAGAAAGTGTTGTTACTACTTCTCATAACACAAGAACTAGGGGTCACTAAATAAAATTAATAGGCAGCAGGTTTAAAACAAATAAAATGCACAATCAACCTGTGGAACTCCTCGCCAGAGAATGTTGTGAAGGCCAAGACCATAACAGGATTCAGAAAAGAACTAGATAAATTTATGGAGGATAGGTCCCTCAATGGCTATTAGCCAGGATGGGCAGGAATGGTGTCCCTAGCCTCTGTTTGCCAGAAATTGGAAATGAGCTACAGAGGATGGATCACTTGGTGTTTACCTGTTCTTTTCATTCCCTCTGGGGCACTTGGCATTGACCATTGTCAGGAGACAGGATACTGGGCTAGGTGGACCTTTGGTCTGACCGGGTAGGGCCATTCTTATGTTATGTTATGTTCTTATGACAGGTACCTGTCACATTTTTTAAAGCACTACTGGAAGGTGCTCAGATACTACAGTAATGAACGGGGTACAAGATCCCACAGAGAGTAGAGAAGCCTTTTCCTTCTTTCTTGCTAGTCAAGTTCATAACAATTTCTGTAATTTCCTAATTCCTGCTGGTCTAGAAATACTATTGGAACATACAGCTTTGTGCAGTATTTCAGTTCATGTTTTTCTGCCAAAATCTTGAAATGTAGAGTTGGGTAAATGATGATAGGAGGAAAGTTGGTAATCAAACTTTTTCCAGGTCCCCAGGCCTCTTCTAAAAGAAAAAAGTTTTCTTTGATTACTGAGAGACATTCAGCTTGGCTCATCTGTTATCCAGGTTCATTCATTTCTACCTTATTTTCGGTGAGCCCCCATTGAAGAAAAGTAAGCAGCATTTCTTGTATCTTTTTACAGCCTGAGAAAGCATCCTTAGGAGACCCATTTGTCAGCATTTGATTAATGATGTGGATTGGAACTGAAAGCTCACACCACTAATTTCACAATAATTTCATACAGAAAGACACAGTGGAGAGCTATGAATTTACTTTCGAAAAGCTGTTTTTACATAAATACAATCCATTCCAAATTGATTATATCATAACAGTGATATAATTTTCTAATAAAAAGGTGAATGATTTAAAATGATTACTGATCTCCTAAAAAGAAGACTGGAAGTTTTAATGAGTTGCTCCTGTAAAATAGTTTACGATTTCCCCCACTTGTTTATTTGTGAATAAAGCATTGTTGCAATGTCTCCTGGCTGTACTGTCAAAATCTGATCAATGCCATATATTTTTAGCTGTGGTTTCGCTTGCATTCAAAGATGCTGTTCTTTCTAGATAAATCAATAAATAGGACATGTTCTCCTGATCTCTAAGTAATTTTTCATCAAAGAAAAGCAGGAGGGAAAATGCACAAATATTTGTTTTCTGCCTTTAGCAACACTGCAAAGACAAGTTAAGCAGAGAGATCTTCAGTGTAGACAAGGCCTGAACTGCCCTTATATCTCTAATGCTGCTCCCTCCAGCCCTAAACTGATCAGGTTGAGGAGGAGTCATTGGGAAATAATAACTAAGCCATAAAAAAAATGGAGGAGACCATAGAGTGATACCAGAAGGAGAATAGTAGGCTTGTCAGTGATGGGGAGCAAAGAAGAGGGGGAATTTAGGGAGAGAGGAAGAAAGAGGGTGGTATTTAGAGGAGAGAAAGGCAGAAAAGAAAAGTTAATGAGAGCTACAATTCACACTGAAAAAAGAAGGCGGGGAAAGGAACAGACGTTCATATAGAAGCAAGAAAACATGTCAACCAAACAAAGAGAAAGAAGCAATCACATGGAACACTGAATAAGATTTGTACCAAAGAACAAAACAAAAAAAAATGCACAACACATACAATATCTCTGCGATAGGGTCATCTTTGGCCAGGTGGCCTAATGGCTAGATCACTGGTCTTTGTGTCTGTAAGGCCAGAAAGGGTAGTAGGAGGACCTAGACTCTCTCTTTCTACCAGGTCCTAGCTGTGTATATCAACACCAAAACAGGAGAGGTGGGGTCTCCCTCCCGGCAGGGAGTCAAGATCTACTTCCCTGGGCTGCTTCCTACCAGTCTCTTCAGTTTGGGGCATGGCCCGGCTAGTTCAGTTGCCCTGACTGCTGGGGCTTATTTGCAGCCTCCCCTTGGCAGGGGAGCCCTTACTTTCCTCAAGTGGCTGTGCTGGCTGGCAGGCTGCTGCTCCCTCACAATCCCATATCAAGAGACATGATTTTGCTCTTGGGACTCCCTGTCTGTAAATTTGAGGTGGACATGATTCTCTATTTTTCTGTGTACAGGGAATCAAGAAATCCACTAGGTTTTGTGGTTTTCCTTTGTGTGCACATCTGACAGAGAATGTACAAACTCATTGGCGGCCCAAAGGTTTCAGTGCGCTTTTAGTGGTAATTTGAGCTCTATTGATCAGTTGTGATTGGTCACGTACATCACATGGTGTTGTTTCTGAACTCTGATCAGAAGAGCATATACTCATTTTTGGTATGAATACTTGCCTGTGAGACTCTGTTTCACTGATGAAAATGTTCACAGAGAGCAAATTTCGATCACTTGAATATTTGCAGAAAGCCTACACAAAATAGGTGGAAAAGTGGCTGAAATAAATTCATTTCAAAATTTCTATAAATAGTATCAGAATTTTGTTTGCATGATTTTACCAGCTCTGTCTTATGCAGATGGGAGACATTAGAATTCAGTAACAGATAATGAAATACACCTCTACCCTGATATAACGCTGTCCACAGGAGCCAAAAAATCTTACCGCATTATAGGTGAAACAGTGTTATATTAAACTTGCTTTGATTCGCTGAAGCGCGCAAACCCCTCCCCCCCCCGGAGTGCTGCTTTTCCGCATTATATCCAAATTTGTGTTATATCAGGTCACATTACATCGGAGTAGAGATGTAACATATTGGTGTTGATTTGGGGGGAGGAAAAGTCAGTGTATTTCAACTTTCATCTGTTGGTTTTAAGAGCCACTCTGCCATCTTCTGTTTGATTCCTTTTCTTCTTGTGCTTAGACACGGTTTTTCATATTACTTTTCTTCACTGCATATGAATAAGTTCAGTTTTCTTCGTTGCCTGTCATGGCAATATCTACAAAGGGAGTTTGTGTTTAAGTCTGTGACATTTTCTGCAATAAAAAATCTCCAGTTCTGGTACTAGTCTTAAGAATATGTCATAATTCAGGAGAGTCAAGTGAATTAAACATATCATAAATCTTTCTATCTTGTTTATGTGTTTCTAGCCATCTCAGCCTGCCAGTCCCTGAGGGACATAAAAATGTATTCATGCAAAAAAACTTTAAACATTGTGGGAATCAATCTTTTTATAGCCTCAGTTTCATAATTCTTTTTTTCTCATGTAGGTAATTTTCAACAGTAAGAGAGGAAGACACCAAATTTGTGTGAGACATAGGTAGCTTTCAGATTAAAGGACTGGCATGCCTCAAAATGCGGAGCGCTTTTGAATTATGCTTTGGTATCTTCTTGTTTAGAAACCCCACATCTAATACATCTAATTATGCTCCCTGTAGCAACCAAATTGTATACAGTTCAATTCTGTAACCAATACAGCCACTCCATGCTTGGAACTCTATTGATGTCAATAAGATTGACAGGTTAAAGGTTAAAGAATATTTAGATAAATTAGATGAATTCAAGTTGGCAGAGCCTGATGAAATTCATCCTAGAGTACTTCAGGAATTAGCTAGAGCAATCTTGCAGAATGTGGGAAGGGCAGGAGAGGTCCCAGAGGTGATGGGGATGGGCAAACATAGTACCTGTCTTTGAAAAGGGGAACAAAGAGGACCTGGGGAATTTATAGCCCAGTCAGTCTAACTTTGATACCTGGAAAGATACCAGAACAAATTATTAAACATCAGTTTATAATTACCTAGCAGATAATAGGGTTATAATGAATAGCCCTCTGGAATTTATCATGATTAAATTATGCCAAACCAACAAAATTTCCTTCATTGACAGGATTACTGGCCTAATGGATGGGGGGTAAGAAGTAGATGATATATCTTGTTTTTAGTAAGGTTTTTGACACAGTCCCACATGATGTTCTCATAAGCACACTAGGGAAATGTGGTCTAGATTAAATTACTTTAAGGTGGGTTTCATGGTTGAAAGACCACACTCAAAGGGCAGTTATCAATAGTTCCCTGTGAAACTGGGAGGGAGGGCATATCTGGTAGGGCCCAACAGGGATCAGTCCTGAGTCCAGTACTATTCAATATTTTCATTAATGACTTGGACAATGGAGTGAAGAGTATGCTTTTAAAATGTGCAGATGACATCAAGCTTGGAAGGATTGCAAGCATGTTGGAGGACAGAATTAGAATTCAAAAGGACCTTGACAAATTGGAGAACTGGTCTGAAATAAAAAATATTAATTTCAATAAAGACAAGTGCAAAGTACTTCACTTAGGAAGGAAAACTCAAATGCACAACTACAAAATGGGAATTAATTAGCTAGGTGCAGTACTGCTGAAAAGGATCTGGGGGTAATAATAGATCACAAATTGAATAATGTGATGCAGTTGTGAAAAACGCTAATAGCATTCTGGGGTGTATTAACAAGAGTGTCATATGTAGGACATCCTGTACATGAGAAGTAATTGTCCTGCTCAACTCTGCACTGGTGAGGACTCAGCTGGAGTACTGTGTCCAATTCTTGATGCCACACTTTAAGAAAAATGTGGACAAATTGGAAAGAGTCCAGAGGACAGCAACAAAAACAATAACAGGTTCAGAAAACCTGACCTATAAGGAAAGGTTTAAAAAACTGGGTATGTTTAGTCTGTGAAAAGAAGACTGCTGGGGGACCCGATGAAAGTCTTCAAATATGTTAAGAGCTGTTATAAAGAGGCAGATGATCAATTGTTCTCCTTGTCCACTGAAGATAGGACAAGAAGTAATTGGCTTAATTTGCAGCAAGGGAGATTTAGGTTAGATATTAGGAAAACTTTTCTAACTATGAAGGTAATTAAGCATTGGAATAGGCTTCCAAGGGAGGTTGTGGAATCTCCATCACTGCAGGTTTTTAAGAACAGGTTGGACAAACATCCATCAGGGATGGTCTAGGTTTACTTGGTCCCGTCTCAGCACAGGGAGCAGGACCTGATGACCTCTTGATGTCCCTCCCAGATCTACATTTTTCTGATTCTAAGATTTCTGTACATGGAGCAGCTATATCGTGATGATGCAGCTACTGATGAAGCTAGATGGTATGTGGTATTGTAATATTCCATCCTAATGCTGGTGCTTTACTTCGTTCATTGTGTTCTTTATAAACAATATAGTGTGACCTTTCTATCACGCCAGCCTTCGATTACACATTTGTTTGCTTCATAGCCAAATGTACATTATGTCAAAGGTGCTTATAGTGTGATATTTGGTGGAAATAACAGCGAGAATGCAAAACCTCCAACTGGTCTATTTGCACTGAAGGATTACTATAAAAAGGTAACATAGACTTTTACCGTTTTGTTAGGCTATTTGTCTCTTGTATGTGGTGGTATGTCTTACATACCAACAATGGGGCACTGGTAATTAACTGAAAATTAGTCTGTATTAATTTAGATTGCATTGAAATGTAATTGGGGTTATTTAGATGGAAGAAATTAGATACTAGTGACTCATTATGAAATATGCATGAAGGGTCTGATTCCTTTCAAAAATAGTTACATATTTATAACTTCCTTTTGTGAAAGGATTTTCATGCTGGGGTCATGCTGGGTTTGATACTCCCAATGCACAAGATGGGAAGTATGAAAGTCCAGCACAGTAGAGCATCTGGGGAGATCATGTTCTGCACTTTTTGATCTGGCAAAGCGGAGCTACCATCCTTATTATTCATAAAACCAGAAGAGCGACATGGTTTGAATCTTCCATATTTCAATCTTCAGCCTGATTATTCTTCCTATCCCTGATTTTATATAGTACCTAATGGCTTGGAGAAATGGCTCGAGAACAATTTACCCATCTCCATATAAAGATTACAGTGATTACTTCCAAAGGCAGCAATCAAAACATACTTACAGTAATTCCTATAATAATATGTGGTGTTTGTTTATCTGGATAACACTGCCCTCTAAGGGATGGAACATCAGAGATCCTTCAAGCATGTTATAATGCCCTCTGCCAAATGCAGCCTGATGATGGTAATAACAGTTGTCACTTGGAGAGATCTTTATATTGCCAAAGCTCTCTGCATACATTAACTAATTGCCACAACACATCTGAAGGGTAGATAACTATTACCCCCATTTTACATGAAAGAGAAACTGAGGCAGGAAGTGATCTACTTCCACTGTTCTCCCTGCTAGTTGCAGACCCTGCCTTGGCCATTTTTGCAAAGGCCTCCTTTGCAGGCCCTCCTCCAAGCATGACCACTGTGAGCACATCACTGTGCACATGGGTGAAACAGATGATTCCTTAGGACATACTCCAAATTAACAGATTTGTTTATATAAAAAGTGTGTGCTCCCACAAGCCCCTTGTGTCAGGGTCTATGCATGGCTGCCAACATATTTTTTTTAATGTTTTGCATGGGACAATTAGTCAGATAAGTGAGTGGTCTACACATCTCCATCCAGGAGGCTTGTGCATGTATTCTGATGAATTTGGAGACACATTGTGGATGTGTCTACCCTGCAATCCAAGATGCAATTGCAGCTCAGGTAAACAAACCCATGCTAGCTTTACCTGCATTACCACATCTAAAAACAGCAGTGTAGCTGCTATGGCAGAGGCTTCACTAGGTAGCCAGGGTCCCAGCAAGGTTGGCCAGCCTGTGCTAAGACCCTTGTCACCACATCTTCATTGCTGTTTTTAGCCATACTAGCACAGGTATGTCTACCCAAGCTGCAATCATACCTTGGATTATAGTGTATACATAGCCTTAGATACCAACACTTTATTACATTAACTATTTTAATTACAATCCCTTTAATTACCATTTAATTACTTTAATTAACAACATTTCAAGATCTCTGGAACAGGAACTATCTTCTTTATTATTTATCTGACAACAATGGGGCACTGATCTGTGTTTAAGGTTCCTAGGCACTACAATAATTTTTTACATATATATATATATATATATATATATATATATATAACTAGTCATCCCCACTGGTAGCTAAGTAGACCTATGAAATAAGCTGTACATGGCTTGATTAATGCCAGAGAAGGCATCAGCATTAATCTGGGATTGGAATGCCGAAATCCCTTTCTCTTGGGTCAGTACTTAAACCACTAGACTATGCTCCTTCTCATACTATTCCTGGCTAGAGTTTGCAATCATTGATCAGTAGAGGGGCAAGCAGTTGGCTTGGAGGAAGTTTGAAGTGGCTTTAGTGCTATTAGTGGTAGCCACTACTTTCACCTGGAGTGCCAAACTGCTTTTGGATCCTCCTTCAATCTGAAGGTCCTTTTGCCTTGTGTTTCATGGATGCCAAAGGCCCATCCTGGGTGGCTGAGACAGAGGCATGGAAAAATCAAGGACAAACTTTCAACCCTAGCACTAACCTTGAACATGTAAATCAATCTTTACAAAAAGAAAAGTGACATCAGTCCTACTATTTCCAGCTCTCCCAAACAAAAGTTGCCAGTCTTCATGGCACTCCAACACACAGGTGAGGCCCTTCAGTGTTATCAGATGGAGTGGCAGCAGAATCCTTTGCTCTAAAACTTCTTCCTTGTTAGAAGGAATGTTTTCACTGAATGTCATGTACCAAGAGCTACTTGTCCCACAACTCGTCTGTAGTAAGCTGAGCTGTGCGAAACTCAGCAATTTTTCTTGTCAGGAGCTGCTGCAAACAGTTCCCTATGAAAGTTCCCCAGAACTTTGCTTCAAGATTTGGGTAGGAAGGAACCTAAAATTTCAAAGCAAAAAGTAATGAAAACCAGCAAACTGAACAAACAGATTGTTTTAATGTTGCTGAGATTTAATCATGTTGTTAATGGTGTGATAAGGTGTCTAGAGCCTTGGATAGATGTCTGTTTAGTTATTGAAATCAAAATAAATAAAAAAAAATATGTAACCAGAAGCCAGGTATAGCAAGGACATCAGTAGTGCCAGCTTCCCCCGAAACTGTCCTGCCAATGCGCTTACACCTACAGGAACCACATCTAAGGTGAGTTTCACTCTCATTCCTGCTAAGCCTATCCACAATTATGAATTTTACATGAATAATGGGAAAATACAAAACAGGGAGCCAGTTTGGAAAGATTTGTGCAAACTAGCAAACTCTGAGTTGAGTTTTAAGCTCCTATTAAGAGCTGAAATCAGGTAAGTTTGGTGTGGGTCTGGGGGTTTTGTTATTGTTTTCCCACCATTTTGATAACAAGTAAAACCTTGAGTTGAGTTATCTACTAAGTGAGCGTCTGTTGTGTAAGTTTTGAAGTTATTCCAGAAGCTATGTGCCCAATATGGAGTGTAACGAGATTGAACTCATTGGAGTGTAGCCGAATTGTCATGACAATCACTAAGGAGCAATATCCAGTCCTGAGATTCCAATTGCACATCACTTTTAATCCATCAGTATGACAAGCTTGTTATAGCCTGAGTTACAGCAATCCCAAGGACTGGCTGCTGCCTAGCTCGTTTGACAAACCTTTGAAAATTCTCTTTATCTCTCTGTGTAAATTTGTTAAATACAATCAACTTCCAGTGTTGTCTTTACTCAGTAGTTTAACAACATCCTGGTTTTGCCACAGGTTTTCCTGGTAAGGAACCAATATGCAGGTGCAATACAATGTAGCATTCTGCCACAGGCTAACAAAGGAATAAAGAGCAAGGAGAAGTAAACACATTGTGGTGGTGATTAACTTTAAAAGTGTTTTTCATGTTAATCAGGGTGCCAGACTGAACATCTAGGAGACTTCTGTGTATAAGATTGGACAATGGTACTGTGCTCAACATGAGGCTACCCCTTAAAACCATTTAGGGTATGTCTACACTACAACTGAACACCTGTGGCTGGCCCTCATCAGCTGACTTGGGCTTGCAGAGCTCAGGCTTCAGGATGATAAAATTGCAGTGTGGACAATTTATAGGCCTGAGCCCCACCAGCCCTAGTCAGCAGTGATGGGCCAGCCGCAGCTGTTTAATTGCAGTGTAGACTGAATAATTTGAACAAGAGTATTCTCAAGCTTGAAATGAAAAATAGTATTGTCAGTGTTAAATCTCAAACTTCCAGAAGTTTTACAGAGCGAGCCTTGTAAAATTCGCTTTAAAAAGCAAGCTTTGCAAAATTAAGCTGCAATTTGTGGTCAAGAGACGCTACAACCAGATAACGCTTTACGCTGACTCCTATGTGGTGAATCAAGTTAGGCCTTCAGGCATGGCTTATAAAACCACATTACCCACAGTCAAGACAATGGGCTATATGGAGATAAGTTATCTCCTTGTGCATCACTTATAAAACTAAAACAACTAGAGATCAAAGTTACTACAACCACCACAGTAAACATTCAGCCTAACTTGATTGGTTGGTCTGTTTTGAGACACGGCCAGCAGATGAGATAAAAAGTATGAAGGCACAAACTTGTCTGTGGGTGTTGGTAAACCCAACTCTCACCCCCTGAACTGAAGGGACGTGCATTTCGCGACTGTCTGTACCTGGCCAGTGCAGAAAACGGCCAACTGAAGGATAACGTATTTTTTGGATGAATGCAGGGTAAGGTTACGGAGTAAAGAAGTCTGGGTTGCTCGAGCTGATTTGATCTCAAGTTGTGTTGACACTACAGTATTAAAAATGGTAGTGTCAGGATAATTTGAACTCAGGTTATATCAATACTACAGTGTTAAAAATAGTAGTAAAAGCTTAATAATGGTATTAGATTGTTTAGAAATAGTAGTAAATTGTTAATCAGTTTATAGTACCTTTGCTTGTACTCGTGTTTGCTGAGAGCAGGGACACAGTACCTGTAAAGTTAGTTAATAAAGTAATAAGAGCTTTGCATGTGCTTGTGCCTGTCATCAGTATAACTTGCCATTTATATTCAATTCCAATGACATGCTTTTATAGTAGTAAGTAACTAATGCATAATATTACCTGTACTTGTGTTTATCTTCAATATAACTAGCCATTTATATTAATCCTTATTCAATGCTGGTCTTTGATTTTTCTTTTCCTATTCTGTCTTTGTTGCATTTATAGTCATAAGTCATTTAAAAACCTTTCTTGAGGAATAAGCAGTAGTTTTCATTTCTTTTATATGGGCACCACTTAACCTCATTACATCTGTGTTGTGTGGTGGGAAGTAGCGATCATCCAGGGCCCCATTAGGGTCCTGACGCATACCTCCTTCTTCCAATATCTCCGCATAGACATACCCTTACAGACAGAAGCCATTACAGCCCACCGTGTTAGGGTGCCTAGAGCCTCAGAGAGGTGTCTTTTTAATTATTATTTAAATCAAAATAAATATCTGCCCAGAAACCAGCCATTGCATGGACATCAGCATAGACATAAGCTTCCCCCTAAACCTCCCTGCCAGTACACTTAAATCTGCAAGCACCACCTGTGGATCTCCATGCCCATTCCATCCTTTCTTTCTGGGCTGGGGCTGCCAACAAGGGTTGCAATTAGTGCCAGTAGTGATGGTGGTTCTGAGATGTGGGCATTTGCCTACTGAAAAGGAGACAGAGATTGCTGAAGATCCCATATGGAATTCCTGAGCAGTCTGTCCTGTATTTAGTCAACTTGCCAAAGTAACAAATGTATTTATTTTATTCAAATTGAAAACAATCATATGACACCTATCTAAGGCTCTAGCCTCATTAACAGCATAATATAGCCCTGCGTGGCATTAAGTAATCATTTCAGCAAGAACTCCTTTCTACCCCTTTGTTATTATGAGAAACGGACCCTCAGCCCTCTGAAATGCCCTATCATGAAATAACTGTTTCTCAAAGGAAGGGGATTGTTAATGTGAAGAGCTTGCACTATCCCAAAAGTGTGTGTGTGTGCATATGTGCAGTACACTTGTTAAAAAACTAGGGGAAGGTCTGCTAGATGATGGCGTTGGAAATGATCATGCTACCCATAGTCTCATTTTTAAGATAGTGCAGCTTTTCTTTTTGCTGCAGTCTGAAAAAGGAAAACGGGATGGGGTGTAGCGTCACCAGTAGCCGAATTTTTGTTTCCCTTTCTCTTTATTTTAGATCTCAAACGATCATATTTTAACTCTATAATTTTTTCCACATAAAATTAACATAATTCAAAAAAAAAAAAACCATCGACATTTGTAGTCTCTGGCTCCTGCTCTCACTAGCAGCTAGAAGGGCATGTCTATGCATCAAAAAGAGAAAACTCTCAGTTCTAGCATGAATGAACTTTACACAGCATTCTAATAAACAGCATCAACAGCACTCCATTAGGAATGGTCTCAGAAAGTGCCAAAATCTAGGAGTACATTCAGTTAAGGTTTGATGAATAAATAAATAAATATGTTGATCTAAGATTCCATTAACAGCTCTACTACCAGCTCAGCAGGGGACAAATCACTCACAGTTTTATCAGATTCTTAGACTGTATAAGGTCCACCAGCTGGTCTGGATTGGAAAACAAATCTGAGTTATGCTAATTAGCGCCCTGCATGGCAGAGGGAAAAGTGTCTGAAATATGCCTGAAGATGTTAAAAGTTGGGAAGTATCGTTATTGTAACTGTTTAATTTGTATTAATATAGCCTTCCACATCCCCACCAAGCACAGGGCCCCAGGGTGGTTGGTGCTGCATATAGCGTCAGTGCTTGCTCCAAAGAATTTACAGCCCAAATAGGCAAGACAGATACAGGAAGGACTGATGTTTCTGTCCTCAAAGATGGGGAACTGAAGCACTGAGAGATTAGGTGACTTATCCAAGGTCTCACATGATGTCTGTGTTAAGGTCTGAAAATGAACCTAGATTTCTTAAAGTAAAGCTGGGAAAATAATGGATTTTTCAGTTTTCTAGTAAGTTGAAAAATAGGGGAAAAAATTGTTTCAGGTGACCCAAGAATTCTGAAGGAACTCAAATATGAAATTGCAGAACTAGATCCAGCCACTGAAATCAACCTCTGTATCAGATTGTTGGAAAGTAGTTAATATAACACCAATTTTTCAAAAGGGCTCCAAAGGTGATTCTGTCAATTACAGGCCGGTAAGCCTAACTTCAGTTGGTAGAATCTATTGTGATGAATGGAATTAGCAGACACATAGATAAACATGATTTGTTGGGAAAGAGTCAACATGGCTTTGTAAAGGGAAGTCATGCCTCATCAATCTATTAGAATTCTTTGAGGAAGTCAACAAGCATGTAGATGAGGGTGTTCCAGTTGATATAGTGTACTAGGATTTTTCAGAAAACCTTGACAAGGTCCCTCACCAAAGGTGCTTAGGGAAACTAAGTAGCCAAGTGATAAGAGGGACGGGCCTCCCATGGATCAGTAACTAGTTAAAAGACAGGAAACAAAGGGTAGGAATAAATGGTCAATTTTCACAATGGAGATAAGTGATCAGTGGAATCTCTCGAAGATCTGCTCAACATTAATTAATGATCTGGAAAAGGGGATGAACAGTGAAATGACAAAGGTTGCTGGTGATAGAAAATTATTCAAGAAAGTTAAGTCAAAAGCTGACTGTGAAGAGTTACAGAGATCTCACTAAACGGGGTGACTGGACAACAAAATGGCAGATGAAATTCAACATTAATAAATGCAAAATAATGCACATTAGAAAAAATACTCCCAACTATACATATACAATGACAGTTTTAAATTACCTCCCAAGAAAGAGATCTTGGAATCGCCGTGGATAGTTCTCTGAAAACTTCCATTCAGTGCACAGCAGCAGCTAACAGAATGCTAGGAACTATTGGAAAAGGGATAGAAAATAAGACAGAAAATATTGTAAATCCATGGTGTGCCCACACCTTGAATACTGTGTCCAGTTCTGATCACCCCATTTCAAAAAGAATATAGTGTAACAGGAAAAGCTTCAGAAAAGGGCAACAAAGATGATCAAGGGTATGGAATGGCTTCCATATAAGGAGAGACTGAAAAGATTAGGGCTGCTCTGCTTAGAAAAGAGACAGCTAAGGGGGATATGACAGAGGTCTATAAAATCATGAATGGGTGGAAAAAGTGAATAAACACGAAACAAAAACCGGGAGTCACCCAATGAAATTAATAGACTGCAAGTTTTCTGATCAAAAAAATTCTGCAAAACCTACACAAACTCACAAAATATTTCAGTGTTTGCATGTTTTGCCAAAAGAGATTCAGCCCCAAAATATTTTGCCTAGCTACACTCCTGAGTCCCAACTCAATGCGTTACCCATAAGATCAGCCTTCCTTGAGTGTAAAATGGATTAAAGAATGTCCAGGAAAACAACAACACTCTTCTCCCAGTAAAGAGCATGTAGGTGCATCAAGCTTGTGTGGGCAGAGCCAAACATCTCACTACCTAGCTTTGAAGTGTTTCCTACAAGGGCTTTTTCGAAGTTTTGTCCCAACTGCACAAGTCTCACAACCTTGTTCCTGAGATCAGTTTTCAAGAACTGATCCTGAAAAGCATGTCTTCACATGCCTTGAATTGTAGCCTTGGACAGAGACTTGTTTTCCTCGTCTGTAAAATGAAGACAATATGGACTTGCCTTCAGTGGTGTAAAGACTATTGTTTGTAACACATGCCCTGGGAATATGTGACGGTGTGACAGAGACATGGGAGATGTGTCAATCACAGACACATCTGAGAGCAGCCAAACTACCATTGTAAAGGTAGTTTGTCTCAAATTATTTTAAGTGCCAGCACGGGGAGGGGAAGAGCCCTCATGACCTCTAGGAATGATTACATCTCTTGCTGAGAAGCTATTGCTGTGGTCCCTTTGATGTGTTGTTGCAGCAATGCTGCTATCATCTTCTCTGTTATCCTTTTATGGAGCACATGGTTGGGCTCTGCAGCTCTCAGTTCTTGTGAAATATTTGTCTGCCCAATGTCACCAGTATATTTTAGGGATACAAATCTGGAGCTACAGGATCCAGGAGGTTTTGGTGATCATCCTTCTACCTCCATTGCCATTCAGCAACATGCACACACACACTCTCTCTCACTCACACACATGCTGTGCTGGGGCTCTCGGACTCTAAGGAAGCTGCTGTGACAGATGAGTTCACTTATATTTATGCCAATCTAAAGAATTACCATTTGATATCACTTGCCAGCCAATGTGTTTATGTAGCACACTTTGTGATGAGTCCACATTAACTCTTAGCTCTCCTGGTGACACCATGCACATTGGAGAGACAGAGCACACTGAATATACTCATTTTCAATACATCAACTAGACTCTGTAGCCCAATGCAGCTTCCACCTCCATCCTACAACCAAAAGGACGTTCCTCCCACCTCCATCACTCCCTTACTGAACCCTGGAACCTCACCTCTTCTCTCTGCCCAGCTGCCCTTCTCTGTCTCCACGCAATGAGTTGCCCTGGGCTGGTTTTTCCCCTGTCACTGCAATCCACCTCCCCCTACTGGCCCTTGTACTAAGGGAAATGTCATGCTGGAGTGCAGGCTCTGAAAGCAAGGACAGTTCTTTGTGAGCAGGAGCCACTTGCTCCATCCTAGAGCCCTATTTTGCCCCTGTCTCCCAGAAGCCAGAAGCCTCCCTGCTAACTCAGTGTTCCCCAAATATCTAGGAAAATAGCCAGTCTCCTGATGGCTTACCTAGGGCTCGTTAGGGTGTGTCGACACAGGGAAATCGGCCAGCAGAACACATAACATGTCTACAATTTGCATGAACACAATTCCACTCTAACTGCACTGATAAAAGTGACTCCAGAAAAGCACATCCACACAGGGAGATATTCTGGACATAGCTATTCTGGTCAATTTCCACATGGAGACGAGCCCTAACAATGCTTTTTTCCAGTGTAAACTATATTGCTTTGAAAACAATATAAACTACACCAAGAAAGGGCATTCTCATTCTGGAATAAGACTATCTGCATCGGGAGATATAACAGTACTACCATAGTAGTATAAATATCCTGATCTAGCTCTGCTGGTAAACTTGTGGAGACAAGCTCTTAGCTCTCTAAAGGTTAAATTTTTCAGAGCTGATGCTCCATCACCCTGCACTTTATTATGTCATGTGCACTGGTGCAATGGTTGTGTTTCACACCCACTTGGCAGTAGCATAAATGACTGCATGGGGTGCAGGCTTCCTGTTTCCCTTTAAAAGAAAAAAAGGGCCTGAACTCAGTCTTTCATTCCCATGGCTGGCAGGGGAGAGTGCAAGCACCACCCAGGCAGATGGTGACAACAACAACGGATAATGAGATGTTTTAGTTACATGCACATCTCCTTGGTTCCTTGCAGCAAGGCAATACAATACGTTGGCTTGGAGAATTGAAGTCCAGCCAAAGGTAAGGAGTCAAGTGTGGAGGTCAATACTGGAAGGGAACTGGGTGAAATGATTCTTGAGAAGGGAGAGCAAGACTGTGCAGTGCATATGGTCACAGGGAGATATTGCCAGCCTAGGGGCATGGGAAAAGCTGCAGGGTCACTTGTGGAAGAGAGTAACGCGGGGTGAGCTGAGTTGGTGTTTTAGTTTTCTCTGGACTTGCTTGAGCATCCTGATAGCAGGTTAGATGCTCTCCAGCAGGAGAAAGAATGAGGAGTACTTGTGGCACCTTAGAGACTAACAAAAAATGTTTAGCATAAGCTTTCGTGGGCTAAAACCCACTTCATTGGATGCATGCACTGGAAAATACGGTAGGAAGATATATATACACAGAGAACTTGAAAAAATGGGTATTGCCATACCAACTGTAATGAGAGTAATCAATGAGGGTGGAGAAGAAAAACAGCAGGAGAAGAAAAACTTTTGTAGTGATAACCAGGCTTGTAGTTAGTCAACCTCCCTGGTCACTCAATTACAGACCTCAAAGTCAGAATACGCCAACAAAAGAGCTTGGAAAACAGACTCCAACGAGAAACTGCAGAATTGGAATTAATTTGCAAACTGGACACCATTAAATTAGACTTGAATAAAGACTGGGAGTGGATGGGTCATTACACAAAGTAAAAACTATTTCCCCATGCTAATTTTCCCCCTCCTGTTACTCGCACCTTCTCGTCAACTGTTGGAAATGGGCCATCCTGATTATCACTACAAAAGTTTTTCTTCTCCTGTTGATAATAGCCCACCTTAATTAATTACTCTCATTATGGTTGATATGGCAACACTCATTTCTTCATGTTCTCTTTGTACTCAAGGTGGTGTTCTTAGCTACTCAAGGCAGTGTGTAATGAACCCTCTAGTGGCTATAGAAGGGAACTGGTGTTGGTAGAACTGGTCAAAAAATATTTTGTGCAGTCTGGAAGTGCTATTTGTGTCAGTCTGAGCACAGGAGTTCCTGAGTTGTGATCCTGGGCTCTGGTACTGAATCAGTGCATGGCTTGGGACAAATCATATAACTTACCTGTTTCCTCCTTCTCGTCTGTAGCATAGGAATAATACTTGTCTAATTTATAGAAGCTGGAAGAATTAAATGTTGAGATTTGTTAAATGATTAGAAAAGGAAAACTGCCATATGAAACTGCTAAGTCTTATTAATATTGTTGCCTGTTTTGGCCCAAGCACTGAGCCAAAATGTGGGCTTTGTGGGGTTGTTTCGATTAGGATAAGAAATTGGTGACATGAGCTGGGTCTGTTCCCGTAATCTTGTTTGTTTATAAAAAAATGTAAAAAATGACTGCTTCCCTGAACATCGGAGAAACAAACAGCAGCAGGCCATTTCCTCACTCCGACATCCCCACATCCGAGCTCTGTCCCTCTCCTTCCTTTTAGGGTCCCACTCACAACTCTTTCTCCTGGCTTTTCAGCCTCCAACCCATAGAGCCTGCAACTGATATCCTCGCCCCTGGGTTTATAACCAGGGAAACCCCCTTTGTCAGCATGGCCTCGCTCTGACCTGCCATGTGGCCTATTGCTTTGTGTGGTCCGTGCCCTTCATTGTCTGCAATTGCTTTCACCACATAAACAGGCTTGATTTCTCCTTTGGTTGAACCTGAAAGAGAGTGACTGTAATGCGGTCTGTGATTGTCTTTGGATCTAGGACCACCCCTGCACTGGCAGCCATTAGCACCTTTCAGCATAACAGTATTAAGGGTCTCAAAATACATGGGAGGCAGAGGTTCTTAAATATTGCAATGGGAGAAACTGAGGCACCGAGGCTGACTAACTTTCCCAGTGAGTTAGTGGCAGAGTCCACAACAGAACCTAGAAGCCCCAACTCCAGTCATCTGCTTTCACTTAAAAATAAGTATTAACATGGGTTCCCTCTGAAATATGAAGTATTTGCCCTTTTTTTTTTTCTGGAGCCGTTGAACAGAAGGGATGCCGCCTGTTACCATAGTAGTGAGCCATCTCATGCCTTAGCTTTTGCAGCTGCTCTCAGTTTCAATATAACTAAAATGAGAAGTGACATGGATTCAGTTTCTCTCTTGCTATTTGGCACTAATGTAGTAGATTTAATTCTCATGTGCACTCAAACAAGCCTGTCACCCTGAAACTAACTTTCTAACTCTCTGTAAGCTTCATTTAATTACATTATCGAAATATAATTAATAGATACATTTTAATACCACCATGTACTTGGGCGTAGTGGAGCTGAAACATTTTTGTGAGAAAAGAGTGAGAGCATATTGTAATATCTGATTTCTGAAAGGATTTTATTGATTTGCAGGTGGCCTGTGTCATGTGGTTTACTACCACCTAACCTCCTTGTAATTGAAGCAATATATCTGAATGACTTTAATTCACACTGTTTAAACCAGTACATGAACAAATGAATTTGAAACCTAATATAGCAGAATTGTCTTTAATGAAGGGGACCAGCAGACAGCCTATTAAAGGATGGGTGGTCTTGCTGGGCTGAGATTCAGAATATCTGGGTCAGCCGCTGACTTCCTGTGGGACATTGGGCATGTCATTTAATCTCTCTGTGCATCTGTAAAATGTTTTGCCCGTCTGGATTAAAAGCTGATCAGGGCAGGGACTGTCTCTTAAGCTATGTCTACACTAGCCCTTTTGTTCATATAACCCAGAGGTGTGAAAAAAAACCACACCTCTGAGTAGGGTGACCATATTTCCCTGTGCTCTATATGGGACACCTGGTAAACTAACTGGTATTCAAGCGAGTTCAGTGGCAATCAATCAGAACTATGCAGTACAAACATTCAAATTAGTATCAAGTTGACTGCACCCTGTTAAAAACAAATACTGCATAGTTGGATTCTTTGTATTTACCTCCTTATCTTTAAGGCTTTAGGGGTAACACAGGGAGAGGTGACAAACACTCCCATACACCCTCTGTCACATGGATGGATGACTGACCGACCTGACCCTCCCTGCTGGCAGTCTCCACCCTCTCCTGGTACCTGGTGCTGTGTTTTCCTGAAGCAACACATGAGGGGGCACACAGGGTCACAGGACCTCCCTCCCCAGATTTCTGCCAGGGTTCACACCAGAATGTGGCCAGCAGCAGCCTTTCAGCTCTATGTGGGAGGGAGGGGACAGGAGCTGCTTCCAGCCACAGGGGAGAGGGAGAAGGGATGACCTAGCCTGTGTCTTTGCGGAGCTCATCTCTTCCCCACCCACACCCCACCCAGGCTCCCCTGTGGCTAGAAACAGCATGTACCTTCCTGCCCGCCAGGGTCAAAAGGCAGCTAACACCTCCAGGCTGCTGCTGGCCACTGACATAACCCAGCTGCCTCCTGTTCCCAAGCTACAGCACAGGCAGGAAGGTGTTAAGCCTTCAGGATGCATTGTGCACCAGGACCCAGGGAAGCTGACTGCAGGGCCCTCTCCAGGCACCACCTCAGCAAGCAGGTGCTTGGGGCGGCCAAAAGGAAGGGGCAGCGCTTCGGACTCTTTGGCGGCAATTCAGTAGCGGGTATCTTGGTCCCTCTCGAATGGAAGGACCTGCCGCTGAATTGCCGCCGAAGAAGAAAGTGGCACGGTGGAGCTGCCACCGATTACGAATGTGGCTTTTTTTTTTTCCGCTGCTTGGGGCGGCAAAAACCCTGGAGCCGGCCGTGCCTGACTGCAGGGGCTTCAGTGAACCCGGCCAGAGAGGTGGCTTAGCAGCAAAGGGTGCCTAGGAAATGGAGCAGCCCTGCAGGACCTGGCAGCCCTGGCAGGACCCAGAGCGAGGCGCTCGGGGGTGAATGGTGCTAAGCCCTGCCCGGGGGGCTGGTATGGAGCCTGCAGGGTTAAGATGCAAACAACCTGGAAATCACTCCCCCTCCCTCCACCCACTCCAGAGCTTAGCTGAGGGACAGAGAGGCTTCCCAGTGCCAGCGCTGTGTGGGTCTTTGGCACATGCAGGGCTCGGCTCCTCATGGTCAGCGACTCAGGCTGGAGGGTCTTGGACTTTCCCAAGGGCCCAGCCCAACCAGAGACAGTGGGGGAAGGAAGGAGCCTGCCATCCAGAGTGTTGGTGAGCTGAGCACTCCAACCAGGGTTGGTTCTCCACACGGTGCTGGGAATGGGATGCGCCCTGCCGGGGAGGATATGGGGGAACAGTGGGGCTGAGGGGGCTGGTGGGGGGGAGAGGCAAAGCAGGGAGAGGACAGCGAGAGAGGGAGAACATAAAGGGTCGATGGGTGGCAGCAGAGGCAACACCTAACCAGCCGCTGCCTGGCACCTGCCTGCACTCACCGTCCACCTCAGCTCACAGCGCGCAGCCAGTGCTAGCTGGAAACGGGACAGGGGACGAGGCCCTGCTGGCCGAGAGCTGGCACACAGCAGGGGCTGCACAGACTGACCAGCACGAGGAATGACCGGCCCTGCATGCTGCAGCTTTTACCCACCACCAGCTTTGCACAGCCACCCCCATCATCGGCCACTGGACACTCCCACTCACCGCTGGTGGGCAGGTGGCTGGCGAGCAGAGATCCAGGCAGCAGCAGGACCCATCAGTACTAATGGGGAGGAGGGGGACAGAAAATACAGCACAATTTGCCCATTTTTAAAAAAAAGTCGGGACACCTGCAGGAGGGATTAAATACAGGACTGTTCCTTTAAAAATGGACTTCTGGTCACCCTGCCCCGAGGAACAAAAGTTACAATGACAGAAGTGTCAGTGTGGACAGTGCTATGTCGATGAGAGACGTTTTCCCGCCGACAGAGCTACCGCTGCTCATTGGGGGTGGTTGAATTATGTCAACGGGAAAGCTCTGTGGAGCGGCTACACAGGAGATCTTACAGTGCACAGCTGCATCAGTACAGCTGTGCCACTGTAAGGTCTCTGTGTAAACATGGCCTTAGTATGTGTACTTACAACCCCTATCACACTGGGACCGTGATCATTCCTCTAGGTTCAATGTGTATGCAAATCAATACTACTAATAACTAATAAATACTAATAACAAATCATAAACTAGAATAAAACAATAATTAATTATTATGATTACTAATAAATTATTATAATAAAACAAAGTGTCTGTCCCAATTAGGGAAATGTCTAATAAAAAAACAACCAGAGATAGGTCCAGACCTATAGGTCATGATTCCAATAATTCCCCCCTTCCCCAAACTTTTCTTTACACAGAAAAACCAAAACCAAATAACCACCTTCCTTGCCCTTCTGAGCAGGGGCGGCTCTAGGCATTTCGCCGCCCCAAGCTCGGCAGGCAGGCTGCGTACGGCGGCTTGCCTGCGGAGGGTCTGCTGTTCCCACGGCTTTGGCAGACCTCCCGCAGCCATGCCTGCCATGCCTGCGGGAGGTCTACCAGAGCCGCGGGACCAGTGGACCCTTCGCAGGCAAGCCACCGAAGGCAGCCTGCCTGCCACCCCCGTGGTGACCAGCAGAGCACCCCCCCTGGCTTGCCACCCCAAGCACGGGCTTGGCGTGCTGGGGCCTGGAGCTGCCCCTGCTTCTGAGATCTTCCATTCATCTCTCTAGATCCTCCTGACAGGATCCTTCATTTTCTCGCAGTTTCCCCTCCGTCTACGGCTTATCTACACTGAAAGATTTCAGTTACTGGTGGCCAGCTGACTTGAGGTAAACCCCTAGGGCAAATAGCTAGAGCAGCTGTAACCCGCAAGGTGCACCAGCTTGGCTAATGTCAGCCTCAAGCTTGGTTATGTTTAACTGGTGCAAATTCAGGCTTCGGGTGACATTGCTGGATGCTGGTCCACAAACAGCAGTTTGTCCTGGTGCAGTTATACTGGAAGCAAGGCACCAAAGGCCGTAACTGGGGCAAATCCCCAGAGCAGACAAGACCCTGGATCTTCCAGTCCTCCCAGATGTTGTCTCTTCTGCTCCTACCTAGACTTCTATATTGAGGGAGGGAGGGAGGAAATCACCAGAACTCTTCACATATTTGCTGAACATACACTTAATTGAACCTTTACATTTTTCATGAGTCAAGGTTGCAACATCGGGCCCTTCTTTCATAGCCATTCACCTGCTTCAAGTTTATTGAAATTGTGTCAAGGCAACAGACACTTTTTTAATTAAAAAAGGGCTCTTGCACATTTTAATTTAATCATTACTTATTTGCTAAGTGGGAGTTTGCAGTAATTAACATGCTGCTTGTGCACAGCAGCTGGGGGCTGGTAAAGCATTCCCTTTATTCCTGGCTCTAATAAATCTTCCAAAAAATACACTGATTGCCTTAGCCATCAACTTGCAGAGCTGGGCTATTACAATAAGAATGAGTGTAATTATGCTCTTTAAACATTGTCTCCTAGCTCACTCAGCAGAACTGTCCCTAATGTAGCCGCTTGCTTTCTTCCCTTTATTAATACTTGGAATTTATTATTTATGTGTGAAGCAATAAGCGTCCTCTCCCTTCAAAAGAAGCAGAAATGTATTCTATATTTGGCCAGCAGAATATGATAGTTTGTCTTTCTATTGACACTGGGCTCAGTTCAGAACAAGCTATAATAATAAAATATTTGAGGGGACAATGCAAATATTTTCCCATTGGGTTGAGAGCTGAATCCATTGAGCTCCTGATTCACAAGGAAATTGTGGCTGAATTTTGCCATGGGTGAGCTAGCTGGAAGCTGCTGGGGAAATTCATGAGAAAACCTTTGTTAGCTGGGGTCGAAGCACTTCTACAAAGGAGGCAGAGTATACAATTGGTAGGCATGATGTTGTTGTGATATTTTCATTAGAGTCCAGACTGTATGAGCCTCATGACCCCACGTGCCCTGAAACGCAGGAGAGTGCAGAGTGCTACTCAGGGATCTTTGCAGTGAACACGGGGATGCAGAACTCTCTTAAAGGGGCCATGGCCCTTTGGGAGCTCCTGCGTCTTTTCCAATGGGTTCAAGATGAAGCAAGTGTGAGGGATCTCATCTTCCATAAAAAATGTAGGAATCTCCCTCCAGGATTAACAGGTATATTGTGTCCAAAACGTGCAGTGCTAGAGAAGAGAGAGTTCAGTTGCAATGAATATAATGGAGATTATTTATTAAGGCCACTGGACACAGACAGGACTCTTTAGATCCTGCTGACTTTCTAGCTTCCAACTGACTAAACACAGCCCTTGTTGCTCCAGGAGTAAAATCCTGGCCCTTTGGAAATCAATGGAAATTTTTCTGTTAACTTCAGTAGCTCCATGATTTCACCTGGAGTCTTTCTAACTCCTGGCCTCGGCTAAGCAATTAGGCCCAGATTTTCAAAAGTGCTCTGAGCACTCAGCAATTTCTATTGTTCTTAAGGGGAAGTAGGTCGGGGATGCTCCAGTCTTCTCACAGGAAACTGTATCTTGCCAGCAAGTTAGTTAAAGAAGTATGGGCTGGATGAATGGACTATAAGGTAGATAGAAATCTGGCTGGATAGTAGGGCTCAACAGGTAGTGATCAACGGCTCAATGTCTAGTTGGTAACTGGTATCAAGTGGAGTGCCCAGGGGTCAGTTCTGGGGCCAGTTTTGTTCAACGTCTTAATTAATGATCTGGATGATGGGATGGATTGCACCCTCAGCAAGTTCATGGATGACACTAAGCTGAGGGGAGAGGTAGATACGCTGAAGGGTAGGGATAGGGTCCAAAGTGACCTAGACAAATTGGAGGATTGGGCCAAAAGAAATCTGATGAGGTTCAACACGGAAAAGTGCAGAGTCCTGCACTTAGGATGGAAGAATCCTATGCACTGCTAGAGGATGGGGACCTACTGCCTAAACAGCAGTTCTGCAGAAAAGGACCTGGGGATTACAGTGAATGAGAAACTGGATATGAGTCAACTGTGTGCTCTTGTTGCCAAGAAGGCTAATGGCATATTGGGCTGCATTAGTAGGAGCACTGACAGCGAGGGAAGTGATTATAACCCTCTATTCAGCACTGGTGAGGCCACATCTGGAGCATTGTGTCCAGATTTGGGCCCCCCACTATGGAAGGGATGTGGAAAAATTGGGGAGAGTCCAGCAGACGGCGATGAAAATTATTAGGGGGCTGGGGCACATAACTTATGAGGAGAGGCTGAGGGAACTGGGCTTGTTTAGTCTGCAGAAGAGAAGAGTGAGTGGGGATTTGATAGCTGCCTTCAATTATCTGAAAGGGGGGTTCCAAAGAGGTTGGAGCTCGGCTGTTCTCAGTGGTGGCAGATGACAGAACAAGGAGAAATGGTCTCAGGTTGCAGTGTGAGAAGTCTAGGTTGGATATTAGGAAACACTATTTCACCAGGAGGGTGATGAAGCACTGGAATGGGTTACCTAGGGAGGTGGTGGAATCTCCATCATTAGGGGTTTTTAAGGCCCGGCTTGACAAAGCCCTGGCTGGGATGATTTAGTTGAGGTTGGTCCTGCTTTGAGCAGGGGGTTGGACTAGATGACCCCCTGAGGTCCCTTCCAATCCTAATCTTCTCTGATTCTATGCTGGATGCTGAGAACCTTTGAGAATCTGGCCCTTATGGAAGAGAACTCTGACCACACTACAGCTCACAAGTGCTTTGATAAAGCCCATAGGAAAAATAGCTTTTACTTGTATCCTTTCCTGCAGAAAGTGATCTGCTTCTTTTGGAGAAGCTTTTACTGTGAAGAGCACTGTATTGTGTCCAATGACACAGGAGAATTGTAGGTGAGACAAGAGAGAAAACTAAAGACTGAATTTCAGTGGAGTGACTTGGTAACATTGAGTGGGAGAAAGCAGTGGAAGGAGAGCACCCTAGGGAGACTGGGAAAGGGCAGAAAGAGGAGGCTTTGGGCATGACTGAATTGATGAATTGCCATCCAGTCAAAAATGCCCTAAAAGAGACGTGAGCCAGCAGCCAGCAAACTAGGCACTAAAAGTGAATCAGTGTTAAGACAGGAGGAGGAAACAGGCTAAAAGTTGCAAAGGTGGGTCCTTTTCTTCTTTTCCAAAAAAGAAAAGAAAAATTTCCACCACATTAAAACAAAAAATCAGTGAAGAAGCCTGTGTAACTTCATAGAGATGCTTGGGGTAATTTATTGACATTATAAAGCACTGAAACAAAAGCAGCTAATTATGAAAAAGTTGAAACAGCCATCTAAACACCTCCTTTTATCTGAAAGAGATTAGTTTGTGCTGTAGGATTTACATATTCCAATAGTTTGCAGGAAAAACACAACTTGTGCGTGTATAAAATACATCCACACTCAATACATTAAGGCTGAAGAATCAAAAAACAAAATGAGTCAGGAAATGTCAAAGTTACGGTTCTAACAATAACATTACCTCAACGGTGTCGTGTATGCAGAAATCCTGATGTACATGTGAAACTCAGACACTGCCTATTCAAAAGGGGTCTGCACATCTGAAAATTTGGCCCTAATATTTAGGATTGTTTACACAATGAACCAGAAAAAAAAAAGGTTTAAAAATGCCCCCATACAACTTAGTCAGTTGGAACCATAACTTTTTGCCTAATTTGTTTGCAATTTTAATTGTGAAAATTGAAATGCATTAAAACAGGGTGCAGTTGGAGGGGCGTTTACTAATGTTTTTGCAACACAGAAGACACATGTCCTTAATGAAGACTACATACATCAAGTTGACAAGCTCAAGCATCTTTGCTGTTGTTCTCCTTAGGGGTCTGGCAGTGGGATTGTGATTAGAATTGTTTTCAAAATGGGAAACTATTTTTTTCCCACTCTTCCCAGGGATTTTTCTCAAACTCGTGGCTCTCCTGCTTCCCTGAACAAACTGGCCCCCCACCCCAAATGTCACCTGAAGGCAGAGACCAAACACATTATAATTGTATATTTCCCAAGTTTCAACTTGAAGCTCATTTGTACAAGTAAGTTATAAACCACTGAAAATTGGGGAGAGAAAAGGAGAAGTTTATTAGAAAGTCTGAATATCCATAACTCCAAGGGAGCTCAGAGGCTCTGCTATAATTAAACAATGTACTGAGTAGCTGTGTGGGTTTTAACAAGGTTTGTGACAAACTCAGGGTGAGTTTGCCACAGTAAAAGGTTATGTTTGCATCATTAAAATCTGGATTCCGGCTTTGTCCTTGATGTGTTCTTGCTCCAGTTTCTTTCATTAGTTCCCTCTTCAAGACAGTAACAGAACGTTGCCCATAAAGGATGCCAAGAACTTAGGTGCTTTTAAAAAAGTTGCCAATTAACTATCCATGTCATGCCCCGCTCTCTTTTGATATGTTAAGTGTAAAACCTGAAAAAAGTACCAACTTGCCAACAGTGTTTCAGCCAATTTCATTCAGTTCCTGAGAGAGAATCTCATAATGTTATGACGCTCTCCAGTGCTAAACATCAGTAATCTAAAGAGACACCACACAGAGATTGATATGTCTGTGGGGCAGCAATCATATGGCTCCTCGTGCAGAAAACACACAAGTCTCTGTACTGCCCACTTCCTGGCTGATGAGCCCTTTTGCTGTTTTAAGCAGATTAGTGAACATGAGTAGAGCCTGAGGCCTGATCTACACTGTGGGGGTTGTCAATGTAAGATATACAACTTCAGCTACGGGAATACTGTAGCTGAAGTCGACGTATCTTATTCCATTTTATCGCCCATCCTCACTGCGCAGGATCGACGGCTGCGGCTCCCCCATTGACTCCGCTACCACTGCTCGCTCTGGTGGAGTTCCGGAGTCGATGGGGAGCGCATTCAGGGATCGATATATCGCGTCTAGACGAGACACGATATACCGATCCCCGATAAATCAATCGCTACCCACCGATATGGCGGGTAATCTGGACATACCCTCAGCCATCAAGACCACAAGCCAGAGAGATAAAGGAGCCCTGTTACCTTTCTCATAGAGGAAACTGGGAGGCTCATCATATGAGCGGAAGCTGAGGTAAATTATGATAGTGTATTTGAAGTCAGTGAAGCTATCATAATTTATCCCAGTTGAAGATGTGCCCCATAGTCCTTGCGCAGGTGATGCCATGGATTGAAGTTCTTGGCATTTTTCTAGGTGACAAAGACAAAAGTACCTCTGTGGGAGGTACTCTGGCTAACTGGATACTGGGAACAAGCCTTTCTGGACCTCTCCTCAGTCTTGTAAGGAAGCACGTAGAGGTCCAAGTTCCATGTAAAAGGTAGTCCTGCTATAGTGGGACAAATTAGTTATCCAGTTGGTCTTAGTTGATCTTCTTTTCCTTTGTTTTTGTTTTTTTTTGGTTGGAATTTGTATATACATCTGGTAACCGTAGTCAGTCTGTGCACATCACTTCGATCGCAGAGTAACTCCTTATCTGAGTGATCAACACACCCAAATGCTGCTCCAGACTGGGCATTTTTAGGAAGGGGAATATTTTTTAATCCGTAACAATGAATCATATGCAAAGGAGACGCAAATGTCCCTATTGAAAATGATCACTTTGAATCCGATCAAGAATTTCTTATGTACACATGATTCCTACTGAGTTTGATGAGAGTTTTACAAGATCGGTGCCTTTTTTTAATTACAAAATTATCATTTCTATTTAATAATATTATATTAATTATTTGTGTTGTAGTAGCACCAAGACCCCATTGTGCTAGGCACTGTACAAACAGAACAAAAACATGGCCTCTGCCCCAAAGAGCTTAAAATCTCAGTACAAGACAAGAGACAGTAGGTGGATACAGACAGTGGAGCAATGAGATGATGCTAGTCAGCATAAAAGGTACCTGCCTACCTGTTGTCAAGTTTTTTGTAGGCATCACAGCAAAGGAGAGTGATAAGGTCAGATCTGAAGAACAATGAGGTAGTTTTGCAAAAGTTTATCCTCCAGGAAATACACATCGCTGTTTTGTGAGGGTTTCCCAAGGAAAGCCTCTTACACCAGCCATAATTCATTGCTATACAAACAATACACTACAGGACAAACCCTCTGAAACTGCAGGTGACACTGAGCTGCCACAATATCTGCTCACTTTTACACTGACAAGGTTTCCTATAACAAGGGATTATAAAAGTCTTAGACCAGGCAATATGGGTGCTTGTCTGGAGATATCAGGTATCTGCTTAACATACATAGTATTAGCAGCAAAGAATCCTGTGGCACCTTATAGACTAACAGACGTTTTGGAGCATGAGCTTTCGTGGCTGAATACCCACTTCTTCAGATGCATGTGGTGGAAATTTCCAGGGGTAGGTATATATATGCTAGCAAGCAAGCTAGAGATAACGACCTGGTTAGCATAACGACCTGGTTAGCATAAACGACCAGGTATATGCTAGCAAGCAAGCTAGAGATACCTGCCCCTGGAAATTTCCACCACATGCATCTGAAGAAGTGGGTATTCAGCCACGAAAGCTCATGCTCCAAAATGTCTGTTAGTCTACAAGGTGCCACAGGATTCTTTGCTGCTTTTACAGATCCAGACTAACACGGCTACCCCTCTGATACGTAGTATTAGAAGTGTGCTGCACACAGAGCTGTGTAGTAGAAGATCAGTGACACATACAATACAGGTCACTCCCCCAAAGGACTTGCAATTGAATGACCAACACTTTGGAGCTATAAAGTCTAAAGTCTCCCTCCCAGACTTAGTTTTATCTTTCTCAGCATGCATAATGAATGGATCTAAAGTGCCGTCACACATTCCTGTGTGTATTTAGTCTTTGAGTTCAATATTCTCCCTTTATCATATACCACTTAAGGCATAAAATGCGATATGAATGCCAAGTAATCATACATGGCTGTCTGGCATTTCTTTCAGAGCACAATCAAGAAGAAGAGAATTTTAGAAGATCACTACTCCGGCATTCAAAGCACCCAGCACCCAGTGAATACTTTTTGCAAGTTTAGGAATCAAAAACAGACTAGAGTTGAGACATCAGTGAAAGCAGGTGAAAGGTACCAGGTACAACAAAGGACTCCAGTGTTTCTGAAGCACAGACAGTGGTGCTGCAGAATCAAAGGAAAAGGATGGCTCGGCTTTTCATGGGTAATGGTAAAGAAGGTTTTGGGGATGGAACAAAATTTGTCAATGAGAGAGTCATCACAGGTGGAAAAAAATAAAGGCAGAAAGCTTTGAGGCACTGAAAAAGAGCCATAGTGTCTCTGAACAGTGATTCAAAGGCAGAATGTTCCTGGAGCAAAGAGGCTCTGACAGCTTTTGTGCTAGACAGGAATTCGAAGCTGTACACAGAAACTGAATGCGCTGACCTTGGCTTACTGTACTTCCATTGGCAAATAGGGATGTCTCCTTTCCTACAGAGTGACCATGTAATTGAAGGTGCTAAAAGGAACACAGGTAGGAAACAACTAAGAATGCCGCGTTTGAGAAATGGAAAATAACGCAGCTGCTTTTTTAAAAAGTCTCGGATAGGCAATAGGCACCATAAAATAACCTGAGCAACATTTCAGAGTGCACTACAAACACTGAGTGAGCCCTACAACAGTTAACAATTCATACAGCGTAAGACCAGAAGGGACCATTAGATTGTCTAGTCTGATCTCTTGTGTATTATAGGCTGTTCAATTTCACTCAGCTACCCCCATGTACAGTCTAATAACTTGTGTGGGACAAAAATCTATCTTCCAGAAAGGCATCCACTTTTGATTTGAACATGGAGATTAGATCACTTCCCTTACTAGTTTGTTCCAATGATTAATCATCCTCTGTGTTAAACATTTGTGCCTTATTTCTAATTTGAATTCATCCAGCATCAGCTTCTAGCCATTGGTTCTTGCTATGCTATTCTCTGCTAGATTAAAGAGTCTTTTAGCACTCAGTATCTTCTCCTCATGAAGGTATTTATACACCTAAACAAGTCATCCCGAAATCCTTTTGGTAAGATAAACAGATCAGGCTCTTTAAGTTTCACTGTCAGGCATTTTCTCTGCCCTCCAGTCATTCTTGTGGCTCTTTTTTGTACCTTCTCCAATTTTTCCACATCATTTTTAAAATATGGGCACAAGAATTGTATATGGTATTCCATTATTCATCTCATCAATAGTGGACAATAGTAAAATCACCTCCCTGCTCCTACTCACTATTCCCGTTTATATATCGCAGGTTTGCAATTAGCCCTTTTTTTGTGACAGCATCACATTGGGAGCTCAGGTTGAGTTGTTTGTCCGCTGTGAGGGCTAGATTCTTTTCAGAGTTACTGCTTTCCACAATACAGTCCCCCATTCTGTAGGTCTGGTCTGCTGCCTGGTTCCTAGATGTACAGCTTTGCATTTGGCTGTATTAAATGCATTGCGTTTGGCTGAGCCCAGTTTACTAAGTGATTTAGTTCACTATGTATGGCTGCCTCAGCTTCATCTTTGTTTACCATTCTGCCAATCTTTGAGTCATCCTCAAATTTTATCAGCAGCGATTTTATATTTACTTCCATGTTATTGATGACAATGTTGAATAGCATTAGGTCTAGTAACAATCTCTGTGGAATCCCACCCCCATCTGATGATGGTTCCCCATTGACAACTACTTTTTGTGTTAGCCAGTTCTTAATCCATTTAATGTATGCTTTATTGACACTGGTCATTCTTTTTTTAGTTAGAATGTCACGTGGTACTTGCAAAAGTCCAAGTATATTACAGCTACACAATTACCTTTATCAACTACATTTATAATTTCAAAGAATGAAATCAAGTTTATTTGATAAGATCTATTTCCCATAAAACTATATTGATGAGCATTAATTGTATCCCTGCTCTTCAATTCTTTATCAACTGGAGCTTATGTCAGCTTTTCCATTATTTTCCCTGGGACTGATGTCAGGTTAACCAGCCTATATTTAACTAGGTCATCTCACTTGACCTTTTTAAATAATGGCACAACATTAGCACCCTTACAGTGTTCTGGAATTTTCCTGGTATTCCAAGATTTAAAGTTAACATCAGTTGTCCAGAGGTGTCCTCAGCAGCTCTTTTTTATCCATAATAGATACTGTTTGACATCCTCTTTGATTAATAATGGACTGGAAGGTACTTGAACATCCTTATGTTATACAAGTACTTCATCTTGCTTCTTTCCAAATACAGAACAGAACTATTTATTGTATACATTGACTTTTTTCTGTATCATTAATAGTTTTACCATTGTCATCTAGTAAAGAGCCAATTCCATTGCTTGAATTTCTGTTGTTCCTAATATAGTTCAAAACTCTTTTTTTATTATCCTTCACCCTGCCAGCCACAGAATTTTTTCCAATATTTAGCTTCCCTTATCAATTTTCTTCACTTCAAAACTAATCACTTATATTTACTGTCTAGTTCCCCTTTTTGCAATTTGTTATATATTTATTTTTTTCTTTCTAATTCCTGCTCTCCTTGCAGCACTGAAACAGGATGGGCTTTTAGCCAGTTGCCCTTCTTGATTGTGAAATCATGACTTTTCAGCCATTTAAGAAAATGTTCTTTAAAAACTCCCAATTTTTATTCACATTTTTCTGTCTCAATTGTTTCTCCCAGTCAATTTCTCTCATAGTTTTCCTCAGCTTTGCATAATTAGCCCTTTCAAACCACCAATTATATTTATTGGGTTAGGACTGTCCTCTGTTTGGCCATACTGAATGCAATCAGATCATGATCAGATCTAGGCAACCACCAACTTCCAGCTCAAAGATCAATTCAGCTTCATCCATCATAATGAGGTCCAAAACAGTTACTTAATGTTGGGTGCACTACCTTTTGTGTTAGAAAATTATCATCTATAATTTTTAGAAACTCTAATGATGTTTTTCTGTTGGCTGTGTGAGAACTCCAGCATATGTCCCCCAAACTGAAGTCTCCCATAACAACACAATTTTTTCTTTCCATATATTAGAGACTGGTGCCTAAGGAGTAACAATATTATCCCCATTCTAGAAATGGAGAAACTGAGGCAGAAAGAGCAGATCACAGAATGAGTCTGTTGGAAAGTTGGGAACAGAACCCAGGAGTTGTCTACTCTAACCACAAGATGTTATCTGTGCAGTGTAGTCCTCTTCCATTCTCATAGATGTTTTCTCAAGAGCATTCTGATATAACAGCCACCATGTGTTATTTCTACACAGAAATAAGAAGCCGGAATTCAGACATTTGCTTGAGTCTTTAGGAAGCAATCTAGAAAAAGGAAGGGAGGGCTTGCCTGTGGTTAAGGAAAGGTCAGGAGCATCAGGAGATGTAGTTTCTGTTCCTAGCTCTACCACACACTTCCTGTGTGTCCTTGCACAAGTCACTTAGGCTAACATTGCAAGTACTCAACAATCCTGAAAATCACATCATCTATTTAGGTGCCTAAGAGATAACTGGATTTAGATGGCTGGCTAGGTGTCCGTATTTAAAAAGTTGGCCTTAGTCTCTCTTTGCTTCCATTTCCTCTTCTATGAAATAGGTGTGTCAGGAAGCTAAATTCATCAGGCTAGACCATGACCCCTTGTGTCGGACTGGAGGGCTCAACCGCCATCATGGCACCATCTTCCCCTCCCCCCAGGACCCAATGGAGTCTTTTCTACTTTTTCTGTGGTCTGTGCTCGAGGAGGGAGGGTGGAATGCATATCTCCTACTGCCATTGACCCTACAGAGGAAATATCACAGCCAGAGTGATGTGGAGGGGGGGAGGGGTCTCAGATTTCTGCCTTCCATTTAGCAATCACTTTGGCTCGAGCCAGCCCTGCACGGCAGGACTCAGGGAGAGACTGCCACGTCCACCCCCTTGACTCACCACAAGCCTGAGCCTGAGGCACACTGCACGGGGCTGGCCCAAACCACTGGGTGTCATCACTCACCCTCTCGAATGTTCCGCACCCCACCGTTTGAAAACCACTGTTCTAGATCCAGAGGGGACACGTGGGGCAGTCACATGCCTCCCCAGAACCTTTAAACTGTGCCCCTCACTATCAACAGTTATGTGTCACCTCTGATAACAGCCCCTAACTGCATTATCTTTCCTGCATAATCCTCCTCCCACTGAGCACCATGGTCCCTGTAGGCCACTCCCCCATCTGGACAATCTGGAGGAATCCTTAGAGATTTCCTCCCCAGAAGTCCCCTCCTGTCGCTTTTCACCTGGGAGAGGACAACATGGCTCATTGTTTGTGAGGTTCTATAGAAGTGCAAAGGCAAAAATGTCTGAGTCAAAGAAAGATGATGAGAGGCCTACCTCAAAGCTACTCTTTGCTAATAAATGTGAGGCATCATCAGGGACTGAAGTGTTGGAACAAACTGATCATTTAAATTGCAATCACTGGAACCAGATGGTATTTATCTAACAATTGATGAAAGAGCTGAAGAATTGAGTGTCTGAGCTGCTGATGGGAAAAATGTAATCTCTTATTAAAATTAGCAACTATACCAGAGTACTGGAGGAGAGCCAATGTCTCAGCTCATGCTCCCAAAGATACACCTATGACTGTTGGTAAAGAAGCAGGTGCTTGCTTGTAAACTATGCATCTTTCCTTCCTGCACCCACACAGGCCCCTACTGTGAGCTCTTCCCATGGCTGGGATTTCTCTTCCATTCAGTTCAGCTGTAGAATCTTATGCTCAATGGCCATTCACGCAACTTCGAGCTGCATGTCACCTTCAGGTCCATAGGGGAAAGGAAAGCAACTAAAGAAAAAGGAGATAAAGCAAGAAATAACTATTGGAGAGAGAGAGGGGAGCTAATTAACCCAGCAGGCCACAGCTGACAGGAATCAAGTGGCTTGACAGAGTGAGGGAGCCCAGCTGGGGAGGAATGAGCTGGGCTGGACTGGGAAACTCTGCAGCCACTTCCTGGGAGAAGGTAGGAGCGTTTGAGGGCTGCAGAGACAAGGAGCCTACGGTTACTCCCTTGAGAGGAGGGAGTTCGGAGGCTGGCAAAGCCAGAGTGGGGAGTGCCAGATGGTAAGGAAAGAGTTCCTGGAAAGACGGTAAGGTCTAAAAGGGAACAGACCTTGATTGCTGACTAGGGGGTCCTTGGGCTGGAAACCAGAGTAGAGGGCAGGCACAGGGTCCGCTGCCAGCCACTGAGAAAGTGGCACTAGGAGGCAATGAACGGGAAGACTGACCGGGATTGCTGGAGAAATCCTTTGGTATCTTGGCAGGGGAAAATGTGTGTAGTGACCTGGCCAGAGGGCTGAGTCACAAAGAGGTGGCAGCAGCAGCCCGTGGAGTAAGAGAGAGGCTGGAGACCCACAGAGAGAAGCTGAGTACGGTGTTCGACCCGGGAAAGGAGCGTTGATGTCACAAGCTATTCCCCAGAGTGACCAGGAGGAGGCACCATCCTAGCGGTGAGTGGAGCATCCCATCACAGCAAGTCTCCACCTAAGGACTTCGGCCAGCCACTGCTGTAATCCGGAGAAGGATCTAGGGGTATGTCCACACTGCACACTCATTACTGCAGAGTGCAGTGTACATCCATTGCACAAATCCCTAACACAGGTATAAATAGCAGTGTAGACAATGAGTCCCTGCTTAGGTGAGTTAAGAGAAATCTGAAACTCTTGGGGTCTATAACCTACACTGCTTTCTACAAACCCATGCATTGCCTCCCCTATCTACACTGTCTTTCCCTGCTATAGTAAATCCTCCATGGCATGCATAGCTACACACCACAGTTGGATGCAGCTTGTTTTTCATGGTGCCATGTGGCTACACATGCCCTACACGCTGCACCAGTGGTGCATGGTGTAGACATAGCTTAGATGTGACTCTACCTGGCTCAGTGAGAACATCTGCTCAGTGTACAGCAAAGATACTCCGGTGCATTAAGTGAGGGATAAAGAATAATATATGATTGATATAAACAGAGGGTCTGCTCTCACCTGGAATACTGAATTCTGCTCTGATTATCCCATCTCAGCAGAAAAGATCCACAGAAGGACACTCAAAATAATTAGAGGCATAGAAAGGCTTCCGCAGGAGGAAAGATTTTTTTTAAAAAATTAGGACAACTTAGTTGAGAGAAGAGGTGAATAAACGTATGTAAAATAAAATAATGACGGATTTAGATACGAGTTGGTTGCTCTTGTTAATTTTCTCAGGACACAAGAATGAGGACACTCAGCTGCAGTAGGAGGCAACACGTTTATAAGAGACAACAGGAAATTACTTTTAAACATTACATAATTATCCTGTGGGATTCACTACCACTAGGTATTATTGAGGCAAAGAGCAAGTAGGGTTTAAGACAGGACTGGGCTTTTATATGAACAGCATCCACAACCACCTCATGCTTTGGCTAGAAAACCTCATTGTGTAGGCTAACTATGAAGTGCCTGGAGTTCAGATGAAACTTCCCCATACATACACTAATATGTTCGCTGTGGTGGGTTTACACCTCCCTCAGAAGCTTCCTGAGCACAGTCTGAGATACGATACAAGGTAGGACGATATACTGTATCAGACGGCCTATAGCAATTCCCATTCTGAACGGCCATTGTCTCTCTGTGTGTGGTATACAGAAAGTGTTGTTAGAGCATTAGTAATGACAGGAAAAGATGGATAGTGTACTGTACATTATAAAAGCAGATGGCTTTGATGTGTGCTAGTCACTCGCTACATTGCCCATCAGCGTGAAACAACATGTGGAAAGATGCTACAGGAATTAACCATTTTAAAATCTTAGTGTAGGAATTTAGTCTTTGCAATCAATTACCAAAAAAAAAAAACAAAAAACCTGTTTGAAGGGCTCGATCCTGTAAATACTCGTGCCTGTGAGTTGCTTTACTCCCCCAAGCAGTGCCACTGAAGACAGTGAGAATATCCAAGTGAGGCAAGTTACTCACCTGCATAAGTGTTTGCAGGATAGGGCCCAAAATATGCACATACATTATGGCTCCAATTCAGCAATCCATCCCTATTCAGCACAGCCCTTAAGGGTATTTTTAAATCCCACTGACCTCAATAAGATTTAAGGGTGAGTTTAAGAGACAGATTTTTACAGGTATTTAGCCACCTAAAGGTGCAGATAAACACCTAGTGGGATTTTTGGAAGTGCCCACTGGTTGCCTCACTGCATTTTTAGGCACCTAAATACCTTTACAAAAATCTGGGCCAAGTGCTTTTCTAAACAGGGATAGATTTATGCACACGGTTAAATGCTTTGCTGAACTGAATCTGATAGCCAACAGCTACAGGACATGGCAAGGTCTTTGGATGTCATACATTTGGGTTGGCTAAGATGAAAGGATCTAAAGAGCAAGTCACATATCCAGGTGGAAACCCTGCTTTTGGTGTAGGCATTGCTTTCTTGAAGGTGCCATGAAAGAGCTGTCTGGCTTGGAGTAGGAAGGGAACTTTTCCAAAATCATGATCTTACCATCTGTAGCATAGTACATAAAACTTCCCAGTACTAAAAGCTATGGAAGTTGCACAACCACGTGTCTCAGGACAGCCAAATACAATCATAATGAAGTGTTTGAACGAGTCATCTTATGAAGTCAATTGTCTTGTTAAAACAGTGTTTCATTACAGCAGATAAAAGGGTACACAGTATATGCAGTTTTAGGTAGATGGTATGAGTGCTTCGTATTACTTATAGTCTGCACTACAAATGAGAGTTCAATATTGGTTTGGAGTTTGTTTTTTCAAGGATGCTTTAGGAGTATCACATTCTCTCCATAATACCTCTAATCATATTTTGGATTATAGTTTTGTATAATTATTTTACAATCAACAAAGACATTTAAAGAATGATCAATATTATTTTAGCCTTTTAGTCTTTCTTTTAATACACCTATACCCTGATACAACGCTGTCCCCAGGAGCCAAAAAATCTTACCATGTTATAGGTGAAACCGTGTTATATCGAACTTGCTTTGATCTGCCAGGGTGCACACCACCGTCCCCCGGAGCGCTGCCTTACCATGTTATATCCAAATTCGTGTTATATCGGGTCACATTATATCGGGGTAGAGGTGTATAATGTAATATATTAACTATTTGCCACCATCATGCAGCCACTGGGATTAAACAAATTTCCCTTATATTTGGAGGATTTATTCTATAGCAGCCACTTTCACTGCTGGTAGATAGAGGTGTGATTCAGTGGACATCCGTGAAGCTATACCTGGTTAGGCCAGTGGTGATTTTGGCTTCAGTTCTGTGAGCTACAGAATGAGAGAGCAAATCTAGGCCCCAGTTCTTCACAAGAGTAACTTTACAATGGGACTACTCCTGTGTGATTCTTTCATTGGTTCCAAAGCAAAGGTCTCTAAGCCTAGCATTCCTGATATCTGTCAGTTAACATTTTCAAAAGCACCTAAATCACTTAGGAACCTAAGTCCCATTGGAAGTTATTCCTTATGCTTATACTTTCTTAGCATTTCAGCTCTCTAGGGGCCTGATCTTGTTCCCATTGAAATCAATGGCAAAACTCCGACTGACTCCAGCAAAAAATAGGACTGAGCTCAAAGGAAGCAGGCACTAACCAGAACAGTGCACACCTGCATGTTTTGTTCTATTAAAGCAGGAGCCCAGTTCTGGAGCATTTGTCTTTCTCTGCTCCCGTAGAACGAAGGGGGGCTGCGGAAAGGAATGGAGAAATAATGAACGAAGGATTATGTGCTTAATTATCAACTGAGATGGAAGATTAAAGGAGGAAGAAAGAATTAC
This sequence comes from Gopherus flavomarginatus, assembly GCF_025201925.1. Taxonomy (NCBI): domain Eukaryota; kingdom Metazoa; phylum Chordata; order Testudines; family Testudinidae; genus Gopherus; species Gopherus flavomarginatus. The sequence goes on along the minus strand of NC_066619.1, from coordinate 17,677,774 downwards.
TTATGTGAAGGCCTGTTGGGACCTGTTCTTCAGAACTCATGTCAGAGTGACTGTGTTTTAACCCTCTGTGTTCTGCATGTGATTTCCCCACATGCACTGTTTTCATTCTCTTTGAATTAATTTCCTTTGATTAATGCGGTCATTAAAGACTTAGAAAGATGGCTGTACCTTCATTGCCCTTAGAGGGGAGGATGCTGGTGCTAACTCTGATCATATGCCTTTGCTTCTCACTATTAGTTTCGGAATTTACCAGGCCCATTTAAACAGTACACACAGTTCCCAATTAAAATCAACATTTCATTAAATTCTTTAGGAGACACAGGCTTGAAAAACAATCTCTGTGATTGTACTTCCAGCTAATGAAGTGAATTGGGTGGTTCTGACCTTATATCTCATTAGCTGACTGCTGCTTAGATGACCATTTATTTTCAGAGGGACAGGAGATGCATTTTGCAACTGGATGATGGGAAACAGTTATCAATTAAATGAAATGATGAGTGAACCTCAGCCCAGCAGGCAAATAATGGATAGGAACACAAGTTCAACTGCTTATCAGAGTTATCCAAACCGTTTGGGGCAGAAATCTTGTGAGATCCAACTCTTTCATGAGTTATCCTATATTTCCTGCTTCCAACTGGGCCAGAAACAACCCAAGAGCAGTCCTGCTTGTGGCATATTTGGCATTTCCACTTCAATTTGGGAACTAGACGAGCAGAGGCAGCCAGAGAAATGGAAGCTAATTGCCAGGAATTCATAGCGATGTCACTGTTTGATCCTTTGGTTTCAGGCCTTCCTATGCTTACAAAGCAGAACTCCCTATCCATTTGCTTGTTCCCTCACTAATAGGGAACGTGAGCTGGGTTTAAACTCTTGTGAGCCAAATTAGCTTGATCCCACTGATGAAATGTTGTTGCAACCGTAATACTCTTGGTATGAGACAGGCATCACAGGCTGTGATACTCAATGTGTGCTCTTGGGACAGTGCTATCCTTGGTGGTACTATTGCGAGCTACCACCCTAAAAAATCGCCACTAACCTTAATGATATTGTCATGGAGCTTTGGCTGGCTAACTGCCTCCCATCTCTGGGAGAGGGCAGGGCCTGGTGCAGAAAGTGATTCAACTCAGAACTCGAGAGCACTGAGAGAAAGTAGCTTCCTCTCACCTGTAAGGTACTGCCCATTCACAGGGAATTCAAGCTATTGGCTGTCCATTGTTAGTCGTCTTAGCCCTTTTTTCAGCACACTTCAGACCAGACAGCAATAAAAGCTCATTTTTATGAGCAGATCTACATTACCCAGTCTCGTGATTTTGAGTCTCGTGAGACCTGGTGTTTTTCTTAAAGCACCTGTTCCCGCGTTCGTGTGATTACATAAGAATCTCAGCTGTCAAGGTTTTTCACACATACATACACACACGAGCAAGAAATACAGACAGACACTGTATTCCCCCAATCCCAGAACACCCACTACCCTAGTTGTTAAGGTGCTGATATGGGAGACCCTGGTAGGGTTACCAGATGTCCCGATTTTATAGGGACAGTCCAGATTTTGGGTCTTTTTCTTATATAGGCTCCTACTACCTTCCTCCCCCTGTCCCAGTTTTTCACACTTGCTGTCTGGTCACCCTAGACCCTGGTTCAAGACCCCAGTCTGCTTGATTGATAGTGCCCTAGCAACCAAGCTATAGAGTCAGTCTTTCTCTGGCATACACTTATTTATATGAAGTGGAACAGCTCCATAACGAGAGATTTACTCTATAGCCTGGGAGTTAAGGCACTCACCTGTATGTCCCACATCCCATGTGAGTTCTCTACCCTCCTGCCCATTCTGGGAAGGGTCTCTTGCCAGAAATTTCCCTCCTGGATCTGAGAAATCTTTCCCACCAAAAGCTGTTCCAAATGGATACATTCTCATGAAAAGTTTCAGTGCTGAGGAAAAAACTTTTAGTCAAAAAATTCCCATCCGCCTCTAATTCTGACTGAGTCCAAAAGGCCTGAGGCAGGGTCTGACAGAAGGGGATGAGGGCCAGACCGAGTCTGGGGAGATTTTGACAGGAGAGGTCTGGGTGAGGGCTGTGTTTCCCAGTAGGGCACCGTTGTGTGCATAGAAAGGAATGCATATGATTTTTGTGTATATCAGTGTTTGGTTGCATATGTTGTTGCAAATTTTAATTTTAAAAACATATAACCAGTCTAGGCCATTGACATCAATATTTTTTACATCTTTCATTTAGTGCCATAAATTAATTTGAGGCTGAGTAACCATCTCCTGCAACCGTACTCTAGCAAAGAGAAGACGAGGGTTCCAATTATACTGTTTGGACACTGCTTTCTTGCAAAGCTGAGCAAATACTGTTTAAAAAAGGCTGACAAATATTCAGAAGAAGCTTCTAAAGGATTTATTTGAGCAAGTGAATAGTGTTAGACATATTTACAGAAACATCATTTTAGGCAACTGTTACTGGAGAATATTCATGGGAAGCACATTTTCACTTTGTAATCACAATTGTTCAACACAGAAACCTGATTCTAAAACTTTACTCCTCCAGACACAGATCGGAAACAATGCCAAGTGACCTCTGCCTCCAAATTCTATTAATCAATACAGCTCAAATACTCACAACACGTTGTTTATAAAGAGCCCACATACTGCAAATTATTTGCTGAAATTACCTGGCAATTTAAATGTGAGGTAACTAATTGCAGGCTGCTGTGCTGCTGTGCTGTGCCTCAGCCCAGGAAGGAGTGACATGGCTCGCGCAGAGTCTGAGTCAGGCCCTTTTCTCAGAGCTTCAGCTGTATTTCTTCCATAAAGAACTAGTGAAGCCCATCAGTCATTCCTTAGCTCTAACCCAAGGTCTGTGTGCTTCTTACAGCTTTCCTCTGTACAGGCCACCTGTCTCAGAGAAATCCACAAACTGTGATTTTCCCACCTGGCCCAGCAACTTCCTGCCAGACCCTCCCTGCTCTGGGCAGCTCTTTTCTAGTAGTCTTCAGGCTGCTTGCCTAAGAGTCTCCTGCAGGAGCTTTCCTGATCCGTGCAGCTCTTCCCTCACTGGCCTGTTTTCTGCTTCTATAGTCACCTGATGCCCAACTCATCAGTCTCAGCCAGGAGGTAGCCAAGAAGTCACAGGGGAGGCAGGGCCTGCTCTAGGCACCACCAAACCAAGCACGTGCTTGGGGTGGTACATTTTCAGGGGCAGAAATCCAGCCATCCTTTTTTTTTCGCTTTGGGCAGCAAAAGCCAAATGCCAGCCCTGGCAGCAGCAGCAGCGCGTCATGCACAGAGGGTGCCCTGGGGCCACTGTGGTTCGCACCGCAGGGGGTGCAGCGCCCGCACCTTGTGGCTGGACCAGGCAGGCTCTGAACGGGGGACACTAAGTTCTGGAGGCCACCCTGGGGGGGCACACAGAGCTGCCTGCAGGTGCCGCACGGCCGCTGCCCCTGAGCGCTGCAGCCAGGGCTGGGCGAAGGGGCCTGAGCTGCCCAGGAACTGCGGCAGGGTGGCCAGAAGCAGCAGCAGCAGCGGGGCCGTAGAGGGTGGGGCACTGCCATGCAGGTCCCGCATCTCACTCTCTGGGGCTCCACTCCCTCTGGGGCTACCCTGCCTCGGCTCCTCAGCCCCCTGCTGGGGCAATCTCCTGGCTCTGCCCTCCCGGGTCCCAGCCAATCCTGGAGGCGGTAGCCCCAGCTGGAGGAACCCTGGGCTGAGGCATGGCTCAGGAGCCCCGCTGCTTACCCCGACCCTGCCAGAGCCGGACCAGCTGGAGGCGAGGGGGAAGCGGGTGGAGTCAGCACTGCTGGGGGGGAGCCCCGGGCTGGGGGGCAGCAGGGGGAGCAGGTGTGGGGAGGAGAGCCCAGGGCTGGGGTGGGGGACAGCCAAAAAAATTTTTGCTTGGGGTGGCAGAAAACCTAGAGCCAGCCCTGAGAGGAGGATGGGGTCCCAACTCTCCTTAAAGAACCAGTCACCCTGTGATGCTAATACATTTTAAAAACTGAACGCCAGTTATGGAGAATCAAGAGATAGAAAAATGAGGTCAAATTAATTGACTCAGTTATTCACTGTGAATTATTTACTCAGCTCTGCCATGTTGCTACACTGCAGAATGCTTTTAATAAAACAGCAGTGCCTCAAAATTCTCATTGGTGAGAAGTTTTTTTCTTTTAAAGTGTAAATCTTCACATAGTGAAACAGAATATTTTATTTCCTCTGCAGAGGAGTAATGCAAACGAACTAATCGGGCACATATCATAAGGTATCCCCTAAGTAATAAGAAGTGCTATAATAACAAAATGGAAATGAAAAACAAATTCCTAAAGGTGGATGGAGGGCAAATTTATTCAAGAAAATGCCTGCTCTCAAGCTTTAGATCGAATTCAAATTTATTAAACAGGAAGGGGCTTATTTCTAGAGCTGAGCAAATAATAATCACAAATAATATACTAAATGGATATCTCCCTGTTGCTCACTTTAAATACATTAGAAGCAAGAGAAAGACAAAGGGAAGCGTAGGTCCTCTACTTAGCAGGGAAGGAGAGCTAATACCTGATGACATCAAGACGGTGGAGGATTTTAATGCTTATTTTAGTTCAATCTTCATTAAAAAGGTTAATGGTGACACAGTTTATTATTAACAAGGAGGAAGGAATGCAAAGCAAAACCAGGAAAGAACAGGTTGACAAATACTTAGACAAGTTAGATGTATTCAAGTCAGCAGGGCCTGATGAAATTCATCAATTGTTCTCCATGTCTACTGAAGGTAGGGCAAGAAGTAATGGGCTTAAACTGCAGCAAGGGAGCTTTAGGTTAGATATCAGAAAAACATTTCTAGGGGCTTGTCTACACTTACTGGGGGGATCGTTGAGCGGCAATTGATGCATTGGCGGTCGATTTAGCGGGTCTAGTGAAGACCTGCTAAATCGACTGCAGCTTGTTCTCCCGTTGACTCCTGTACTCCACCAGATCAAGAAGAGTAGGGGGAGTCAATGGGAGAGTGTCTCCTGTCAAGATCGCATAGTGTGGACCCCACGGTAAGTAGGTCTAAGCTACGTTGACTTGATTTACACTATTCACGTAACTCAAACTGCGTAACTTAGATTGAATTTCCCCTGTGGTGTAGACAAGGCCTCAAATAGTTAAGGTCTGAAATAGGCTTCCAAGGGAGATTGTGGAATCCCCATCTTTGGGGGGTTTTAAGAACAGGTTGGACACACACCTGTCAGGGATGGTCAAAGTTTACTTGGGACTGCCTCAGTGTAGGGGGCTGGACTTGATGACTTCTCGAGGTCCCTTGCAGACCTACAAGTCTATGATTCATTAAATATTTATGAATTAATGTTTTTATTATTTGACTGAGTCTCTAAATGGTCAAATAATATCATCAAATAAATTATTGAAAAAAATTTCTCCATCACTAGTCAGATCTGCTACAAATAATTTTCTTCATTCCTTGACCCGCTCTGTTGCTGTATATCATATCCATGTTCTATAGTGCCCTCCAGAGGTTATTCTGCTGACTTTATGGGAGGAAAACTCTATTGGTATGCATCCTAAAGAAAACACCCTGTCCCATGTGGGGAAACATAGATATAAATTCTCCATGAAAGGTCCACTTGTTGCAGCTAATTGAACAAAGTACTTCTGGAGAGAGTAGCGCATGGGGCAATCTATCACTGGGTTCAGCTTTGGAAGTTCAGGTGAATTTCCTGTAAGAATACAAGAGCAATTATCAATGAAACACTTGTTATCTTTATGCTGTATGTTTCAGACTGGAAAAAGGAAAAAAGTACATTAGAAGATTTCATACATACAGCTATACCAAAGCTGGCCTGCTGAAGATCCTGCCAGGGTCATGGAATGCTGCCAAAAGGTAAGAATGATTTCTATCTAGGTTCACATGTGACGACCATCACCATGTATCTGAGTGCCTGATGATAGCACAGCTTCAGTCATAGCATGGATCGGGCCCTACTCAAATTGCGCTTCCTTCTTCCCAGTTTATTCATATGTCTTGATCTATAAAGCAGAAGCTTCACACATTTCTGGTATCACTTTGAGGCTATTATGTGTCCAATGAGTGTGCTACCAACATACCAGTGCGATGCTCACACACAAATACTTTCTCCAACATAAAGATTTCCATATCAGTTCACACCAATGGTCCATCTAGTCCAGGGCCTTGTCTCTGACAGCGGCCACTACCAGACTCTTCAAAGCAAGGTACAAGAAACCCCCAACTGGTCAAATATGGACGAACTGGTCTACAAAGGAAGAATGTTCCTAACCCTGCCACTAATGGTTGGTTTATTCCCTGACACATGAAAGTTTATAGGCCTTTTACAAAAATATAGTTTACCAAAAAAAAAAGAATAAAACTATCTGATGTAATTTTGAATGTTCCAATTATTCATGTCAGAGTCTAATCTTCTTTTTAGTCACTTGATCGCAACAAGGAGTGAGACCTGATAATACTACTCTTTGCTGGGTATACACAAACAAATCGTTGTAACTACAACCATTGCGGAAGACAATAGCACATGACAAATAATTGTATATTAAATGCACTGGAACTGTTTATACTGTCCTGAAATGGACAGAGTATTTTGCTAGTGTAGCACAGTGTTTGACTTGTGCAATTTGAAATGGGATTTGGATAGAGGGTTGTTAGTCCTTCCAGGATGTTCCTGGACTATCCACCCCCTGAAATTCTGCTCTTTTTAAATAGCAGACTCTTGTTGCAATCTGTTCCAGGAGCTCCAGGGATAATTCATCTCTGGCAGGGACAGTTCATTTCTATCTAGGGAGGAGGCTGGATCAGCAACCTACTCTTCTTTCACTTTGCCCGCACATTTTTAACAAGGGGATCCCTTCAACATATCGCTGGTTCAAATGGCACTCATGACAGCGTTCTACACTATGGCAGTAGTCTACATTACTGTTGAAAATGTGCTAGCAACTACTCTAAATGCTCCAAGCACTGAAATCAATGGAGCTACTCACATGCTTAAGGTTAAGGATATACTTAGCTGCTTTGTTAGATCAGGCTAGAGTGCTCAGCACCCTACAGGACTGAACTTCTAAGTTCTCTTGACAAGCACTTTACCAGTAACACAGATAGATACCCCTGGGTGGGAAGGGCTTTTAACGATCCGTAGCAGAGCTCTCTAAGCTGAGCTAGAAGATGCAGAGGGACAAACTGCAGAAGGCTTCTTACCCTGTCATGCACTCTAATGGCATTCTCCCCCTACCAATGATTTGGTGAAGTCTGATTCTCTGCAAGCCCCTTTCCAATAACATATGAAACAAATGTGAAGATGAGGTGAAGATTAGGAAAGCAGTAAGAGCTCTAAAAATAACAGGAAAAAGAGGTTGCATTGGTTTTGCTTTGATAGTCACCCTTATCTTTAATAACTTGAAAGACTCTTTAGGGATATAAAATAAGAATAAAATACAGTATTGCCGTATTATGATTCTAGTATATCTCTCTCTAACTACCACCACCATCAACAAAAGCTTGAACAGTTGTCAGCTGTGTGATAATACTTAGTTAATGAAGAGTTCCTTGGATAACAGCTTGCTATTCAGGCAGACCCAAGTGAATATATTCCATGGTATATGGCAGGGGATGTTTGGGAACCACACTTGCATAATTACAAAGTGAATTCCAGAGGCACCGACACATTATAATTTGCTCTCAAGGGAAACCTGAGAAGTTACCTGTTGTATCATGGAGGGAACCTGATTAATGGGCTGTATGTGGTTCATGCTATAATGAATCCATGTTCTGCAAACAGATATACAGATAGCTTGGGCTAGAATCTAGTCCTTCAGCTCCAAACGTATAGGCCTCTACCACCTGAACTAAAGGAGAGCTTTGCTGCTAATGCTAGTGGGCCCTCTTTTCTTTCTATGGATGAACTACTGGAGGACAATGTTACACTCTCACTCATACACCTAAAAGCCAATGCAATGCCTCTTCCTTAGAATTATTACTTATGAATATAGCACCACACGTGTCCATGGCACGTGTCCATCACATAAAGGACAGAATCCCTGTGCTTAAGGTCTTACAGTCTTCTAGAATATGTGAGGCATGGTATGGCCTAGGGGGAGAGGCCACTAGAAAAGGAAGGGTGGAAATGATAGGGAGGTTTACACAATAAAAAGGTCACGTGATTACCTGCTGTACCCAGGAGGAGTTCCTTTATTATTATGGTTGAGTTGGTGAGAGAGTGTGGTCAGGGCTGGAGAAGTGGGAGTTTTAGAAGGAAGTAAAAGGGGAGGTGGGTTGCGTGGTATATAAGATCAGGGAGTTTATGCCAGGCATAGGGAGAAGAATGGAAGAAAGCACCGAGGTACTTGGTGGAGAAGGATAAGAGTGGAAAGTTTAAAGAAGTACGCAGAGCACAAAGCCCGACTGGCGAAATGGCAGGTGAGGAGATGTGTACAGGGGCAGAGTTCTATGAGGGCCAAGAGTTTGGGATTTTTGGATGCAGATGGGAAGCCAATGAAGAAATCTGAGAAGGGGGTGCATGATGGGGTGACTGCCCCTCACTGGCAGAAAAGGGGTTAAAAGCAGCCCAAGAGAGGCTGCGCCGGAGGCAGCCAGTTAGCAAGTGGCTGAGAGGAGTAGCCAGTCATGGCCTGGCAGGCCCATATAAGAAAGGCTACAGGCAGAGCAGAGTTCAGTAGCTGACTGGAGTTTGAGAGGAGAAGATCAGGCTACTAACCTAAGGAAGATACCCAGGAACTGGGACAATTCAGTGCTGCATGCAGGAACCGGCCAGGGGAGTTAGAGGAAGCTCCTGGTGGGCTGCTAGGGCCTGCAGACTGAGGTCCTGAGGTAAGGGCAGAAAAGGGTGCTAGAGCCACATAGGAAATGGCCCCAGGACAAAGGACTGTAATTGCCACTGAGTAGTGGCTGGAAAAGAGATTGCAGGTCCCCCAGAAGGGGAGAACACAGAGTGTAGTACAGCCGGAGGGCAGTGTCATGAACAAGATGCCACAGTCCTGGGAGTGACATGGGTCCAGGAGCAGAAGTGACAGCAGGTGAGACACCACCAGAAGAGGGTGCAGAGCTAATGCCCAAGACAGCCGGTAAGAGGCACCACAGTGGTGAGTCTCACCTTGTCACAGGGTGACATTGTGAGAGAGGAAGAGAAGGAGTTCACGGGCAACATTTTGGATGGACTGGAAGGGCAGGAAGTGGCTGTCAGGTTCCATTCAGAAGCATATTGGGGCTCCAAAAGCATGAGAAGAGCTTTGGCTGTGGAGATGAAGAGAGAAGGCTGGATTTTGGACATGGCACAAAGGAAGAAATAGAATTTAGCCCCAATGAAAAAATGAGGAGGAGTAGAGTAGAGAGAGAGAAAACTGAGGCTGACAGGGCTGTTGCAAGCCCGGGAGATAACAGAATCATCCACCACAAGAAGGGAAGGTGTGAAGGGAGTTTGTGGGAGGGGGTTTCAGAGCCGGGAGATGATGGAATTATCCCCCAGGATGAAGGGGAGGTGTGAGGAGCGTTTGTGTGGGGAAAAGAACAAATAATAATAACATTAAATACTAAGCACTTAGTACTTTTCATCCAAGGATTTCAAGGATCTTTACAGAGATAGGTGTCTTAATTTTAGGTGGGGAAACTGAAGCACAGAGAAATTCACTGATGTGTCCAAGATCACACCACAGGGTGACCTGCGGAGGAGTTGTTAGAGAGACAACTGGAGACATGAGACTGAACAGAGGAACAGAGGACAGTGTGGTCAGCTCTTACGATTTTACCACGAGTCTTGAGATTTTTAGTGTTTGTTCCACCTGCTGGAATCATGAGGTACACATCGTATACTTAGCCCTGACTCAGGGCAGGGCAATGAACTAGATCAGTGATTCTGAGTCAGAGATATGTATACTCCTGGTGATACGCAGAGGTATTCCAGGGGGTCCTGGTTTTACAACAGGCTGCATAAAAAGCACTAGTGAAGTCAGTGCAAACTAAAATTTCATACAGACAATGACTTGTTTATACTGCTCTATATACTAGCCACTGAAATGTAAGTAAAATATTTATATTCCAATTGATTTATTTTATAACTATATGGTAAAAATGAGAAAGTCAGCAATTTTCCAGCAATAGTGTGCTGTGACTCTTTTGTATTTTTGTTGTCTTATTTTGTAAGCAAGTCATTTTTCAGTGAGGTGAAACTTGCGGTACACAAGACAACTCTGACTCCTGAAAGGGGTACAGTAGTCTGGAAAGGTTGAGAGCCACTACCCTAGAGGACCTGTTGAGGCACTTTCTAGCCCTACATTTCTATGATTCTATGACAATGCCTGAGAATCTCAGTTTTAATTTAAAAGAAAAAGGCCCCTCTGGTTAGAGAGAAAAGCTTGAAAGTGTGAAGCAAATCCACCCTGAAGTCAGGGCTGGCTCTAAGTTTTTTGCTGCCACAAGCAAAAACACTTTTGGCTTCCCCCCACCCCAGCCCTGAGCTCTCACTCCCCTCACCAGTGCCCTCCCCCACCTGCACCCCCTGCTGCCCTAGCCCTGGGCTCTTCACCCCACCCGCACCCCCTGCTGCCCCAGCGCTGGGCTCTCACCTCCACCCCATCCCACCCACACTCCCTGCCACCCCAGCCCTGGGCTCCCCCCTCACCTCCAGCTGGTCCGGTGTTGGCAGGGTCGGGGTAAGCAACGGGGTTCCCGGGCCACACCTCAGCCCCGGGTCCCTCCAGCTAGAGCTCCCGCCTCCAGGAATGGCCGGAACCTGGGAGAGCAGAAGTAGAACTGGTCAGGAATTTTCTGATATGTTTTTTCATTGGAAAATGCAAATTCATCAAAACCTGCACTGTTCATGGTAAAGGGTTGGTTTTGCCAAATTCCCAATTTTGGAAAAAAAATGAAGAAAGTTTCAAAATTGCCAAAATGTCCCATTTTCAAAACAAATAGTTTTGGTTTTTATTCAAAATTACTTCTCATTCGAATTTCTAGCTAAGTTGTTCTAAAAAAATGTTTACAAAAATTAAAAAAGGGCTAAATTGAAATGAAACTTTTCAGAACTATCGCACAAAAAAAAGTTTTTGTTTGACCCAATCAAAAAAATTTCAGATTATTGGTTTGTGAAAATGATTTAAATCTCAAAAAATTTTATGGGGCAAGAAAACTGTTGCCCACCCAGCTCTACCTTAGAGGCTCAGAAAGCAGAAGGCAAATAAAAAAACCAACATTTTTATGTTAAAAAATACTCATGATTTAAAGGCAATCTCATTATTTTTAAACATTTGGGGTTAGTAGTAATGGAGGTGGGCAGATGGTAAAGCCATGGGAAAGATGGGTTGTCCCAGGGGTACAGTCAAAAAGAAGAAGAGGGGCTAATGGCAGAACTTGGAGAGATACTGACCCAAGTGCAGGAGAAGGAAGGAGAAAAGCCATTGCAGAGGCAATGTAGTGTACTGGCTTTGCTAGTGAGATGCTGCCCTCTAGCGGCTGTTTGGCAGGGAAGCGTTCCAACTGTGGAAGACCTCTCTTACAGCAAGTGGTACAAGCCTATGCTTTTGGAGCTGAAGGATCTGGATGTGTGAGAAAGCAGAGGAGAGAGATTCACCCTGACATTGTGGCTGTTGTCTGCCGCACATGGATTCATTACAGACTGGTGCCGACTGAGAGCAGGAACAGAGGTGGATGAGAAAGAAACTGGGAATGAGGCTGAGTGAGGATAGAGGCAAGGAGGGGGATGGAGCTCACCACTGATAGTGTCGTCCCTGCCTCTGAAAATTTTGGCAAGATCTTGTGCCCAGAGGAAGGCAGGGGAAGAAGGGGAGAGGAGGAGGAATGAAGGGAGGAAAAGTGAAGAGGTGATGGGCACAGAAGCCAATTAGGGAAGTTCTTTGGCAACAGTGATGCCAAAACTGAAAGAAAAGAGAACAAATGTGTGGTGGAGGAAGTCCACATGGTCCCTGGACTTTCTTCAGAGGTGTCTGGTGCCCAGGACGCAGATGAGTATGGATTGACAAGATGCATGGAGTGGTGACAGAGAGACGAGAAGTGTGATGTTCCAAGTCTTGAACTTAGGCCCGGGCGTCCCTAAACAGCTGCTGCATCCTGGACCACACCCAACATCTGCTGAAACCTGGTGGGCTGAGAAGCTAGTAGGACTTTAGCCTCAGCCAAGGCACCAGCCACAGGAACCCTGACTGGAGGATCACCTGGTTTCACCGATTGATCCAACCACACTATTTAAGCCAGAAGGAGGCACAGGAAGTCTGTTTGAACAACAAGGTGATTTCCTGTTGTGGCTGCATTGGACCCTGCTTGTGCCTACCTCCTATGCCAACCCTGTTTCTGATTCCTGCTCCACTTCTGCCTCACCCCTGCCTTTGCTCCTGTTCCCATTGTGCTCCTGCTCCAGGCCTGATCCTTGCCTGACCTCCCATCATCAATGACCAATCCTGGCTGTGACCCCAACATCCAACTTCTGATCCTGACTCTGACTCAACCATTGTCCCTGGCATTTGGAATCTGACCGCAGCTCAGACCCTCAGCTTTGATTCCTGGTCCTGGCTCTGGTAATTGGCAGTTGATTCTGGTGCTGACCCTTGGCTTGGTTTCCCAACCTGGATGCCTGCTCCACCCACTAGACTTGACTCGTCTCTGACTACTAGGCCAGGCTGCCTACCTCCCAGACCACAATAAGTAGCACTGAAAGTGGAGATGGCAGAATTACTGAAATGAAGGGATGACCATGTGGGAAGGTGGGGCAGACACAAAATGGACACAGCTCCAACCCCTGGAAGAGTTTGTCATCTTTCAAATAAACTGAAAATTCCCTCTCCCCAAAAAGTCTTCTATTAAGGGAATGCACCAGCTGAAGTACTAAACCTTTTTTCTCCATTGGTGAAGACTTCCCAGTGCTGCTATTTATCATCTCACATTAGTATCCGTGGAAACCACACTTCCATGGAAGCTGTGGGAAACACAAGGTGGTGATGACTCAAACTCCACTTGTTAATAGTAGGAATAAAGACAGTCCTCCTTAAAAGGTCCAGCTGCTGCATGTTTAAATCTGGCTTTCGGTAAGCTAAGCACTGATTCCAAAGCAAGTAAGTACATGCAAGCTCTTAAGCTTCTTATTATATTTCCAGCATGCTTTTTTCTTGGTTCTTGGGCAATACAGAAGTGCATTCAGAGAAGGCCTAACTTTCAGAGGCACACCATTATTAACAGTTTGTAACCTCCAGGCTTGACCATTGCCAAGCACTTTGGCTGGGAGGGACTCCTCAGGCGCTACAGTAACTCCTGCAAGTGCAGAACGCAGCAACCCAGCTGCTGGCAGACACAGGTAATCAAGTTTATTTCTTTACTCTTGTGCCCTAATTGCTACACTGGTTACCAACCGAATCTGGATCAAGCTGGACCTTCAGTGAAATCCTGACCCCACTGAAGACAATAGACCAAGCTTTAGGCCCCTTTCTGCTGGGTTAGCCAATGGCCCTAGTCCATAGCATACAAGAATAGCTTGTAACTCCTTTCATCCCAGTCAATATTGGCCAGAATAAAAATGCATTCACACCCTGCTAGCAAAAAGGAGGTGCGCTTTCACCTTACCCTGGGTTATTCCATATCTATATCATGTGGTGCATACAGAATATAAGATAGTAGGTTATGTGCCTTTTTGACATCATTATAAATCGAATGAAGTAAGAAGAATATCAGTAAAGTAGTTGTGTAGAGTGCCTAGCCCAAGGGACCCCCAATCCCTGACTGCAGCCTATAGGCTCTAGTGCAACTCAGATAATAAACTAAAGTTTCCTGTACTGTTGTAGACATATTGGCCCCAGGATACTGGAGTGTTTGCCCCCGAGGATGCGGTATTTTATCATTTTTCGGTGTGAGTTCATTTGAGAGCGTAGTGATTGTCGGTTTCACCCACATAGTGGTTGCTGGGACATTTAGTGCACTGGCTGAGGTAGGCATGTGTAGGATCTGTGGATCTTGAAAGGTGTGTTGTGGGGGATATTGATCATCATAGCAGTGGAGAGATGTCCACAGGTTTTTCATCTGTTGTTCTGGCAAGCTGTGGTGCCACTTTACTGGGTAGGGACTGGCCAGAACCCATTTGTAAACACTGATGGTTCAAAAAAGGTTGAGGACCACGGGTATAAGGCGTGAATCCTGGACTTTCTCCTCCACAAGGACTGAGAGGTCAGATATGGAGTGACTGTTCATTCCTCCGAGGAAACCTGCACAACATCTTCAAATGATGAGCTGGGAGCTTAAATTCATAACTTTGCTAGATACTAAAAATCCTGGTCTTAATGAAGACACTGGATTTATGGTTTATTAAAAAAAAAATTCTAATCCACTAATCCCCACCCCCCACCCTTTTTTTTTTTGTCCTATTACTGCAAAGGCGTTAACTGGCCACCACACCTGGAATGGTTTTCTACAATAGGTCTTAATTACTTATGCTAAACTATTTGCTCCACCTTGTATTTAACTGTGATGCTCTGAGTACCTTTCCCAGACCTGAAGAAGAGCTCTGTGTAGCTCAAAAGCTTGTCTCTCTCGCCAGCTGAAGTTGGACTAATAAAAAATATTACTTCTCCCACTTTGTCTCTCTAATAAACTAAAAAAGATTTCACTGGAACTCTTCTGATGACCTGGGTAACTGATTGGTTGCTTCCCCAGTTGTGAACAACATATACCTCCCAAGCTCATGTCAATGAAACCTTCATCCCACACCACACCATCATGCTTTATTCTTCTGTATGCTACTATGTGATTCTACTGAAAGTTGTTCCAATGACTTCACAGTACAAAAGAATGATGCCTTTGAGATATTTGTCCGAAAAGAGCTACTATCCAAAGGAGATCTGCTTATTTTCTTTACTCTTGCCGAAGTATGCAAGTGTTAGCAGCCTCATAAAGATGGACTTATTGAAAGCATGTTTTCTCAGTTTCATATATTACATTTTTGAAGATGTGAAAAAAGTTATGCAATAAGACTATTTAATTACTGCATGTATCTGTGTAGCATACCTGAGGAAAAGCTTTTTCGCGTGTGGGTGTAGTTTTAACAGAGAAAACAGAGAACTAAATTTGTACAGTGATAAGGTCACAGAGCAGCCTCAAACCCCTTCCCTAGAGATAGCATAGTCACAGTTTTGGATAGCACTTCACTGATAATAACACAGCTCTCGCTTTTTCACTTTAATACTAAAACTTGCAATTCTCTTTCCAAACAGGGACTAATTGATTTTAAAAGAGAACTCAGAGTGCTTCCATTTTCCCTAAGGTCCATTTCCACCCTCCAATGCATGTATGTTGGACTGCATAGGCAGCTGTGATCCAATAAACCAAGCACTAAACTTGAGATTAAGAAACCTGGGTTCTAGTTTGAACTCTGCCAGTGACTAGCCGTGTGACGTGATTGATGACAAATGTTCAAAAGTAGCCATTGCTTTGTGAGTGCCTTCGTTTTTGAGAGCTCAGCGTCAGAAATGGTAAGGTATCTCTAGTTGGACTTCAGCAACCAAAGTATCCAAAATTAATGGCCACTTCTGAAAATTTGGGCCTTAAACTGTATGTCCCTCAGTTACTCATCTGTGACATCAACATTAAAGGTGGGTATAATTTTTCAGATGAATAATTTACTTGCCAAAAATGCAGTTTCAGGTCAACCAAAGCTATTTGTGAATTTAGTCTGAATTCAGCAAATAATTTCACAAAAAAATGGAGGGGAAAAGAAGAAAAAGTCAAAACACTTCATTCTGACCTTTTCTAAACAAAACATTTTGATTTTTTGATTTTTAAATAGGGTTTTTTTTTCCAACTTTACATTTTTAAGGGTAAAAAAATCAGACAAAAGCAAAACATTTAGTGTTGGGTTCAGTGAAAGATTTGATTCAACCTGAAATGAATTTTTTTTTCAATTTTTTTGTTTTGGTGAGAAAAACAACATTTTTCATTTCAGGTCAACCCAAAACAATGTGTTTCAGATTTTTCAGTTCAGCCAGCAAACCAAAACATCAGTTATTCACTCAGCTCTAATGGAGATAGCAGTACTTGCTCACCCAGCTTTTAAATTAGTTTGAGAGCTACCTAAAATGCTGCTGCATGTAAGTGCAAAGTATCATAATTGTTTTTCAAGATGTGTGTCTCTTTCTGCCCATGCATTAGAGGACTCAGTTAAGCGTTTCCTTAAGGAAAAAAATCTCATTGCATTTAACAGACAAACTTTTTTAATAGATTTTCTGGATCATTCTATAGACATTATTATTCCTGTTATAGAATTCCATAAGATGCTTTTAAAAATACATATAGAAAGGATATTGTATTTAATATGTAGAGGTTTTTGAAGTAATTTCTATATAACCCTGCTGTGGTGGTGGTTTATTAATTGTAGACAGCAGCACTTCAGGGCCCAAATTAGGGATGAGAGACACATGCTAAGTACTGTCCAACACAGAATGGATTTTAACAACACTATTGAACTGCTTGTGAATGACTTTGTGACTATACATATCGATGATATCTTTTGCTGTAATTGGCAGTGAAAGTCTCTAGATTGGTCACTGGTCACTTTGACACTTATTTTCTCACTAGGGAAATCACTGAACCTAGTGACAAAGTAGCTAAGTTAGCTAAGACTAGAGGGTGGGTAGGTGCTAGTGCATTAGATAAGGCTACAGTCCCTGTTCCAGAGTTTACATGAGATGAGACAAGTAGATGTAACAAACGGAAGAAACATAAAGAGACAAGGAGACAATTACAAATGAAGTACAAAGCAGTGAACACAATACAGCAGCTGCCTCACCGTTGTTGAGGTTTTTTTGCGGGCATCAAAGCCCGAGGGAGTTGAAGAGGACAATGAGGTGGCTGTGCAGATGTTTACAGGGATCACTTTCCTTCCGTAGGAGATGGCAAAGGGATGGTATTTGTTGGAACATATGACAAATAGGCAATCGAGACTAGCATCGATGTGAGAGTGGAAGTGGGAATTGACATCCCAATAGTGTATAAGAGACGATAAGTAGGCTTGGGATAGACCAGGAAGGATGTCAACCCTATTGCATTTTATAGGTCTCTTCCATTCAGCTTTGTTTTCCAACATAAGGCTACATTATGCATTTGTCCCGCACAGCTGGATCAAGCTTTGGGCTGAGCATACTTAGCAGTTATACACCTTTTCCACTGCAATACATTGTCCACATTTTATATATGCAAGACCATACAGTACCTCTGGTTTCCACAGGTGCACCCCCTTGTGTATATAAATTTGGGATTAAAACCCTTAAAAAGAGACCTCACAAAGTGACCGGCTCACTTTTCAAGCTTGAAATGTGAGAAATTTCAAAATCACTGTTCTTGAGTTATATATATGTATAATCAGTATAAATCAGTATCTTATGTGCACCCTCACCTTTAGAATCCCAGGTTTCCAGAGAAGAAACACACTGCATGCTCCATTTTGAATGTTTTTTTGGTCTCATGTATTCATGTCATTTGTATAGTAGGGAAGTTGTTTCCCATGACAGAGGGAGTTTAATATTGTAGAAGATGGCTGCTTTGGGTAAATGGTACCAAATGAATGCTGGAAATCAATGACAGAGCTATGTAAAAAAAATCATAACAAATTTCACAAGAAAATGATGTTTGAAAGCTTTCGTGCTTGACAGTTTCTTCTAAACAAGCTTTTCATCTTAAGGTCCCTATTTCCCAAAGCAGATAAGCAGCTTTTCCCTTGCTTAAAGGGAGCATAAGTGGTATTTTATGGAACTCTCAGTTCTTTCCTGCATTTTGAACAGCATCTGAGCAGTGTAGCAATGCAAGGATGTTGTTTTATGTGTGTGCTCTGAGCCCCAGAAAAAAAGACAGGATCTCCTGACTTTCTGTTGCTGTGACTCCAGTGACTGGGCATTTCTTAAATTAAAGCACCAAGACTCAACAATGAAGATCATAGAGTAGCTATGATGAACTTTATTGAGCATATCTGAAAGATCGTTCATACTGCCCTCCCCAAATCCTATCTGAGCATGCATTGGACTCAGTATAAATACCAGGAAATATTATTTGCAGGTAGCCTCTTTGGTAGTTGGACAGTCCAACCAGAAACCTGGAACTCACACAGTACTAGATGGTCTCGTGGTCATCATAGTGACTGGGACTCCGGAGACCTGGGTTCAGTTACTAACTGCGCTTCTGACTTCCCCTGTGACCTTGGGTAAATCATTTAAGGTTGTATTATGCACCCTAACTCACACATGTAATTCCACCAACTTGAGCAAGTGTTGACTACCCTCGAGCAAGGATTGCATGGTCTATACGTCAATCTCTGTGCTTGAGTTCCCCGTCTGTAAAATGGAGTAATAATAATACTCCCTACTTTACGCATGTGCTGTGAAGTTAAATTGATAAATATCTGGGAAGTGTTCGGGCCTATGCTGATGAGGAGTAAATATATATAAAATGCATGCAGCCACCTGTGGTAATTTACCTATCTTCTCCAAGTATAGTAAGTTAATATTAGCATACTAAGAAACAAAAATGAAAATGGTTATAAGATACTTCTGAAGACAAAGTTCACAGGATTTGGGGTGGGTCATGGGAAAGAGAAACAGAGAAGCAATGGATTGGATTACTTTTTGAAAAATGAACAATAGTAGATGGGGAATTAAAAGCAAGAAAAGAACAACCACCAGATAAAAAGGAGAGAAAAAGTCCTAAAGTGCAGCCACTATCCGTACATCAACGATGAAAGTGCCAGCCTGGAACAGATTTTAAGTGAAGTCTCCTGAGTCCCATATAAAAGAGTGTTCTGTTATGATGCAAAAGCCTGTCACAGCAGCAGGCGCGGCTCTAGACATTTTGCCACCCCAAGCAGGGCACGCCTGCGGGAGGTCCACCAGAGCCGCCTGCCGCCCTCCCGGCAACCGGCAGAGTGCCTCCCGCGGCATGCCGCCCCTGCACAGCAGGGAAAACCCCCAGTGTATAATGTGCCCTTCACAAATAGTGACAAACAGGGCCGGCTCCAGGCCCCAGCACGCCAAGCACGTGCTTGGGACGGCATGCTGTGGGGGGCGCTCTGTCGGTTGCCGGTAGGGCGGCAGGCGGCTCCAGTAGACCTCCTGCAGGCGTCCCTGTGGAGGGTCCGCTGGTCCCTCGGCTCTGGTGGAGCATCCTCAGGCACGCCTGCGGGAGGTCCACCAGAGCCGCAGGACCAGCGGACTCTCCGCAGCCATGCCTGCGGGAGGTCCACCGGAGCCATGGGACCGGCAAGAGGCAGAGCGCCCCCCACGGAGTGCCGCTGTGCTTGGGGCGGCGAAATGGCTAGAGCCGGCCCTGGTGACAAACCACACAGCAAGGCATCCCAGGCTTAATTAAAACAGTAAATAGCCAAAAAAGAAAAAGAACCCTCCACTTACTGCTTGCAGATAGTTATGAGGGAAGTCACCTGAGCACAAAGTGAATGTCACTTGTTTTTCTCAAATGGGTTCAGGTGATGATGTAACACCCCTTAGCTCTGCTTGACACCTTGTGATGCCATTCAGAGCCATTTGTGCAGCAAGGGACAATCTCATCAAATCACTGTGGTCAATATTTTCCCAACTAAGGTGACAAATAAGACTACATTTGGGCAGCTAGACATATAATGGCCTGAGTGTCAGAGGGGCTGAGTGATCAGAGCTGTGGCCATCTTTCAGGCCATTTTTCGTTAGATGCCAAAAGTTGCAAAACATAGGTGGTTTGATGCAGGTCCCCAGGTAGGTTGTTTCAGTGCAGACAGTAGAAACCACTCCTCCAGACTTCCATCCATGTGCTTTAGCCACGAGATCATCCTCTTTCTTCTGGTGGCAGGTGGGAAGTTGCAACAAATAAAGATCATGTGTGTGTTGTGTCAAGTTGAGCTTGCATGTGTCTTGCTCTGAATATTTTCGTCCCTGCTCCCTTTTAGGATGATAATGCTAGGCACAATGGCAGAAGTAGATGGCATAGGTGCAGAGGCCAATCATGGTCAAAAGAAGAGGTTGGAAGGAGGCATATAGGGTTGCAGGAGTCTGCTCCATACACAGAGTGTGAGTGAAAAGAGATACGGGGCAAAACAGGAAGAGAGGGATGGATAGTTGCAAAGGAAACATGGCAAATACATTTAGGTCAAGAGTTTAGGCCTTTGCATGGACGTTCAAGAGGGAAGGGATGCAGACAGCAGAAAGAGAGGCCAGCCTCCCAAAAGGAGCAAGGTGAAGATAGGGCCATTGTCTTCCACATTGGCCAGCCAAGCTGGATGGCTATTAAACTGAACATACCCTGCCGCATCCTCCAGTGTGTTGCAGCTTCACACCATTCAATCTTCAAGGCTCTGCCTGAACGGTGCAACCAGTAACATCTTTTTTAAGCTTGCTGTAAGAGACCCTCTCTAGAGCTAAATCAGGAAAACTTCTCCTTTACACTTGAGGGAGAGGTTTATAATCATCCCATGGGTGACAAAGAAATACGTTTTTCCTTCACTATTTTTGCCTGCTCAATTAATTTGACAAAATCCCCCTGAGGCCACATCATTAAGATCAATGCAACATTCAAAACAAGTAACTGCAAACTACCAAAGTTAATTAGAATTTATAATCATAGAAAGGGTGCAATATCTGAAGCACAGGAACTGTTCCAAAGCAAGTCCTTTCCTAAAGCTCTTAGAAGACAACTACAAAGCCAAAGTAGGATCATATTTAATGCCTCCTCATAATTGCTACAGCCAGAAAGAGGGAAAGTGTCCATTGACTACAATTACAGGCAAGTTTACAATCCTATTAGGTTCTGGGCAGGCAAGTTTACAGTGGTAGGAAGGAAAGTTTCCCTGTATACAGAGATCAAGCTACAAGAGATGGTATATAGAAAATATTTTATGTAACAGCTGAATAAATATAGCTTTTCTGAAGCATGCATCATGATAGCATCCAAAGTCCATTTGCAAGAGGAAAGGTGTTAAATGAAGAGCAATTGTGTTTTGGATATTATTTACATTTTATAACTCTGGGATGTAAAACAAACAAACAAAAGCATATCCCACTCTAAACAAACTCCTAGACTGAAGGCTAAAGTATTTATTACCCAAGATCTGGTTATAGTAACTCACTGCTGCTTTCAGATCTCACCATCTGTATGCCCACAACAAACATGTCTGCCTAAGCAACTCATTTCATGCTTTGAGGGAAAAATTCCGATTCTAAGCAACTGCAATACTTTACTATACCAGTAACTTGACAACGTTCCCCATTAAACTCAGTAATAATAACCTTATCCTAGGAGCTAACCAAGAGCTAGACCTTCAGCATCAGAGAGAGTGTTTATCCCAGGATTTGGACGTTACCTTATAAACAAGAACCCCCCTTAGGTTGTCAGCTAATTTACTTCTGAAGGTCCCTAGACAGCACTGATTATTTAGACACTAGAGCAGGGGTAGGCAACCTATGGCACGGGTGCCAAAGGCGGCACGCGAGCTGATTTTCAGTGGCGCTCACACTGCCTAGGTCCTGGTCACCAGTCCGGGGGGGATCTCCTTTTTATTTAATTTTAAATGAAGCTTCTTAAACATTTTAAAAACCTTATTTACGTTACATACAACGATAGTTTAGTTATATATTATAGACTTATAGAAAGAGACCTTCTAGAAATGTTGAAATGTATTACTGGCATGCGAAACCTTAAATCAGAGTGAATGAATGAAGACTCGGCACACCACTTCTGAAAAGTTGCTGACCCCTGCACTAGAGCATCCTGTGCCAATGTGTATACTGTTTCCTTCACTCTATAGCCGGAGGTGCTGGGGAAGGTCTCAGGCAGAAGCTCCACAATGAAGCAGACACAGAGGGGGGTATTATCAGTTAGGGATAATACTGTTTGCCTTGTGCTGTGTAACAGTATGTGCTGAGTCAGGAGCTAACTCAGCACCCACCAGTATATATTAATTGGGACCTAGCTGGAAGACAGGTAGTTGACAGAGGGCATCAATTAGCTGAGTAGAGCTATAGCTGCAGAGCTTAATGAAGGGGAAGCAAGCTCAGCAGATGGGATTATATAAACTGACAGGAAAGAAGTGTGGGACAGCAAGGAGAATGAAGGAAGGCAGAGGATGAACCGCCTGCTGCTGGTAGTGGGGATCCCTCTCCCCAGAGGCAAGTGGGGAAGCTGGCTGCAGAATGTAAGCACATGAAAATAACACTACAGGCTGTGGCCTGCTGAATGAATATACTAAGATGTGGTGCTGCAGGAGATTGGGGGTAGGTGTGGTCTGTGATTACAGCCTGAAAGGACTCTCACATTCATCTGACCAAGTGAGTATTCACCCATGAAAGCTCATGCTCCAATATATCTGTTAGTCTATAAGGTGCCATAGGACTCTCTGTTGCTTCTCACAGCTAATAACGTTTCTTGGTCGGGGTAGAAGGAAAGAGATCTCTCTGTGGTTCTTTGGCACCGTTATCATGCATCTATCTCATATCAAGTAAGCCCTATGGCCAGAAGCTCCAGAGATGAAACAGCTCTCTACTCCCATCTAGAGGGGGAAAAAAGAAATGATGCCTGAGCTGTATTTGCACAGGCAACCTACCCCACTATTCCTTTAGTGACCCTTGGGAGTCACCATGACTGATTATGACTATGGATTTTGGGAGGTAGTGAGTGTAGTGGAGAAGCTTTTTCCAAACATTTGGGACTTTTCTCAAGCATCTTACGTGTTTTTCGCTCCCCTCCTGTGAGGCATTAATAGGGAGAGACCACAAAGACTAAGAATTTTGCAGCAAGAGGCAATGCAGAGGATAGCTGCAGAGCTCGGTGGACTCTAAGGGGACCCTGCCTACCCAGCACTTTAAAGCTAAATAACTAAGCTAGGATAGGTGATAGGGCCAAGCACCTCCCTGAGGAATGGAGATAGACCTACAAAGAGGCACTTGGTTTACAGCTGGCTGATCGATGAGTGGGCTAGGTGATGTGGCCAAGGGGCATTCCCAACGGTTGGTGGGAAGGGACTTAGATGGTCCATTGCCAAAGTTACTGTGAGGAGGGGGTTATTTTACTCTTTATTTGTATGTGTACAGTTTATATATCTATATATATCGATATATAGATATAGATAGATAGATACACACACCTCTACCCCAATATAGCGCTGTCCTCAGGAGCCAAAAAATCTTACCGTGTTATAGGTGAAACCGTGTTATATTGAACTTGCTTTGATCCACCGGAGTGCGCAGCCCTGCCCCCCGGAGCACTGCTTTACCACATTATATCCGAATTCGTGTTATATCAGGTCATGTTATATCAGGGTAGAGGTGTGTGTGTGTATATATGTGTATAATATATATATATATATAATGCTGTTTTGTGGTTTTTCCCAAGACTATGACTGTGTTCCCAGTCCTCTAATAAAGACTTCCTTGTTCGTGTACAGTCTTAGTGCTGGTGAGGGAAGGAAGTTCTACCTGTTAATGGCATCTCAAGAGACAGTGTTTAATTTTCCAGTGTTTGTGGATGGGGCTAATGTCAGTTTAGTTATTTGTCCAAATGGACCCTAGGCAGGGGGTGGAAGTTCCCTTGCAGGGATGGTGGAGGAGTAAGGAGACCAACTCCAGGCTGAGGAGTGCCCCAAGGGTTCACAGCTACTCCTGGGCTTGCTCCAGCTCCCTGGGTCCCACTCCCTTTTCCCCAACCTGATCCTAGACTTTGCAGTGGCTGCTCCGGCCCTTCTTGGCCCTGCTCTTGCCTCTGCTCCACCCAGTGCAGGTCTAGAAGGAGAGAGAGCAGGTTGCCAGGAGGGACTGATCCCTCCACTGCTGCAGAGCCTGGCACAGGGACCAAGAACAAGCAATTGTGTCCTGGGGTTGGCAGGCCTGGATTGAACTCCTGGAGCAATTTAGAGCAGTCTGTGGGCTGTCCTAACTTGTGTCTCTTCCTGCCTTAACCCTTATAGCTCTTGTGGCAGCAACGAATCACCAAGGCAAGACACAAGACCGCCCTGATATGTCATCTCATCCTTGACATGTTCCCTCTATGCTGGCCTGACCAGAATACACTTTGCCCTAGGGGTTCCTGTGGGCATTGCAGAGCTCTGCACTTGTCAGAGTGCCTGCTATGCCAGGACAGTTCCTTGTGAGGGTAGAGCAGCCCTTTAGCACCCACTTTTCTAGGTGGCTGGATCACAGAGGGAAAATCCCTTCTTCAGACAGCCTGCCACATAACAGGGTGGAGCGCTAGCTCCTCGGCACCTAGACCCACCTATGGTTTAATCTTTTGCTTGAAATCATCTGATTTACCAAATCAGCTCTTGAAGCACTGCTGGGTAATGCCTGCTCTGAACAGCTAGGAAGCCATGAGTGATTTGCCTTACCAGCACATTTCAAAGTCCTTCATCTAGCCAGAAAGTACAGGAGAGGGAAAAAATTACTCCCCTATGCTAGGTGCAAGAATTGTAGAACCATAGCTGTCAAAAATGCAAGAGGTATTGTGAAGTGCCATCAAAATAAACACTGGGTCAGAGCTTGTCATAAACAGATAGCTAAGGGTTAACGTCTCTTTCACCTGGAAATAAGTATCTGAAGCACCTGACCAGAGGACCAATCAGGAAACAGGATTTTTTCAACTCTGGGTGGAGGGAAGTTTGTGTGTAATTCCTTTGTTCTTGGTCTTCTGCCTGTCCCTCTCAGCTATGAGAAGGATTTTGCTATTTCCTGCTTTCTAATCTTCCAAGTTGTGAGTACAAAGTTGGTTTGTTGTTTTGTATTTACATGTCTATAGTTGCTGGAGTGCTTTGAATTGTATTCTTTTTGAATAAGGCTGTTTATTCATATTTCATTTAAGCAAATGACCCTGTATTTGTCACCTTGATACAGAGAGACCATTTTTATGTATTTTTCTTTCTTTTTATATAAAGCTTTCTTTTAAGACCTGTTGGAGTTTTTCTTTAGTGGAGAACTCCAGGGAATTGAGTCTGCAGCTCACCAGGGAATTGGTGGGAGGAAGAAGTCAGGGGGAAATCTGTGTGTGTTAGATTTACTAGCCTGACTTTGCATTCCCTCTGGGTGAAGAGGGAGGTACTTCTGTTTTCCAGGACTGGAAATAGAGAGGGTGGACTCCCTCTGTTTAGATTCACGGAGTTTGCTTCTGTGTATCTCTCCAGGAACACCTGGAGGGGGGAAGGGAAAAGGTTTATATCCCTTTGTTGTAAGACTCAAGGGATTTGGGTCTTGGGATCCCCAGGGAAGGGTTTTGGGGGGACCAGAGTACCCCAAAACACTAATTTTTTGGGTGGTGGTAGCTTTACCAGGTCCAAGCTGGTAATTAAGCTTGGAGGTTTTCATGCTAACCCCCATATTTTGGACGCTAAGGTCCAAATCTGGGACTAAGTTATGACAGAGCTCCTGTGCTAAAACTGGAAAACAAAATGCTCATTAGAAAGACATACACACATCCTGTCAAATCCTTGAACAAGCTAAAATGTGCCAACATCTGCAGCTGTAAAGAGAGCACATTATAAAGTGAGACTGTAGGGAACTAATAGGAGAAAGTGTGTGGTGTCAAGAAACGAGCATGCAATTGGGACTTGAACTGCTGAGCCATAATCCTGTTTCAGCCACTGAATAGCCTTAAGAAATCAGTTCACCTCTCAGATCTTGTTATCTGAAAATGGGGATCATGGTATTCACCTGCAGACCTACCTTGCAGGAGTTTGTGGTAAGGATTAGTTAGTTAAGGCTTTGAAAATGTAAATTACTAAGTACATAAATGAACTGGCAAGTGTCTGTGTTCCACTGCTGCCTGCTAGATAGAATAGCAGAGCATTTCTGAATCCCACAGGCCTTTTAAAGCTGGTGGAGGGTCTCCCATTAGCTCAGGTTTTGGGGGGGCACTACTTTGATGCAGGATAATGCAAATTCTGTTCCTACTTCCATCACAAAGTTCTGAGTGTCTGTGGTGCGTGTCAGTGTGATAATCATGAAGTCATGGGTGGCTGCAGATTTGTGATGTTTATTATAATTTACATGTGACTGTTAGACACAAGGTGGGTGACCAACTTCCGTTGGTGAAGGAGACAGAGCTCCGTCATTAGTGACCGACAGTGTTGTTCCGTAGGTGGCCATTTGGTGGCTTAAGTTGTTCACCGAATACAATTTGACACGTATTGGGGATGTCAGCAGACACACCAGAAGTGGACTGGTTATCTAAACGGAACTACTCCTTGAACTCCTAAAGGTGAGGCCTCCAGATCAGGATTTAAGCGGGGTGATGAGGGACACCTGCACTATTGCTACCAGTGCTATGAGTAAATGAAGAACTTCATTTTCTACTACTGCTTATTAACCTCTTGTGAGCTGTACATTCCTCTGGAAAAATACCTTTTAAATGTGCAATTGTTTTGCATGGCTACTTTCTAATAGGCTCAAAATGAACCTACAACACACATTGCACGTAGTTTAAGAGACACTGCTGTCAGGGGACAGGAAGAATACACCATGGCTTTCTCTAGCATCTTTCATCCTCAAAATACCTGAAATCACTTTAGAAAGCAATGAGTTCGGCACTAGTGATTTATTTAAAAAGTGCCCAGAAGCTGCAGTGATAGCTGACATAGAAATGCATGTAATAATAGAGTGCTTGAATGGAAACATTTTACAAAATGGTAGGGTGGGGGAGACTTTAGCTCCCAGCCATCCTCCTGTTGCGGAAGTGAAACCTGGCTGCTTTCCTCCCTAGAGATCATCTACATGTTCAGGGCTAGTATGGCAAAGAGGCTAGAAGCCTACTTGTTATTTTAAGTAAAAACTGTGATTCGTCTTCACAGCCAATGCTGCCCAGAGGGGGTGGCAAGTGGGGTCAATTTGCCCCAGGCCCCGGGCTCTGCAGGGGCCCCCACGAGAATATAGTATTCTATATTATTGCAACTTTTTCTTATGGAAGGGGCCCCTGAAATTGCTTTGCCCCAGGCCCACTGAATCCTCTGGGCAGCCCTGTTCACAGCCAGGAGCCTATCACTGTTCGACAGCCAACATAAAAGGCAGGGCCAGCTCTAGGTTTTTTGCTGCCCCAAGCAAAAAAAAATTTGGCTGCCCCCCGACCCCAGCCCTGAGCCCTCCCCCACCTGCACCCCTTCTACCTCAGCCCTGGGCTCTCTCTCCCCCCCCCAACCCTCCTGTCACCCTAGCCCTGGGCTCCCCCACCCCACCAGTGCTGACTCTGCCCACTCCCCCTTTGCCTCCAGCCAGTCCAGCACTGGCAGGGTCCGGGTAAGCAGCAGGACTCCCAGGCCACGCCTCTGCCCAGGGTCCCATCAGCCAGGGCTTCTGTCTCCAGGACCCAGGAGGGCAGAGCCGGGGGACCATCCCAGCAGCGGGCTGAGGAGCCAAGGCAGGGTAGCCCCAGAGGGAGCGGAGCCCCAGAGAGCAGGACGTGGGCCCCGCACGGCAGCGTCCTCCCCTCTATGGCCCCACTGCTGCTGCTGGCCACCCTGTTGCAGTCCCTGGGCAGCTCAGGCCGCTTCGCTCAGCCCTAGCTGCAGCGCTGGGGGGCGGCCACCCTGCGGCACCTGCAGGCAGCTCTATGTGCCCCGCGGGGCAGCTCCCAGCCCAAGCATCCCCAGCTCGGGGCCTGCCCGGCTCAGCCACAAGGTGCGGGCGCTGCTCCCCCTCGGCACAAACCATAGAGGCCCCAGGGTGCCCCCCCGTGCACGACCGCTGCTGCTGCCAGGGCCGGCTCTAGTCTTTTGCCGCCCAAAGCAAAAAAAAAAAGAAAAGGCCAGAATGCCGCCCCTGAAAATGTGCCACCCCAAGCACGTGCTTGGTTTGCTGTTGCCTAGAGCCTGCCATGGTCAAAGGAACACTAGCAGGTGCTCAAATGCTCTGCATGCCTAGTTCCCTCAGCTCCGGGGCATTCAGCCCCTCACCTGCAGTCTCCCTAGGGCACTACAGCATTGGAACCAGGCCCTGGAGCCCAGGAGTTGATCATACACTGACAGAGTCACAGTCAGCAGGGTTTGTTAACACGGTGGTTTAGCACAGCCTCTAGCCGCGCTACCGCTATTTTCAAAACACGGCAGCAAGACCTAATACAGCTAGGCCCTCTGATGGCCCTTTAGAGGCTGTTCATCATCATGCGGTTCCCTTTCCAGTGACAGAGTGCAGATGTGAAATATTTTTCTTTCATTGCCCTCTTTTCGTTAAGTGTTCGCTTTCCCTGTTAGCTCTGAATGAGCTTTTTCATATTGAGTCAAGAAGGATAAATCATCCCTGTGGAGAGGAGAGCCACTCTGCAGTTATTCTTTCCCTTCTCCTCCCTCTGCTCTTTAACAAATGGTTCATTTGTTCATCAAATGAAGCCCACTGAATCTTTTTGTTAGCAGCAGGTGCAATAGTTCAAGCATATGCTAACTGCTGATAACTAACATTACGCCTCACACGTGAGACAGAAAATATTAATTTTACAATTGCAGGCCAAGAGGAACTGACTGGAATTAAAGCAGAGGAAGAAGGCAACCAGCTTTTACAGTATCATAGGTATCAAAAGAAGGAGGCAGACAAGAGGAGCAGGTTAATCAGAGAAATGTGGGTCTGGAAGGGATGTCAAGAGGTCATCTAGTCCATCCCAGTGTGCTGAGGCAGGATTAAGTATAGCTGTGTAAATAGGATATAGTCTTCCATTGGGATAATCCAAGTGGATTTTGCTAACTCTTTTTAGGATTTTTGTAATGGGTGCTAAACTGGGTAGGAAGATAGGTTTGATCCTGTTTAATCCCTCCCCTCCTCCATTCGGTGTTTCTGCCAGCTGCTTCATGATACTGATTCCTTCAGACCAAGAATGGTGGTGAATATTTGCCTTCATGTACTGAGCAAGTATACTCTTCCCAGTATTAACATACTGTAGAACCCAGGTACCTGCACACAAGAGTAAAGTTCATACCACAGTTTTGTTACCATCTTCATGGTCCTGGAGATCATGAGTTCAAATCCCACACCTGGACCCAGAATTGTATCCATGGGTGGCATTGCCATATTCAATAGTTAATGGTAACTTCTCTTAAAATGAGAGGTTAAACCTCTCACCCCATCCTCAGGCAGCTCTGCTGATTCTCTATGCATTTCATTATCCAGTTTAACATAGCTCCTTTATTTCCAGTACTGTCCATGGACTTAATATTTTTTCAGTTTAAAAAGTACACCAATAACCAGCCTGACCCAGCCTCTCTCATGGACCTTGCTGTTCTGTATGACTTATCTCTCTACGCCCTCGCCTCACCAAAGCCTAGCCTCCTCCATGTCCTGTCACACAGACTAGCCACTCTTGCTCATGCTTACATTCCTCTGCTTCATTGACTTTCCATCTCATTCCAAACTTCAGCATAAGAGTATCTTTCACCACCTTGCCAATATCTCTTAATTTCATTTACATTCTGCTAGTATCTGTTATTTAACATTGTTATTTTTAATTCTGTATTTCACAATACAATTTGTATGAAAGAGGTTATTCAGATACACATCGGGGGAGACAGCATTGCCTCATGGATAGAGTACAGCACTGGGACTCAGGAGATCAGGATTCCATTCCCAGGTCTGCCATTGGCCTGCTGGATGAGTTGGTTTACCACCATGCCTCAGTTTCCCCATCTGTAAAGTGGGGTTAGTGATGCTGACCTCCTTTATAAAGTGCTTTGATATCGTCCAGTGAAGAGTGCTGTACAATAACTAGGTATAAATCCACGTCTTTTGCTGGACTGTGCCGTTTTTGGAAGAGCACAGGGGTTCATGCCATTGTCCTGCTCAACATTCCTTCTTTCAGTAACAATTCCATTTTAATACCTTAGATCCAAATTCAGAACTGTTACATAGGAGTAAATCTGGAATTACTCCATTAAACTGAATAGCGTTAAAAATCCAGATTTGCACTAGTGTAACTGAGATCAAAATCTGACTTTGTGTGAGCTATTCTGCTTGCATGGGGTGTGATTCTGCAAAGACAACAGAAGCTGAGAGCATGCGACACCTCATACTATTGGGCTTATAATAGTTACTCATAGACTCATAGACTCATAGGTCAGAAGGGACCAATATGATCATCTAGTCTGACCTCCTGCACAAGGCAGGCCACAGAACCCTACCCATCCAATTTTATAACAACCCCTAACCCAGGACTGAGTTATTGAAATCCTCAAAATTGGTTTGAAGATCTCAAGCTGCAGAGAATCCACCCGCAAGCAACCCATGCCCCACGCTGCAGGGGAAGGCGAAAAACCTCCAGGGCCCCTGCCAATCCGCCCTAAAGGAAAATTCCTTCCCGACCCCAAATATGGCGATCAGCTAAACCCTGAGCATGTGGGCAAGACTCACCAGCCAGCACCCAAGAAGGAATTCTCTGCAGTAACTCAGTTCCCATCCCATCCAACATCTCCCCACAGACCATTGAGCAGACTTATCTGGTGATAATCCGAGATCAATTGCCCAAATTAAACTATCCTATCATAACATCCCCTCCATATACTTATCAAGCTTAGTCTTAAAGCCAGAAAAGTCTTTTGCCCCCACTACTTCCCTCAGAAGGCTGTTCCAGAACTTCACTCCCCTAATGGTTAGAAACCTTCGTCTAATTTCAAGTCTAAATTTCCTTATATCCAGTTTGTACCCATTCGTCCTCGTGCCTACATTAGTACTAAACTTAAATAATTCCTCTCCCTCCCTAACGTTAACCCCCCTGATATATTTATATAGAGCAAGCATATCCCCCCGCAGCCTTCTTTTGGCCAGGCTAAACGAGCCAAGCTCTTTGAGTCTCCTTTCATAAGGCAGGTTTTCCATTCCTCGGATCATCCTAGTAGCCCATCTCTGGACCTGTTCCAGTTTGAATTCATCCTTCTTGAACATGGGACACCAGAACTGCACACAATATTCCAGATGGGGTCTCACCAGCGCCTTATATAACGGTACTAACACCTCCTTATCCTTGCTGGAAATACCTCGCCTGATGCATCCTAAAATCGCATTTGCTTTTTTAATAGCCGTATCACATTGGCGGTTCATAGTCATCCTGCTATCAACCAACACCCCAAGGTCCTTCTCCTCCTCTGTCGCTTCCAACTGATGCGTCCCCAACGTATATCTAAAATTCTTATTATTAATCCCTAAGTGCATGACCTTGCACTTTTCACTATTGTATTTCATCCTATTACTATTACTCCAGTTTACAAGGTGGTCCAGATCTTC
Source organism: Gopherus flavomarginatus (assembly GCF_025201925.1). Classification (NCBI taxonomy): domain Eukaryota; kingdom Metazoa; phylum Chordata; order Testudines; family Testudinidae; genus Gopherus; species Gopherus flavomarginatus. The sequence continues at coordinate 17,646,546 of NC_066619.1, read as the reverse complement.
CTGAATAGTATCCCTGTCCTTCTCCATGTTAGCAATACCCCCCAGCTTTGTGTCATCCGCAAACTTTATTAGCACATTCCTGCTCTTTGTGCCAAGGTCAGTAATAAAAAGGTTAAATAAGATCGGTCCCAAAACCGATCCTTGAGGAACTCCACTAGTGACCTCCTTCCAGCCTGACAGTTCACCCTCCTATAAAGAGAAACCTTCCAGAGAGGAGAACTCCAGAGGCGAGGAGGAGGTCCAAGGGAGGAGACCTCCCCTACAGCTGAAAGAGGCTCACTCTGAAAGTGGCTGCATGCTGCCACCAAACCTGAGGGGGATCCATGTCAGGCTGAAGGCAGGAAGTGGGCCAGGAAAATAGCAGTGAGTCTGTGGAGGCAGACCCTAGCTGTTTAATTACAGGGTCTGGGCTGGAACCCAAGGGAGAGGGATAGCCTGGATTCCCCGAGGGGAAGCAAAAACATCTGACATAGATTGGGATGAGGACTATCAAGCCCAGCATGGGGATGAAGGCCTGGGACAGAATCATTAGATTTCCGCTTGATTGGACTGTCCCTTATCCTGGAAGCAGTGGGACTATAAGCTATCTGGCCAGAGGGCTGAGTCATGAAAAGACTTGGTGTGACCATTGACCGGGAGAGCCAAATCCAAAGAAGTTACACCATGCTTGGCCAGGTGGGGGCATGCTGGACAATGAGTGACCCCTCTAATAGTGCCACACTAGCTTAATACACAATTAGTTTTTAAACCTCACTTTTAAAAGGAAAGTTGCATTGCTGATGCTCAACGGTCAGCCTATAGATAACTAACCCACTGGGAGGTGGGGGGGAAGCTTGAGTTCATTCTTGGAGGGGGTGGGGAATATTGCATTTACGTTGCCAAGGCCAATTTTTGGTATTATCTGTGAAGTACATGTCGCCCATGCAAGTTAAACAAGCCGAAGGAGCCAGAGTGACTGATATGAGGAAGGTAAATCACACCCAGACAGAGGGTAGTCAACGAATTCTTGGGACTCCTATTTTGTTTGTTTGTTTGTAATTGAGGTTAAAAGAAGCAATTGCCTGTCTCCCACGGGACCCTAGCATGCACAGAGCAGAAGCCTCAAAGCAGAACATGACTAATGTGGAACAAGGACCCTGTAGTCTCTCCTCCTGTGAGGAGTCTCTCTGACCTTGATGGGCTACTCATGTCAGACCTACAGGTTTGGGCTCTCACTCTGCAGACGTACAGCTTGCTCTGTGGTTCAAAGTTCCTAAGGTCTTGACAAAGGTGCAGGAGACAGAGTTATTAGGTTTGTTAGAGCCAATAACGTGCTAGATACTCTCCAAAGAGAAAAGACCCAGTCCCCCTTGTCATAAACAGATAGCTAAGGGTTAATGTCTCTTTCACCTGAAGCACCTGACCAGAGGACCAATCAGGAAACCGGATTTTTTCAACTTTGGGTGGAGGGAATTGTGTGTCTGAGTCTTTGTTTTCTGTCTGCCTGCTTTCTCTGAGCTTTGGAGAAGTAGTTTCTTTTTTCTAGTCTTCTGTTTCCAAGTGTAAGGACAAAGAGATCAGATAGTAAGTTATATGGTTTCTTTTCTTTGGTATTTGCATGAATATAAGTGCTGGAGTGCTTTGATTTGTATTTTTTTGGAATAAGGCTGTTTATTCAATATTCTTTTAAGCAATTGACCCTGTGTTGTATCATCTTAATACAGAGAGAACATTTGTACTTATTTTTCTTTCTTTTTATATAAAGCTTTCTTTTAAGACCTGTTGGAGTTTTTCTTTACTTCAGGGAAATTGAGTCTGTACTCACCAGGGAATTGGTGGGAGGAAGAAATCAAGGGGAGATTTGTGTGTTGGATCGCTAGCCTGATTTTGCATTCCCTCTGGGGGAATAGGAAAGTACTTTTTGTTTCCAGGATTGGGAACAGAGAGGGAGATTCACTCTGTTTGGATTCACAGAGCTTGTGTCTGTGTATCTCTCCAGGAGCACCTGGAGGGGGGAAGGGAAAAAGGATTATTTCCCTTTGTTGTGAGACTCAAGGGATTTGGGTCTTGGGGTCCCCAGGGAAGGTTTTTCAGAGGGACCAGAGTGCCCCAAAACACTCTAATTTTTTGGGTGGTGGCAGCAGGTACCAGGTCCAAGCTGGTAACTAAGCTTGGAGGTTTTCATGCTAACCCCCATATTTTGGACGCTAAGGTCCAAATCTGGGAATAAGGTTATTACATGAGTGGCAGCTGGTGGGAGATAGACAGAATCCAGAAGCCAGTAGAAATATTATATTTTTCTTTTCTCTGCTAAGGGCTTTTTAGCAGAGAGAAGCAGTTGGTTTTAAAAGGGAACCAGAGAGAATTTTTTTTTTCTGCTCTCTCTCGCAGTTTGTGGCTTGCATGTTAAGGGTCTTTTGTCATGCAATAGCCCTCCCATTAGGAGGCAAGTACCAGCACTTATAGGCATGCAAATAAAGTGGTTTTTCTGGTTTCCCTTCATTGAACATTAGCTAGAGAGAGAAAAGGAAAATTAGCTAAAGGCACTGTTGCTAGGCAGACATCAGGAGGCAACAGAGAACCTGCAGTTCAGAAGATAAACACCGGAGGGCACCCCAACACAAGAAAACAGGAACCATGACTTCTAAGGCAAAAATCGACGCCGAAGAACAAATCAAAGAAGCTGAACACAGGCGACAACTGGAAATAAAACAAAAAGAGATGGAGATGAAAGAAAGAGAAGAACAGATCAAAGAGGCAGCCTACCAAAGAGAACAGGCAGCCAAAGAGGCAGCCTACCAAAGAGAACAGGCAGCCAAAGAGGCAGCCAAAGAGGCAGCACACAAAAGAAAACTAGAAGAAGAAGAGATGGCCTACCAAAGGAAACAAGCAGAAGATGAGTTGGCCCACAGAAGGAAGCAAGAAGAAGAGGAGGCGGCCCACCGCCGAGACATGGAAAAACAACAAAAAGAAATGGAAAAACAACAAAAAGAAAAATAAGTACAAATGTTCTCTCTGTATTAAGATGATACAACACAGGGTCAATTGCTTAAAAGAATATTGAATAAACAGCCTTATTCCAAAAAAATACAAATCAAAGCACTCCAGCACTTATATTCATGCAAATACCAAAGAAAAGAAACCATATAACTTACTATCTGATCTCTTTGTCCTTACACTTGGAAACAGAAGACTAGAAAAAAGAAACTACTTCTCCAAAGCTCAGAGAAAGCAGGCAGACAGAAAACAAAGACTCAGACACACAATTCCCTCCACCCAAAGTTGAAAAAATCCGGTTTCCTGATTGGTCCTCTGGTCAGGTGCTTCAGGTGAAAGAGACATTAACCCTTAGCTATCTGTTTATGACACCCCTCACCTACACCCTGAGAAGATCAGAGCCTAAAGCCAGTCTAACCCTTGACACTAATTGCTTAGAGTTCTAGTTTGCATTCACCATCTCCCACTCTCACATGCACACAGATAATAGCAACGTGAAGAGTTGTCTACACTGGGGGTTAGGTTGGCATAGCTACGTCTCTCAGAGGTGTGGATTTGTCACCTCTGGCAGACAGGCATAGCTGTGCCAGTGTAAGCTTTCAGTGGAGACCAGGCTGTAGATGTGTGAGCAGGCATGCAGAGGCTTGAGAGAGAGACTTACCAGCGCAGGACTAGGCCACATACAGCTCAGTACTGAACAAATGACCTAGGACACAGTGATAATCTCTACGTATCGATACCACCCATCAGGTCCAGCTCCAGGCACCAGCAAAGGAAGCAGGTGCCTGGGGCGGCCAATAGAAAGGGGCGGCAGAGCCTTCATTGTCAGGGTGGCATGTCAGGATCGACGGCGGCAGCACTTCGGCAGCAGCTCAATCAGCCCCCTCCGGATCGGCAGCAATTTTGCGGCGGGTCATTCACACACTGTCCTGTTCCTTGATCGGGTTTGTTTTGTTTTGTTTTTTTCTCCGACGCTTGGGGCAGCAAAAAAGCTAAAGCCGGCACTGCCACCTGTTACTGACCCCATTCCACAAAGTCATACAAAAGGCCCTGAAAGGTGCTCTTTACTTAGGCCAGGTCTACACTAGGAAACTAGGTCCTTATAACTACTTCACTCAGGTGTGTGAGAAATGCACACCCCTGAGCAACACAGCTGAACTGACCTAACTCACAGTGTAGACAGTGCTAGGTCGAGGGTAGAATTGTCCAGTGGACCTAGCTACTGCCTCTCGGGGAGGTGGATTACCTACACTGATGGATGCAGCAGCTGTGGCACTTAAATGTAGATAAGCCCTTGCAGACTCTGTCAGCCAAAGACTGCTAAACTGTGTCTACAAACAAAGAGCCAAGTGTCCCTGTTCTTAAGAATGGCCATATTGGATAGACCAATGGTCCATCTAGCCCAGTATTTTGTTTTCCAACAGTGGCCTGTGCCAGATGTTTCAAAGGAAATGAACAGAACAGGCAATAATCAAGGGATCCATCCCCTGTTGTCCACTCTGAGCCTCTGGCAGCTAGGGACACCCAAAGCATGGGGTTGCATTCCTGACCATCTTGGCTAACGTTGCACAATCTTTTGCACCCAAACTCCAGCCTGCATGCACATGTGAGGATTTTGTGTGACCAAATGAGTGCAACCAGAGATGATTGGTTTGTGGGGGTTTTTTGTTTGGTTGTTTTTTTTGTTTTCCTGGAGAAGGCTCCTCAAAAAATGTGCTCCTTAGTCTTACCTCCCTGCAGCAAGTAGATGTGAGGTTCCCAGTATTCTAATGCATTTTCTTCCTCCCACATGCTCAGGAAAGAATAAGGTGATGTTCCTTTTTTGACATGTATTATGTTTCTAGTTATAGTCTGTAAAACATAATAAACCAATTATGTTATTTATAAACACATACCATTTGCCCAGCATTCTTCATCCAGAGATTGGAAACAGATTTACAAAGATGGATAAGCAGGGATGTCTCTATTCTCCCAGTGGAGAAACTGAGGCACAGAGTTAAATGACTTGCTAACTTTGTACTGCAAGTCAGGGGCCAAGCCAGCAGTTGAACCCAAATCTGCCACTGCTATTAGGTGCTCAGAGGATCTTAGATGCTTTGTTTAAAGAACATGAATCATTAGCCTAATTATATTAAACACAGGAGATGCTTAATTGGATCCAATTAGCCTAATAGCAAACTGCAATACTGCTGCCTAACTGGTATGGTAATACCTAAATGCATCCATATTAAGTGAAATTTTAGTTAACATTCAAAGGACTTCACCTATACATTATGTGCAACATTCTGAGTTCCAGTCTGATAACAAAGAAGCTGCCAAACAAAGATCAAAAGAAATAATGATGAAATACAGTCAATGGCATTGTTTTTGTATGCACAGGATTCTGCACAGGATTTTGTATTAGCTTTTAGGGCTTTATTTTAAATGCCTCCTTTTCTGTCAAGTTGACTGGCTGTCCACTAGGATGTTCTAAATCAGGATTCTGCCATAGTCCAACAGTTAACCGAGTGACTGTTGCTATGTATCATTTTGAAAAGATCGCAACACCATAATGTACTGGATGAGGAGCTGGATGAAAGAGCCAGGGCCACCATGGAGAGCATCAGCTGGAGTATGCAGCCCAGGGCCTTCCAGTTGTGATGGCAAGTGGATCAGGCTGAAGGTGGCTGAGTGGATTCTCTACTATGGGGGATGCTGCCATAAAGCAGCATTGGGCTTGTGAAATAAAAACAGCAGCAGGAGTCTCGGGCACAGGTGTAGATTCAGGTTAATGTTGCCAGTGAGTTAAACATGGCCAGATACTGAGGCCATGGCTACACTAGAGAGTTGCAACGCTGGTGAGGGGGTTACAGCGCTGCAACTTAGGATGTGGCCACACTTGCAAAGCACGGCCAGCGCTGCAACTCCTTGGTTGCAGCGCTGGCTGTACACCCTGTCGAGCCTCGGGTGTAGCGATTCCAGCGCTGGTGATCCAGCGCTGGTCAGCAAGTGTGGACCCCACCAGCGCTTTTATTGACCTCCGGGGTATAAGGAGGTATCCCAGAATTCCTGTCCACAACAAACCGGAAGAAAGGGAGAGCTCGGAGTTCAGCCAAACTACTTATTTAAAAAACAAACACAGCTCCTGTTTGCTGAGCGATTGGAGGCAGGCAGGGGAATTACTTTGGAATGTTCACAGCTGTTTGCTTGAAGAGAGAAACAGCACGCTCACATGGCAGAGGGGGAGGGGGAAGTCCATGTTGAGCAGATGCTTATCTGGTCTGACGGCTATTTAGGAGTACATAATTTGCATTTAGTGAATGAGAGAGGGGTGGGGGAAGGGGGTCAGAACTTTTAAAATGATTGAAAGTAGGCACTGTGTGTCTTCCAGTCCTTAGAACTTGCAAGGCAGGGAGCTGAGAACAGTGTCAACTCCAAAAATCCATTCTCTCTGTCTCCTCCACGCTCCCTGTCACATTCCATCCCACCCCCCTCTTTTGAAAAGCACGTTGCAGCCACTTGAATGCTGGGATAGCTGCCCACAATGTACCACTCCCAACAGCGCTGCAAATGTGGCCACACTGCAGCGCTGGTAGCTGTCAGTGTGGCCACACTGCAGCGCTGGCCCTACACAGCTGTACGAACACAGCTGTAACTACCAGCGCTGCAGAACTGTAAGTGTAGCCATGACCTGAGATTTTAGTTGTTATGATGTTATCAGAATTACTGAACTGAAGATGGAAAACCCACACAATTGTCCCCATTAATTCACTACTACCAGCACTGGGCTTGGGTCTTCAGGATTAGCATAGCTAGCTCTGCTAGAGACAGTGGAAGGGAGGCCATAATTGAAAAGGCTAAAATTCACCAGAAGATGAAACCTCTGTTTTCTTCCTCTGCTGTGCCTGTGGGAACAGAGAGACCCTCGCCGGCTAACCAAGCAGGGGTTGGATCCCATCCCTCTAACTTGCAATACAGACTCACCGAAGAGCAGATTACTACATGAGTCCCAGCACTGCTGTGCTACAGTCTCATAGAATGGTCAGGCTTCCTCTAACACCAAAGATACTGTCAATGCAGAAGCCTGAAAGCACATGGATGATACAAACAAAGGAAACCTGTTCCTTAATGCACCTAAAAAGTTAGTGTTTCTCAGAGGATCATCCTCACTGTGCAACCTTGCATTCAAAGGGAATAGCTGCACTCAGTAACATGGTTTAAAAATAAAACACACTGATGCTGACACTGCAGTAAAAGCTGATCATCTCTCTAACTGATGTAGCCACAGCCCCCAAAAAGGTCTTATTAAATGTCTACTTAGATCGTTCATCTTTGGCTTAAGGATTTATCATTATTAATTGGTATTATTGTAGCACCTATGCGCCCTAGTCATGGACCAGGATCCCATTGTGCTAGGTGCTGTACAAACACAGAACAAAAAACAGCCCCTGCCTCAAAGAACCTACAGTCCTAACCAGTCACCAAAAGGGAGTCAGACAGCTTTAAAATAAGGATGGGTTCTGGACGGGTCAAAGGACTAGTAGTTAGATACCCAGCCTTTCATCTCCGCAGCGCCACCTCAGATTGGTAGTGACTGGAAGTTGACACACACTGATGAGCATTTGGCTAAGATTTTGGTGGCCTCAGACCAATTCTCAGTAGACAAGTAGCCACACTATAAAAATAACAAATCACCAGTCTCAGAAGTGGCAAATATTGACCCTTTCATGAGTTTGGGGGGGATAGTGCTTGGAAGCTTGTATGGCTGTTCTGTGCCTAAAATGGAGGAATTCATTCTCCAAAGGTGTCACTCTTACACCTGTCACTGGCATGCAATTCAGTAAAAAAAAGAAAAAGCTTATATAAAGGGCATCAAAACATAAGTCATAATGTTAACTACTCTTCTTGAAAGAGAATCTTTCAAGAAAAGACCGGTCTTACAAGTTGGAGAGCGACTTAGGATCAGTCATTCTCAAAGCTTCAGCTGAGCTTGTAAAAGGGTCTTAGGATCCTAGCAGTTAAAGATAGGAAATATTCAATTACATCAAGTCCATCCCCTAGCAAGGGGAAAACATAGTCCCCAGGAATTGATAACTTGATCTTCACTAAAAGACAGAATATGCAGGATCCCAGGCTGAATAAAGGAAATTTCTCCTGGGTCCTTAATGCTTTTTTTCCCCCTCATTTGATATTTTTATAAGATATGAAAAGAAAATGGGAATTTCTAGGTCTTTCCGTAAATGAAAGGTTGAAGCACCTTGCTCCTGTGAAATTAAAATCTACCTCTCAGGAAACCCGATTACAGCTGTGTAAACTACCAGGTTCCCCTTTATGGCAGAGTTTTGTTGTATAAACAGGATTATAGTTCTAATATTTCCTGCTTTTGGCCGTAGCTAAACAGAAGGATTTTGCAGTGGTATAGCTCCATCACCGTAGTTTCAAACAAGGGTAAACCATCCTGGTGCAAGATCCAGGGCCGCCCGGGGGGGGGGCAAGAGGGGCAATTTGCCCCAGGCCCTGGGCTCCGCAGGGGCCCCCATGAGAGTTTTTCGGGGCCCCTGGAGCGAGGTCCTTCACTCACTCGGGGGCCCCAGAAAACTCTTGCGGGGCCGGGTCCTGGAGCTTCTTCCACTCCCGGTCTTCGCTGGCGGGGGAGTCCTTCCGCCCCACCATTGCATTACCACCGAAGCGGGACCTGCTGCCGAAGTGCAACCCGGTCTTTGGCGGTAATTCGGTGGCAGGGGGCCCTTCCGTTCAGGGACCCGCCGCCGAAGTGCCCCGAAGACCTGCGGCGGGGGCGCCCCACCAGCGAATTACCGCCGAAGAGCGGGCTGCACTTCGGCGGCGGGTCCCACTTCGGTGGTAATTCGCCGGCGGGGGCCCCCAGCGGCGGGGCACTTCAGCGGCGGGTCCCAGAACGGAAGGGCCCCCACCGCCGAACAGGGCCTCCGGAATCCTCTGGGCGGCCCTGGCAAGATCCATGTTACACTGGCACAGGACATCTAGCCGGGTGTAGAGCCAAGAGGGTTAGCATCTTACAAAGGCTGTACTTTATTTTGTAGTTCTTCCATTTGCCAAAAAATGATCTAGCGAGCTGAGAACCTAGCAAGCTGGTATGTAGAGTGGTCTGGGATACAGGGGAGAATATTTAAAAAAAGAACAAAAGGTAAGACCTGTGCGACTCAAAGGTGCATAAATCAATTCTGACTTTAAATGGTAGGTGAGTTTTGTTCTTAATTCAGGGAGGCAAAATGTCATGCTACCAAGCTGACACTGGTCCCTTCTGGCCTCATTGGGAAGAAGTGACAATATTGGTGGATCCCATCAGTGTGAAGTAAAGATCAAAGCTGTGTAGAGCAGATGTACTGTAAAATGTTGGGCACCAGATCTAAAGGAGCTATGTGTACTTGCATCAGCTGAGTATCTGTTCCATTTTATACACACACACACACACACACACACACACACACACACACACACGCCCTTAATGTCTTACATAAAACATCTGGGGAAACGACTCTGCTTTGATTAATGAAGTGCTTGTCAGTTCACTTTTTGGCCCTCTCCGCAATGGAAGCAGTACCTCCAGTTTGGGGAATGTGCCTCTGGTCTGGACTCAGTTTACAGTGTGCTCCGGAGGGTTGTTTGTTTTTTGTTAACCATCCTGTACAATTAAGTCTCATAGCAACACACCCCTAACTAACAAGTCAAGTACAGCTGCTCTGCAAGCCATACTCCAGCTATGGATGGATGGGCCTAAACCAAAGCCCTAAGTAGTGATTTAAATGAGCCTTCACAGCACCAACCTATCTCTGTAATGGGCCAAATCAAGCATTCTGAAATATGGGAAGTTTCAGATTTGGATCCAGATTTCTATCCCCCATTTTTAAGAGTGTTTAGATATAGGGTTTTGGAGTAGGCCCATCATAGAGAGATGGTATAAATGGAGTCACTCCAATGAAGGCATAGCAGCTACACTGATGTAAGATGTAGCGGGGTAGTCACCCCGCTCCTGCCTTAAATGGCTTAGAACAGCCCAGGAGAGGGTTGTGATTGGGGAAGCAGCCTCAGCTGGGGCCATGGCCCAAACAGAAGACAGCTGGCCCTTATAAAAGGGCTGTGAGCCAGGTACTCTGAAACTCTCTCTTTCTGCCTTTAGAGGGAGAAGGGCCTGGCTGCTGGGGAGTGTACATCGATACCTAAGGTGGAGCAGGGCTGGAGGAAGGCAAGAGGAGCTGGGGTGCTCCAGCCTGGAAACCCCCCAGGCTGCCAGCCTAGTGCAAGGCCAAAAGGTACTGGGGTTGCAGAGGGCAGCCCATGGGTAGGCAGAGGCAGCAGGCTCAAACCCACCTTGCCAGTGATGAGTGGCAATCATACTGCAGTCTGCCCCAGTGAACAGGGCTAGATGGGGACTGGCAGTGGCCAAGACTGAGGCAAGGTGGGAATGGGGGGGTGGGGGTTCCCCAGGGAGAGGAGACCCCCTGAGAGTGTGGGGGTACTGCGAGGGGCTGAACCCCAGTGGAAAGGGGCACTAGGGTCTGGAAGGGACACAGGGGCCCAGCAAGGCAAGACGAGCCTGCAGAGGTGCTCCAAGGCTGTGAAAGAGCTAATTCCCAAGACGACAGCAGGAGGCGCTGCAGCGGTGAGTCCTCGCCTCATTACAAAGACCAATTTAAGAACAGCATTAGGCCCTGAAAGTTCACATCTGGGCTTCTTGATCCATAGTTCAGACCTGAGCTTTATGGGTGGGTGCCCATACTTACTTTATACTTTATACTTTATACTTTATACTTTATACTTTATACTTTATGGGTGGGTGCCTACTTACAACAGCAGTGTCTCGCTGTAACAGTGTTGGAGAACAGTTTCAAACAAGGTTACCAGCGCTTTGGTGTGGACATTACATTTAATAATAGCTACATTGTCTGCTTTTTAGAAATTGTTTTCCTCTTAGAAGATAAATGAATTGATAACTGCTGAAACTCACTCCCATTTCTAGTTTGTATTGGTGGTTGGTTTGTTTTTAGAGAATGAAGACTCTCTACCATCCTAAAAATGTAATTGCATAAGGAAGATTTATGGTTCATACGCAGATATGCAGAAGCCATTCCAAAGAGACACTTATAGATCACAATGCAACTATAGTAATCATGAATGGAAGTTAATGGCACCCAAGTGAATTCTGCAAAGACATTACAAAGAAGAGTCAAAAACCTGAGTGAGAAATTAATCTTACAGCAGAATTATTTAAGACTTCTAATCTGTTGAGAATGGACTTACTGGTGCAATACTATGCAAAGCTGTGGTAATTATACTAACAAATTATAGGTGCATGTATCTGCTTTAGAAAATGTTCATCACCAAAATTGGATGACTGCTTTCCCCATATGAAGTTTAAGAGTAGAAATAATTATTCTCACTGTCACCTGTTAACTCCACCCCGCCTACACACACACACACACACACACACACACACACACACACACACACACACACACACACACACACAGTAATAAAGCCCTTGTCTAAAGGTAAACATCTAACATAAATTCCCACTCTTGGGTCACAAAGTTTCCAGCAAATGTCGTGGGAGCACTTTACAACAACTTGACTTATGAACCCCAGGGGAGAAGAGCATAAATGGGGTCAATCAATTCTGAAACCTGAAACTGGCAACAAAAATTTCCCCTAAATGCAAAATTCCAGGTCCAACATAAAATATGCTTATGCAAAGCTTCATGAATAAATGTACATGTCTGGTTATAAACGTTAAAGGTCAAAGTCTTTATTTTTTTTCCTCACCTTTATCCAATTTATTGCAAAACTGGAACATCATTACTCATAAAGGAAGTTAAAAAATGAGGCAATTACATTTTCTTTTAACTCTGTACAAAATCAATTCATATATTTTGAATATTTCTTGAAACTAACCGTTTATTTAGCTGCAGATTTTGCCTATTTTATCTGAAAGCTGATAACTCACATCAGCAACTAAAGATCCTAATCCAGCAAAGCACTTAAGTAGATGCTTAACTTTGGCTTCGGTGGGACTACTCCCATGTTTAAAGTTAGCACGTGTGTAAATTGCTGGATTGGGGCCCGAGTCTCAGGCAGAGTGCTCATCACACCCTGACATTGCTTTGCCGTGTTTGTGCTATGATGTTACAGCAGTTTAGAACTGTTTAGAAAAAATTCAAAGCTTTTTTTTTGGGTCAGAATGTGCTGATAGGTCAAAATCTAAACATCCTGTGGGACTGTGTCCCCAGCCCTCTTAAAGGGCCAGTTCACCCTATGTCAGGCAAGAAACGTGAAAATTTCGACAAGGAGGGAGCCAGCAGGCCAAGCAGAGTGACAGTGTGATATGCTTGATTATGTGACACAATATCTGCAATGCCACTGGATTCAGCAACCTGATCTTGTGGTGTGTGGCAATATATAAGGTCAAAAGAAAACTTTGACACAGCAGCAAACTGCTTTTTGAAACAGCACCTCTCAGGGCCGGCTCCAGGGGTTTTGCCACCCCAAACAGCGAAAAGGAGGGGGTGGGAGAAAAAAAAAACGTGATCACGATCTGTGGCAATTCAGTGGGAGATCCTTCGCCCCACCGAATTGCCGCCGAATACCTGAAAGTGCCGCCCCGCTCTGCAGTGGCTGCCCCAAGCACCTGCTTGATAAGCTGGTGCCTGGAGCCGGCCCTGGCACCTCTTCCTTATCTCTCTGGGCCCTGATTTAGACTGTATAGTCAAACCATTCATAAACCAATATTTATTTCTTTGTCATCATTATTGGGATTATGGACTTAATTGTTCTGGGAATATCTGATGCCCATTAAATAGTATAATGAAAATATACTACACAAGGCCATGGTTATGTTTATTACACTTATTGTAACAGTAGAATAATGTCCTCCGAGTTATGATCTGTCTGACGCAACAAATCCTGCATCTTGGCAGGGGGTTAGACTAGATGACCCTTGTGGTCCCTTCTATCCCTGTGATCCTATGATACCCCTATGCTTACTTGTGACCAGCAAAGATAAATGTGGCAAACCAAGTTCTGCTCTCATTTTTCCAAAGAGTGGAATTTGGCTATCTCTGCTTGTCATTTGGAGTATACTGAGGGAAAACTCTGGTATTGGAAATTAGTTTTAGTACTATCATAACCTTAGTCCCAGATTTGGACCTTAGCGTCCAAAATATGGAGGTTAGCATGAAAACCTCCAAGCTTAGCTACCAGCTTGGACCTGGTACTTGCTGCCACCACCCAAAAAATTAGAGTGTTTTGGGGCACTCTGGTCCCCCTGAAAAACCTTCCCTGGGGACCCCAAGACCCAAATCCCTTGAGTCTCACAACAAAGGGAAATAATCCTTTTTCCCTTCCCCCCTCCAGGTGCTCCTGGAGAGATACACAGACACCAGCTCTGTGAATCCAAACAGAGTGACTCCCCCTCTCCGTTCCCAGTCCTGGAAACAAAAAGTACTTTCCTCTTCACCCAGAGGGAATGCAAAATCAGGCTAGCAAATCCAACACACACAGATCTCTCCCTGATTTCTTCCTCCCACCAATTCCCTGGTGAGTACAGACTCAATTTCCCTGAAGTAAAGAAAAACTCCAACAGGTCTTAAAAGAAAGCTTTATATAAAAAGAAAGAAAAATACATACAAATGGTCTCTCTGTATTAAGGTGACACAATACAGGGTCAATTGCTTAAAAGAAATATTGAATAAACAGCCTTATTCAAAAGAATACAAATCAAAGCACTCCAGCACTTATATTCATGCAAATACCAAAGAAAAGAAACCATATAACTTACTATCTGATCTCTTTGTCCTTACACTTAGAAACAGAAGAGTAGAAAGCAGAACTACTTCTCCAAAGCTCAGAGAAAGCAGGCAGACAGACAACAAAGACTCAGACACAAACTTCCCTCCACCCAGAGTTGAAAAAATCCGGTTTCCTGATTGGTCCTCTGGTCAGGTGCTTCAGGTGAAAGAGACATTAACCCTTAGCTATCTGTTTATGACACGCCCCCCAAATTGCAGACAGTGGGGAAGCTCACTGGCGGCGATTTCCTTCTAGAACTTGAAAATAAACAGATTAATACAACACATGCACCTTTACATATACCCCTAAGTATATAACTAACAGACTTCTACATTTTAAGAACACTTTTTAACTACTGAATTCTGGGAAACTCTCACGGGAGAGTGCATCAGCTACTTTGTTAGAAGCTCCTGTGATGTGCTGAATTTCAAAATCAAAATCTTGGAGAGCTAAACTCCAACGAAGAAGTTTCTTGTTGTTCCCCTTGGCAGTATGAAGCCACTTTAGTGCAGCGTGGTCAGTTTGTAGTTGGAACCGCCGTCCCCAAACATATGGGCGTAGCTTTTCCAGGGCGTACACAATGGCATAGCATTCCTTTTCACTGACTAACCAGTGACTTTCCCTCTCAGACAGTTTCTTGCTGAGAAACACGACAGGATGGAAGTTGTGATCTGTTGCTTCCTGCATGAGCACTGCTCCTATACCACGCTCAGATGCATCCGTGGTTACTAGGAATGGCTTGTCAAAGTCCGGGGCCCTGAGCACAGGGTCAGACATGAGCGTTGCCTTAAGTTGGGTAAAGGCCTTTTGACACTCATCAGTCCACTTAACTGCATTTGGCTGGGTCTTTTTGGTCAGGTCGGTCAGTGGGGCAGCGATTTGGCTGTAGTGTGGTACAAATCGCCTGTAGTATCCGGCCAAGCCTAAGAAGGATTGGATCTGTTTCTCTGACCTTGGGACAGGCCACTTTTGGATAGCATCCACCTTGGCCTGTAGGGGGTTTATGGTTCCTCGACCCACCTGGTGCCCCAGGTAAGTCACTCTGTTTTGGCCTATTTGACACTTTTTGGCCTTAAGAGTTAGTCCAGCCTGCCTGATGCGCTCAAAGACCTTTTCCAGGTGTAGTAGGTGTTCGGGGCAGGAGTCTGAAAAAATGGCCACATCATCGAGGTAGGCAACTGCAAATTCTCCCAGTCCAGCTAGTAGACCATCTACCAGCCTCTGGAAGGTGGCGGGTGCATTTCGAAGGCCGAAAGGAAGGACATTGAATTCATACACCCCCGCATGGGTGACGAATGCTGACCTCTCTTTGGCAGGTTCATCTAGCGGTACTTGCCAGTACCCCTTGGTTAAGTCTATTGTAGAGATGAACTGGGCACGTCCCAACTTCTCCAATAGCTCATCGGTACGTGGCATTGGATAGTTGTCCGGACGAGTTACAGCATTTAACTTACGGTAGTCCACGCAAAAGCGTATTTCCCCATCTGGTTTGGGTACCAGAACCACTGGAGATGCCCATGCACTGGTAGATGAGCGGATTATACCCATCTGTAGCATGTTCTGGATCTCCCGTTCTATAGCAGCTTGGGCATGAGGAGACACCCGGTAGGGTGGGGTTCTGATTGGGTGAGCATTACCTGTATCAATGGAGTGGTATGCCCGTTCAGTCCGTCCTGGGGTGGCTGAGAACAATGGGGCGAAGCTAGTGCACAGCTCCTTGATTTGTTGCCGCTGCAGACGTTCCAGGGTGGTTGAGAGGTTCACCTCTTCCACGCCACCGTCTTTTTTCCCATCGTAGTAGACACCGTCAGGCCACTCAGCATCATCTCCCTGGACTGTAAACTGACAAACCTGTAAGTCTCTGGAATAGAAAGGCTTGAGAGAATTAACATGGTACACTTTAGGCTTTAGTGAGGAATTGGGAAATGCTATGAGGTAGTTTACAGTTCCCAGGCGCTCTTGGACCGTGAATGGCCCTTCCCATGATGCTTCCATCTTATGGGCCTGTTGCGCCTTCAAGACCATAACCTGGTCTCCTACCTTGAAGGAACGTTCTCTGGCATGTCTGTCATACCAGGCCTTTTGCTCTTCTTGAGCATCCTTTAGGTTCTCTCTAGCAAGGGCTAAAGAGTGTCGGAGGGTGCTTTGAAGGTTGCTTACAAAGTCCAGAATGTTAGTTCCTGGAGAAGGCGTAAACCCCTCCCATTGCTGCTTCACCAACTGTAATGGTCCCTTAACCTCGTGACCATACACAAGTTCAAATGGTGAAAACCCTAAACTGGGATGTGGTACAGCCCTGTAGGCAAACAGCAACTGCTGCAACACTAGGTCCCAATTATTGGAGAATTCGTTGATGAATTTTCGTATCATGGCCCCCAAAGTTCCATTGAACCTTTCCACCAGGCCATTGGTTTGATGGTGGTATGGGGTGGCAACCAAGTGATTCACCCCATGAGTTTCCCACAGTTTTTCCATGGTCCCTGCCAGGAAATTAGACCCTGAATCTGTAAGGATGTCGGAGGGCCAACTTACCCTGGAAAAGATGTCTGTTAGGGCCAGGCACACAGTGTTAGCCCTGGTGTTGCCTAGAGCTACTGCTTCCGGCCATCGGGTAGCAAAGTCCACTAAAATCAGTACGTACTGCTTTCCTCTGGGCGTCTTTTTTGGGAAAGGGCCCAGAATATCCACAGCTACTCACTGAAATGGGACCTCAATTATGGGGAGTGGCTGGAGAGGGGCCTTGACCTGGTCTTGAGGCCTTCCCACTCGTTGGCACACCTCACAAGACCGGACATACTTGGCAACGTCCTTGCCCATCCCCTCCCAGTGGAAGGACTTCCTCAACCGGTCCTTGGTTCTGTTCACCCCAGCATGGCCACTGGGATGATCATGGGCTAAGCTTAAGAGCTTCCCCCGGTACTTAGTTGGAACCACCAACTGTTTTTGCGGCTGCCATTCTTCCCGGTGTCCACCAGAAAGAATTTCCTTGTATAAAAGTCCTTGGTCTATAACAAACCGGGATCGATTAGAAGAGCTGAGAGGCGGTGGGGTGCTCTGTGCCGCCGCCCAAGCTTTCTGAAGGCTGTCATCTGCTTCCTGCTCAGTCTGGAACTGTTCCCTTGAGGCTGGGGTCACCAGTTCTTCCTCAGACTGTGGACTTGGGCTTGGTCCCTCTGGAAGCGATGTAGGTGATGGGGTTGTTTCCGTTGCTGGTGTACCGCTCTCCGCTGGTGCACCTGAGGGTATTTCAGGCTCTGGCTGAGCCTTTTGGGTATGGCTGTCTGTTGTTTCTGCCAGTTCTGGCTCGCTGGCGCCCACTGGCGTTGAGTTTGAAGATGGGGTTGCAATTGCTGGTGCTGGTTGCTGTTCCAGTTCCGGGCCTGGGACTGGAGGTGTTGTGGCTGTTTCAGTGGTTGGTATGGAATCCGGGTCCACTACCTCTGTCTGGGTCTCTGGTAACACAGACGGGGCCTCTGTGGACGGTTCAGGAACAGGAATGGGTCTGGAAGCTTGCCTGGTTTGGCTACGGGTAACCATTCCCACTCTCTTGGCCCGCCTCACCTGGTTGGCCAAGTCTTCCCCCAGTAGCATGGGGATAGGATAATTGTCATAGACTGCAAAAGTCCACATTCCTGACCAGCCTTTGTACTGGACAGGCAGTTGAGCTGTAGGCAAGTCTACAGCTTGTGACATGAAGGGGTAAATTGTAACTTTGGCCTTTGGGTTGATGAATTTGGGGTCAACGAAGGATTGGTGGATAGCTGACACTTGTGCCCCCGTGTCTCTCCACGCAGTAACCTTCTTTCCGCCCACTCTCAAATTTTCCCTTCGCTCCAAGGGTATTTGAGAGGCATCCGGGCCTGGGGATCTTTGGTGTGATGGTGGTGTAATGAATTGCACTCGCATGGTGTTCTTGGGACAGTTGGCCTTGATATGTCCCAGTTCATTACACTTAAAGCATCTTCCATCTGATGGGTCAGTGGGCCGAGGTGAGTTACTGGAGACTGGTGTGGTGGAAGAGTAGGGCGTCTGTGGCTTTACTTGGGTTGTATGTGGGGTCTTTGGCTGTCCTCGGTTGTAGGGTTTATGGTCGGTGTGCCCCTTGGGGTATTCGTTCCCCTTGACAGTAGCTTTCTTGCTTTCTGCCACTTCCATCCATTTGGCTCCAATCTCCCCCGCCTCAGCGAGATCTTTGGGTTTTCCATCTTGTATGTACCGTGTGATGTCTTCAGGAACACCATCCAAGAACTGCTCCATTTGTATGAGGAGATGCAGTTCTTCCAAGGTTTTAACATTGTGTCCTGATATCCAGGCCTCATAATTTTTTGCAACGTAGTAGGCGTGTTTGGGAAATGACACATCCGGTTTCCACTTTTGGGTTCTGAAGCGCCGACGGGCATGATCTGGGGTTATCCCCATTCTGTATCTGGCCTTGGTTTGAAAAAGTTTATAGTTATTCATTTGCTGCTTAGGCATTTCAGCTGCCACCTCTGCTAAAGGTCCACTGAGCTGTGACCTCAATTCTACCATGTACTGGTCTTCGGGGATGCTGTACCCAAGACAGGCTCTTTCAAAATTTTCCAAGAAGGCCTCGGTGTCATCACCTGCCTTGTAGGTGGGAAATTTCCTGTGCTGTGGAGCAATAATTGGCGCCGGGTTGTTAGGGTTGGCTGGCACATGCAGCCCAGCTTTTGCCAAGTCCAGTTCATGTTTTCTCTGTTTTTCCTTCTCTTCATTCTTTTTGTTGTTTTTCCATTTCTTTTTGTTGTTTTTCCATTTCTTTTTGGTGTTTTTCCATGTCTCGGCGGTGGGCCGGCTCTTCTTCTTCTTGCTTCCTTCGGTAGGCCACCTCTTCTTCTTCTAGTTTTCTTTTGTGTGCTGCCTCTTTGGCTGCCTGTTCTCTTTGGTAGGCTGCCTGTTCTCTTTGGTAGGCTGCCTCTCTGATCTGTTCTTCTCTTTCTTTCATCTCCATCTCTTTTTGTTTTATTTCCAGTTGTCGCCTGTGTTCAGCTTCTCTGAATTGTTCTTCGGCCTCAATTTTTGCCTTAGAAGTCATGGTTCCTGTTTTCTTGTGTTGGGGTGCCCTCCGGTGTTTATCTTCAGAACTGTAGGTTCTCTGTTGCCTCCTGAAGTCTACCTAGCAACAGTGCTTTTTTCCTTTTCTTCCTCTAGCGTAAACTAGAAAAACCACTTTATTTACATGTATATAGTGCTGGTAATGACTCTCAATGGGAGTGCTATTGTGTGACAAAAGACTCTTAATAGCACCTTAATGGTTTCTTGCTTATTATGCAAGCCACAAACTGCCAGAGAGAGCAGAAAGAAAGAAAAAAAAATTCTCTTTGGTTCCCTTTTAAAACCAAACTGTTTCTCTCTGGTAAAAAGCCCTTAGCAGAGAAAAGAAAAAAATAATATTCGTACTGGCTTCTGGATTTTGTCTATCCCACCACTGCACACCATATCATAACCTTAGTCCCAGATTTGGACCTTAGCGTCCAAAATATGGGGGTTAGCATGAAAACCTCCAAGCTTAGCTACCAGCTTGGACCTGGTACTTGCTGCCACCACCCAAAAAATTAGAGTGTTTTGGGGCACTCTGGTCCCCCTGAAAAACCTTCCCTGGGGACCCCAAGACCCAAATCCCTTGAGTCTCACAACAAAGGGAAATAATCCTTTTTCCCTTCCCCCCTCCAGGTGCTCCTGGAGAGATACACCGACACCAGCTCTGTGAATCAAAACAGAGTGACTCCCCCTCTCCGTTCCCAGTCCTGGAAACAAAAAGTACTTTCCTCTTCACCCAGAGGGAATGCAAAATCAGGCTAGCAAATTCAACACACACAGATCTCCCCCTGATTTCTTCCTCCCACCAATTCCCTGGTGAGTACAGACTCAATTTCCCTGAAGTAAAGAAAAACTCCAACAGGTCTTAAAAGAAAGCTTTATATAAAAAGAAAGAAAAATACATACAA
Source organism: Gopherus flavomarginatus (assembly GCF_025201925.1). NCBI lineage: Eukaryota > Metazoa > Chordata > Testudines > Testudinidae > Gopherus > Gopherus flavomarginatus. The sequence goes on along the minus strand of NC_066619.1, from coordinate 17,626,798 downwards.
ATGGTCTCTCTGTATTAAGGTGACACAATACAGGGTCAATTGCTTAAAAGAAATATTGAATAAACAGCCTTATTCAAAAGAATACAAATCAAAGCACTCCAGCACTTATATTCATGCAAATACCAAAGAAAAGAAACCATATAACTTACTATCTGATCTCTTTGTCCTTACACTTAGAAACAGAAGAGTAGAAAGCAGAACTACTTCTCCAAAGCTCAGAGAAAGCAGGCAGACAGACAACAAAGACTCAGACACAAACTTCCCTCCACCCAGAGTTGAAAAAATCCGGTTTCCTGATTGGTCCTCTGGTCAGGTGCTTCAGGTGAAAGAGACATTAACCCTTAGCTATCTGTTTATGACAAGTACCCACTCTTTCCCTGAGCATCATTACTGAATCAGACACAATTGTCTGCTTTTTTTTGTTTTCTTACTCCCTGAAGTGACAAGAGGTGTCTCATCCCACAGTAACTGAGAGAATGGTACACTGCAATAAAAATTATTGCACAGATAACTATGCAACCTGGAAAAAGAGAATGCTAAAGAAAACATCACAAAGCACCATTCATTTCAGCAAATAGCAATATGTGTTCAGTGTTGTGACATTTACACTGGCAAGCACTTTGCTTAATGGAAATGTAGAGGCCCATTAGTTAATAACATCTGCCTTTTATAGAGCACTTTTTATCAGTAGATCTCAAAGCACTTTACAAAGGAGGTCAGTATCATTGTCTTCATTTTACAGATGGGGAAATTTAAGGCATAGAAAGGGGAAGTGACTTGCCCCAGGTCACCCAGTAGGCAAGAACTAGCCGAGCATCCAACTCTTCTGATTCTTAGGTTAGTGCTTTAACCAATACACTACACTAAACATCTTGGTAAAGTGATACCTAAAAATTTTTGTACATGTGCTGGGTTTTGTTCTACTTATAAAGGATTCACTACACAGGTATGCGGAAGGGTACATACACGTAAAGTTACATATACATTGTCAAGGATTTCCATGTAAAAAAGTAAGACATGGGATTCTTTTGTCTCAGACTGGACCAGATCTTAAAGTGTTTACTCAGTGCTTTCTCAAATAAACTCCCACAGTCCTGACAGCTTTCAGGAGTGAGTAAAGACTGAGTATTTGATCCATATGTTTTATCTTCTAGTACATAACACAGACCTAATGTGGACCGGGGCTCAGGGCCGCCCGGAGGACTCAGGGGGTCTGGGGTCTTCCCCGCCGCCGAGCTGCCACCAAAGACCCGGCACTTCAGAGGTGTGTCCCAGGGTGGAAGGACCCTCCGCCGCCGAATTGCTGCCAAAGACCTACCCCAGGACCCACCGCCAAAGTGCCAGAAGGACCCCCCGCCGCGGGTCTTCAGGGCTCTTCAGCAGCGGGTCCCAGAGCGGAAGGACCCCCCCATTGCCAAATTGCCGACGACAACCCGGAGCAGAAGAAGCTCTGGGGGCCCGGGCCCCGTGAGTTTTCTGGGGCCTCCGGAGCAAGGGAAGGACTCCTCTCCAGGGGCCCAAAAAACTCTCATGGCAGCCCCTACAGGGCCCTGGGCAAATTGCCCCTCTTGCCCGCCCTGCCAGGGCATGCTACATCACTAATGGCATGCAATATGTTTCCTTGAGTAATGCTCCCTACCCACCAAAGCCATCATTTGTTATCAGCTGGTATTGAACCCTGGACTTCCAGCACCAAAGCCTCTTAAGCCAAAGGAGTAACTCCATTAGCTGACAGCTGTCCTAGACTCAGCTACAGCCATTAGTGAGGGACAAAGACCACCACATTGCCCTACACATGCATATACTAATAAAAGCTACGTTAACTCCATGTGCTTTCTCAGATTGGCTGAGACTTAATACAGGCCCAAAAAGGGATCAATTGTTAGATTTTTTTCATTCCTCATTTCCCTTACAGACCTTGATATACTGTCCCCAAAATCATGTCATTAACGATAATTCCAAATGAGCTGGATTGCAGAGCCCTCATCCTTCTGTATCACTAACGTGTCAGAATTAATACAAAGTTGCTTTAACTAGAGGGGAATAGATATAGAGTCTGAGCTCGATACCACTGGGAGAAATTATTCTTCTTTGAGATGTGAACATTGTTCATCTTCAGGATAGCTGTACATCCAGTTGTGCTTTCCAATTCTTCAGAGAGCTTGACACAGAAGTATAAAGTAGTCTAGATGTTAAGAATAATCTAAGAGAAGCTAGTATTTTCCCCTGATAATATAATCACTTGCTTTGGAGTAGTTATTTGTGAAAGAAACCGTGAATCACTATTCTAGCTGTAAACATTGGGCTGTAGCCCACGAAAGCTTATGCTCAATTAAATGTGTTAGTCTCTAAAGTGCCACAAGTACTCCTGTTCTTTTTGCAGATACAGACTAATACGGCTGCTACTCTGAAACCTGTCATTGAGAGCCATGTCTGTTTTGCAAATTATATTGTTGTTTCAATTATTCTCATGACCTTACACTGTTGCTAGATCTGATCTCTTCACTCTGTCTCCAAAATTTGCCACTGTGAAAATAATGTATTCCACCTGGAGGGTGCCTGAATAAGCTGTGAATGAGTTCCCGAAGTACTTTTGATTTCTTTCCACACTCATTTCCCCAAAGACTGGAGCCTCTGAGGAGATAAAATGCAGCAAGTCTTTGTTTATAAATGCCATGTAAAGTGGATAGCTGTGCAGATGGTTGCTTTTAGACCCTCCAAGGATGTCATGTTGTCTGATTTTAAGGTGAAGCTAATATCATTCAAAGTCTCCGCAGTCTGGAGAACACATGTCACTTCATTACTTCAATAGAAGTTAGGGTGAAGGTGTTAGTGCAGTAAGTTAATTTTATGACTTCTTGGACACAGCTGCTAAGGCACGGGAGAGGAGGTGTTGTAGAAATCTTATTCCTCTCAGGTGACTTGTTTGTTCAAACAGTAGCTCTGTATTTAATATTATGAGGCAGGAAAGCCAAGCCTCAGGGGCACAGTTAAAGGCACTTCCTTCCTGCATTCTCTTGGGGTACTAAAGTAACCACAAGGGAGTCTATCCCTCAGGCCCTTATAGACATCTCCAGTACATAAATGCTCACGAGTTTTTGACAACAGCCTACTCAGATCTTACTGGCAGCTAAGGTTTCTTATACACTGAGGAAACTAAAAGGCAGATAAAATCAGAATACGAGCTGTGGTAATGGTGTTAGCTATGCAATTGCAGGCTACTACCTGCCTTATCAGTCCTTGATCACTAAGTAATGGTGCTAACATGGAGTGCCTACCCTACAGCAGTGATTAACTTCTCTCTTAGGGTATGTCTACACTACAAAATTAGGTTGATTTTATAGAAGTCAATCTTTAGAAAGCAATTTTATACAGTCGATTGTGTATGTCCCCGCTAAGCGCATTAAGTCGGTGGAGTGCGTCCTTGATACCATGGCTAGCATCGGCTCACAGAGCGGTGCACTATGGGTAGCTATCCCACAGTCCCTGCAGTCTCTGCTGCCCATTGGAATTCTGGGTTAAGCTCCCAGTGCCTGATGGGGCAAAAACATTGTCACAGGTGGTTTTAGGTACATGTTGTCAGTCTCCCCTCTCTCCCTCCGTGAAAGCAACAGCAGACGATCATTTCATGTCTTTTTGCCTGGGTTACCTATGCAGACACCTGAGCATGGCAAGCACGGAGCCCGCTCAACTCACGGCTGCTGTTGTGAGCATTGTAAACACCTCGCACATTATACTGCAGTATGTGCAGAACCTGCCTAAGAGACGGCAGCATGAGGACGATTGTGATGAGGACATGGGCACAGAGGTTCCTGAAAGCATGGGATGTAACAATTGGGACATCATGGTGGCGTTGGGCCAGGTTTATGCCATGGAATGTCGATTCAGGGCCCGGGAAACAAGCACACACTGGCGGGACCGTGTAGTGTTGCAGGTATGGGATGATTCCCAGTGGCTGCAAAACTTTCACATGCTTAAGGCCACTTTCCTGGAATGTTGTGAGTTGCTTTCCGCCACCCAGAAGCACAGGAATACCAAGATGAGAGCTGCCCTGACTTTTGAGAAGCAAGTGGCAATAGCCCTGTGGAAGCTTGCAATGCCTGACTGCTACCAGTCAGTCGTGAATCAATTTGGAGTGGGCAAGTCTACTGTGGGGGTTGCTGTGATCCAAGTAGCCAATGCAATTACTGACCATCTGCTAACAAGGATATTGACTCTGGGAAATGTGCAGGTCATAGTGGATGGCTTTGCTGCAATGGAGTTCCCTAACTGTGGTGGGGCGATAGACGGAATGCATATCCCTATCTTGGCACCGGACCACCTTGCCAACCAGTATGTAAACTGCAAGGGGTACTTCTCAATGGTGCTGCAAGCACTGGTGGATCACAAGGGACGTTTCATCAACATCAACATGGGATGGCTGGGAAAGGTGCATGAGGCTCACATCTTTAGGAACTTGGGGCTGTTCGAGCAGCTGCAAGAAGGGACTTACTTCCAGACCAGAAAATTACCGTTGGGGATGTGCAAATGCCTTACCCTTGGGGACCCAGCCTACCCCTTGATCCCATGGCTCATGAAGCCGTACACAGGCAGTCTGGACAGTAGTCAGGAGCAGTTCAACTATAGGCTGAGCAAATGCAGAATGGTGCCTTTGGACGTTTAAAAGCTCACTGGTGCTGTTTGCTGACTAGGCTAGACCTCAGCTCAACCAATATTCCCATTGTTATTGCTGCTTGCTGTGTGCTCCATAATATCTGTGAGTAAGGGGGAGATGTTTATGGCGGGGTGGGAGGTTGAGGCAAATCGCTTGGCAGCTGATTTTGAGCAGCCGGACACCATGGTGGTTAGAAGAGCACAGCAGGCTGCGCTGTGCAACAGAGAGGCTTTGAAAACCAGTTTCATGACTGGCCAGGCTAAGGTGTGACAGTTGTGTGTGTTTCTCCTTGATGCAAACCCGCCCCCTTTGTTGATTTTAATTCTCTGTAAGCCAACCACCTTCCCCCCTTTGATCACAGCTGGCAAAGAAAATAAAGTCACTATTGTTTTGAACCCATGCATTCTTTCTTTCTTAATTTAAAAAAAAAAGTGAGATAACTGATAAGGTAGCCTGGGTTGGGTGGGGGAGGAGGGAAGGACAAGGCCACATGGCTTATTGTAGCCACACTGCAAATCAAAACTGTTTGAATGACAGCCTTCTGTTGCTTGGGCCATCCTCTGGAGTGGAGTGGCTGGGTGCCCGGACCCTCCCCTCCCCCGTGTTCTTGGGCATCTGGATGAGGAGGCTAGAACATGGGGAAGAGGGGAGGCAGTTATACAGTGGATGCAGCGGTGGTCTGTGCTCTTGTTGCCTTTCCTGCAGCTCCACCAGCCTCCTGATCATGTCTGTTTGCTCCTCCATTAGCCTCAGCATCACCTTCTGCCTCTTATCGCGCTCACGTAATGCTTTCCTGGCTTCTGTCACTGAATGCCTCCATGCGTTCAGCTGTGCCCTGTCAGTGCAGGAGGACTGCATGCGTTTGGAAAACATGTCATCACAAGTGCTTTTTTTTTTCCCCACCTTCTAATCTGCGATAACCTCTGGGATGGAGATGATACGGGGAGCACAAACATTTGCACCCGCAGGGGGATAAAAAGGAAGAGTAGAATTTAAGATACATTTCTGAGAACAAAATGGAGACTCTTTCACAGTGAATCAAGCAATTCACAGCAGACAGCACTTGTACTTTAGGTACAAGGTCGCATTTTACCTTTTATATTGAGCACCTGCTGGTATGGTGACACATCACACAGGGCTAGGCAACAGAATTCAGTTTCCAGGCAGCCATGGTAAACCAAAGGGTATGCGGGGTTGGCTTCTTTGGCCCCCATAACATGTGGGAATGGTTTCAAACTGCAGCGCCCTCCTTTCCCATAGCAAGCAATGCTGGTTGGGTTTGCCATTTAAAAGGAGGGGCTGCAGTTTTTGGGTGGATGTGCAGCACACCCCTCCCCCCATCTCACCTCATGGCTAGTCTCAGGGATGATCCCCTTTACCCAAGAGCAAACAGCCCAGCATGAACAGGGTCCTTTTATTGTTCCCTTCCAAAAATTCCCCTATTTCAACCAGGTGACCATGAATGATATCACTCACCTGAGGCTAACACAGAAAGATATAAACCGAATGTTGCTTGAATGTGACCAAAACCCAGGACGATTCGCTGCCATGCTTTGTGCTGCAATGATTCCAGACTACTTGCTGCTGGCTTGGTGTGGTAAAGTGTTCTACAGCGAAGGACGAAATATGACAGCTCCCCCCAGAACCCTTCTGTAGAGGTTTTCAGGGTACCTCCAGGAGACCTTCATGGAGATGTCCCTGGAGGATTCCCGCTTCATCCCTAGACATGTTAACAGACTTTTCCAGTAGCTGTACTGGCCGCAAATGCATCCCAATTCTTCAGGGCAAATCAAACATTAAACACAATTGCTTTTAAACCCTGTAACGTAGTTACAAATGTGCACTCACCAGAGGTGCCTTCTCTGGCGTCAGGGTCCAGGAGCCCACCTTGGGAGGGGATTGGCTCCAGAGAGATGAAAAGATCCTGGCTGCCAGGGAGAATGGATTCTCCACTTGCCTGCTGTGCATTCTACTCCTCTTCCTCATCTACAAAATCCTCCTCTCTGTTGTGTAAGACTCCCCCCTTGCAGGTGTCCATGAACATTGGTGGGGTAGTGGTAGGGTTCCCCCCTAGAATGCCAAGCAGCTGATCATAGAAGCAGCATGCATGGGGCTCTGACCTGGAGCAACCATTCGCCTCCTTTGTCTTTTGGTAGGCTTGCCTGAGCTCCTTAACTTTCACGCAGCACCATTGTGTGCCCCTGTTTTAGCCTCTCTCCACCATGCCCTGTGTGATTTTGGCATATATATTAGCATTTCTTCTTTTTGATCAGAGTTCAGCATGCACAGATTCTTCTCCCTATGCAGCAATCAGATACAGTGTCTCTCATTCAGTCCATGCTGGAGCTTGTTTGCGATTCTGGGACTGCATGGTCACCTCTGCTGCTGAGCTCACAACGCTGACTAAATAAACAGGAAATGAAATTCAAAATTTCCCAGGGCTCTTCCTGTGTGCCTGGCTAGTGCATCAGAGGTGAAAGTGCTGTCCAGAGCTGTCACACTGGAGCACTCTGGAATAATTCCCGGAGGCCAATGCTGTCAAACTGTGTATGCACTACCCCAAATTCAACCCAGAAAGGTCAATTTTAGCACTACTCCCCTCACCAGGGAGGAGTACTGCGGTTGATTTTAAGAACCCTTCAGGTTGACGGAACAGGGTTGGTTGGTTGCTTATAAAATCGACCTAATGTGGCTAAATTTGACCTAACCTCATAGTGTAGACCAGGGCTTAGATCCCAGGAGTGACCAACTGTACTTAACAGTGTCTGTGACATCTTTATTTATTTAAAAGATCTTTATATTCCTATTGATCTGGGCAATTATCATTCTACTGCTGATATTGTAGGGAAAGGTTATTGCAAGAATGTCCCATTAGCTTTATAACTATCTTCACCCTCATTTTGACATATTGTGGTTTGGATTCAGGTCTAGGCACACTACTGGGACTGCAGATTCTTCTATAATCCTAAGAAGTCCTTCATTGCTTTTCCATCTTGATAGTCCAGCTTACGCATTTTCCTTAAGCCTAAAAATCATTCATACCCAGTACAGACCAGAGAAAGGAAGCATCTAAGCCTTATTTAACTGTTTCCTTGAGGTCTGGAATTCCCTATCTTGTAGGATTAGATCCAAAGAGTGAGATCCTGGTTCCACTCACATCAATGAAAGTTTTGCCAGTTTGCTTTTATGTTTAAAATAATGTCCTCACAAGCATTTTAAAATGGTGTAAAATCCTCTTATGGAAGGTGCTACAGTTCAATTATTAAATTAGCCCAGTAATTTTTACTAGTTTAGTTGACTGCACAATGGATTGAGATTCTTTCCATGATGTGCAATACAGAGGTGCACTGTATTGTACAGTATATCGTAAACACTTACACATTAAGTGGTAAGCTATAATATCAGCATGTCATCAACACACAACACAAGATGGTTGTAATGTGGCCAAACCAACAGCGGCAGAAAATGAAATAAATTGCGGAAAAGCCCTGCTCCCCACAATGAACATTCTGTATTTTATATCTAAATAAATAATTTTTAAAAAGCTCAGATAATGAGCCCAAGCTGAGCATAAACCCAACCTGAGCAAATAAAATCAGAGTGGAAGCTACACTCAGCTGTGCCCATGGAGACGTAAGGAATGTGTACAATTTACGTCTTATTTTAAACTCATCCTTTATGCACACTGTTATCTTTAGATATTACAACATATCATCTTTCCCTGTGGGCAGAGCAGAAATGATGAAATCCAATGGCAGTAGCATGAGGAGAGCATGGCGGTTTAGTTGTTAGGGGGGTTTTAATCATAGATCAACAGAAAGGTTGGCAGTACAGGGATGGTTTTTATACAAGCAATAAAAGAAAGGGTAGTGGCATACAGCAGAGTGGATGGAATTGAGGCAATAGGTTACACCCAGGATGCCTATTTTTACAGTTAGTCAGAAAACTGGGGGCAGTGGAGGTTCCCATGGAAAAAAACTTTTTTTGGCCAAAAGAATTGAAACATTTTGATTCTGAAATGGGGCTGTGGTGCCTCATGGGAGTTGTAGTGTGGGTGCCTCGTGCTCTCATCTCCTCTGTAAGCCAGAATTCAGCACATCATAGCAATCTCATGGCCATGATGCATGATGGGAGATGTAGGCCAGTCAGAAGCCTGTCCTATGGGTGCATAAGGCACTCAAACTACAATGCACAATACTTCATAGTCCAGCTGAAATCCAAAAGGGGCGGGCAGTAGGGTATTTTTCTCTTTTGTTGTTTGGGGTTTTTTTAAACAAAAATCCATTTTTTTCACAAACACACATTTTTTTGAAAAAAAATTCTTCAAAAACCCAATTTTCTATCAAAAAACTGTTTCAATAAAGAATGTGCTACCAGCCTTACTTATAATTATAAAATATGTCCATTATTTTTTCTTAGTTCTTCCCACATGATCCATCTTCATTCAAAAACTTCAGCTGTTTATGTGAAATGAAAAGACCTTTTGCTTTTATTTGATTAATGTATTGTCTTGTCAACCACATTTTTATACCGGGTATTTCTTTTTTTTTTCAACTAAGTTTATTGACTGCAGACACAAGGCTTTTAAACAAGTACATACCTGTGGTTAATTTCAATAAATTGAGGCATTTCTCTAACACCATCACTGGGGATATTCCAGACTGACAGGTGTCTGACAGGAAGTTGGAAAAAGGGATATTATATTTTTAAATCTGATTCTCCAGAGTTTTGTAGCTAAGGCTGGAACTTTAACGTTATTTAATGTCTATTTTTCCATGCAAGGTTTTGTTTGTTTAAGCACTCCCTTAAAAAGGGAGAAAAGAAAAATAAATCAATAGAAGCAGAAACTCTTTCATTCCATTTTAGTCTCCCCCCCACACCCACACTCACTTCCTGTCAGCTTCTCTTCAGTCCATGCCACAGGGCTCTGAGAAGGATTGTATATCTCTGCAGTCATGCCGCTGAGCCTTTCCATGCTTTGCTGCCTCGAAGGAAGCTGCTAAAGTTAGCGCTTAACCCAGTGTATTCTTTGGCCTGCTCCGTCAGTGTGCAATACAAATCATAGAAGTTACCAATGGAAAAGGCCCATTTAGGCATGGCTTCCCTCCTTTAAGAGATGTAGCAGATGTTTGAGGTTTCAGATAAAAATACTGATTTTTGACATGCTAAATTGGCAAAGTTCCAAAGCCCCCTATCAGTGTGTGTGACCCGCACACCCACTCACTGTGCCACTCTGGCCAAGGCTGCTGAGCCTCCTACAGCCTTAGCTAATAGAGGTGGCTGTTTTAGTTCAAAGAAAAAAGAACATGAATAGTTGTGGCACCTTAGAGACTAACAAATTTATTTGAGCATAAGCTTTAGGTTCCTGGGTTAGTGGTTTTGTTGTGCGGTTGCTGGTGAGTATTTGCTGCAGGTTGTGGGGCTGTCAGTAAGCGAGGACTGGCCCATCTCCTAAGATCTGTGAGAGTGAGGGATCGTCCTTCAGGATAGGTTGTACATCCTTGATGATATGCTGGAAAGGTTTTAGTTGGGGGCTGAAGGTAACGGCTAGTGATGTTCTGTTACTTTCTTTGTTAGGCCTGTGCCCACAAAGGCTTATGCTCAAATAAATGTGTTAGTCTCTAAGGTGTCACAAGGACTCCTCGTTCTTTTCGCTGATACAGACTAATACAGCTACCACTCTGAAACCTGTTTTAGTTCAGGCAGTAGAGTCTCAGTGTGTTAATCCCTCAGGGTTCAATCCCTGCAGATAATGAGCAACTCAGGGACAGCACTGTATCTTATCAGCATTAGCCAGTTGTTTAGAACTACATGCTGGCTGAAGAGTACAAAGACAGGCCAGTCCCAAGTCCCTGTTAGTCCTCTCCCAGGGATATCTGTTCATGCCACTTGCTCACCTCAGCATGTCCTGGAATTCTCAGAATAATCTCACAACATTATTGCTGAGGTTTCAGAGTTCTGTATTCAATGGTCTGCTCTGCTCCTATAAACTAGTTCCAGAAAAGGAGAGGAAACAAAGAAAGAAGACCATGTAGAAACACAAAACCTTACTATAGCCATATGAAATGTAGTAGCTACCTCTCTGAGTTAGATCCTTCATGGTAACTAGTATTTCATATGCAAAGCAACCATCCTGAACCTTGGTTATTCTGCCCACTCTTAAATGTATCTAAATGATTTAAAATAAAATACCCTGGTATCGGACATCCCTGCTGAGAAACATAGATAATGGTGCAGGACCTATTTATTCATTTCTTTCATGAAAACAGTATTTTTTGTAAACTGAGCATCACAACACACCACTTTTGATGTAAAATATTAGGTTATTATTAGTCTGCATATTCATATAGCAACATACATTTATGTATGTTCATAAACATAAGACAATAGCCAGGTTCTCTAGGGCAGAAAAATATGGATTTGGGTAGGTGTCCTGATAAAAAAGGTTATTAAGAACTAGTTCTTCATGTTCTGGTCCCAGGTAGCCTCACAAAAGGAATCTAATGGGTTTTGCTTTAGTTTTGTTAGGTCTCCTCCTTTAAGGTCCAGTTCTTCATTTGGACATGGGCATGAATCCCTTTATAATCAGTGCACATGCATCTTGTTGAATGAGATTTCTAGCACTCTCAGGGGACCCACATGGGGCACTGTGTGCCTAATGACAATATAAATTAACATTGATGACAGGTATCATTAATAAAAGACCAGATCAAACACGCACAAATAAAGACCCCATATTTCCACATAATACCTGTAACCACCCCTTCCTCAAATGCATGAGGGAGAAGGTTTAGTCATAAATTGGAATGTTGAAGTTAATGGCAAAATCTCCATTACCTGCAAACTAGAAAACTTTGGACAATTAATTGACCATCAACTGACTCTCAAACATACATACAGATGCTTCCCGGTATGCGCAAACCCCGTATAGAGGGGAATAATCACTTCCCTCAGTCTGCTGGCAATGCTCCTACTAATGCAGCCCGATATGCCGTTAGCTTTCTTGGCAACAAGGGCACACTGCTGACTCATATCCAGCTTCTCAGCCACTGTAATCCCCAGGTCCCTTTCTGCAGAACTGCTGCTTAGCCAGTTGGTCCCCAGCCTGTAGCGATGCATGGAATTCTTCCATCCTAAGAGCAGGACTCTGCACTTATCCTTGTTGAACCTCATCAGATTTCTTTTGGCCCAATCCTCCAATTTATCTAGGTCACTCTGGACCCTATCCCTACCCTCCAGCGTATTTACCTCTTCCTCCAGCTTAGTGTCATCTGCGAACTTGCTGAGGGTGCAATCCATCCCATCATCCAGATCATTAATAAAGATGTTTACGGCTGCCAACTAAACATCGAGCCATTGATCACTACACCTTGAGCCCAACAATCTAGCAATCTTTCTATCCACCTGACAGTCCACTCATCCAATCCATACTTTTTTAACTCGCTGGCAAGAATATTGTGGGAGACCATATCAAAAGCTTTGCTAATGTCAAGATATATCACATCCACTGCTTTCCCCATATCCACAGAACCAGTTTTCTCATCATAGAAGGTAATCAGGTCGGTCAGGCATGACTTGCCCTTGGTGAATCCATGTTGACTGTTCCTGATCAACTTCCTCTCCTCCAAGTGCTTCAAAATGGTTTCCTTGAGGACCTCCTCCATGATTTTTCCAGGGTCTGAGGTGAGGCTGACTGGTCTGTAGTTCCCCAGGTTCTCTTTCTTCCTTTTTCTTAAAGATGGACACTATATTTGCCTTTTTCCAATTGTCCAGAACCTCCCCCAATCACCATGAGTTTTCAAAGATAATGGCCAATGGCTCTGCAACCACATCAGCCAATTCCCTCAGCACCCTTGGATTTAATAGATCTGGACTCATGGACTTGTGCATGTCCAGCTTTTCTAAATAGTCCTTAACCTGTTCTTTCACCACTGGGGCCTGCTCACCTCTTCCCAATACTGTATTGCCCAGGACAGCAGTCTGGGAGCTGACTTTGTCTGTGACGACAGAGGCAAAAAAACCATTGAGTACTTCAGTTTTTTCCGCATCATCTGTCTCTCATACACATCTCACCTGCAATATCACCATCAATATCATATTCAAATACCTTTTTATAACTGTTTCTAAATTGGAACCTCTATTTTAAATGAGCCAATTAAGTGTCAAAGTAATCAACTTTTATCAGCAAGCTCAGTGCAGCTGTTGATTAGCTGTTTTCCAATTAACCTTTTCACTTCCCCCCAAGTTAGAGAGTAAATTTATTTACACTGATAACGAGGCACAAATATACACGTTCCATTAGACCCAGGTTGGCAATACCCTTAGCTAAATTCATCGTTTTTTGGCTCCTAATCCAATCACTACCTCCCAGTCACCGCCCATCATGTACTATCTACAGATACATGTCTTCTGTGTAAGAGACCAATATTTTCTTGCACCAGGAGATGTGCAATCCTGTGATGTTATCTCTCATCTGAGGCCAGATCCCAACAGAAGACGGTGAGCCTGATTCTCCAATACCTTCCTATATCAAAATGGCAATGTTTTACACCCACTCGGAATCAAGGTTCCAGTACACTTAGATCTGAAAGGTTTCCAGATCTGTTACTTGTAATGCTGTCGATCTGTGTCAGACTCTTTTAAGAAGCAGTTATGTAAACATGGACATTGTAATACTGCGGTCACTTTTAAGTCCAGCATTCAGTGTTAGCTGACTGTAATCGTGTCTGTGCGCTGGCAAGTCTGATAGATAGTATGGGCTGAAATCACACACAAGAGTGGGAAGGAAGGGGGAATCTTGTGCCATGATTGTGTGGAGTTGATTTAACTATTCAAGCCATCTGTAAAAACAAGTTATCACATCCATAAAAGAAATGTCCGTATGGAGGATTTGGGATGGCGGCTGTCTTTCAGGGGGGATGCGATGCGATGGCCTCCCTTTGAATTAGCCTTCCAAGAGCTAATCACATTCCCAGAAAAAAAAGTGTTAACTCCTTGGCCAAAAATATGTATTTCCTTGGCCTCGAGATCTAGTCATCGTGCTTGGCCTGGATATTTGGTAGATATTGTTTTTCTTAATTGACAGGACACTGTGTTTGTCCAGCTCTTGGGCTCCCTCACCTTCCAAACCCACCCCAGAGTCCATATAAGCAGCCTGCTTTCTTAAAAACTCCAGCAGAATTGGTTCTAAACTCAAAATATCCCAAACTGAATAAACAAATACATTTACCAGCATAAGAGCTACTTTATAATATGTTGCTGTGAGCCACTGAATTCCAATGTTAAAGAAATGGCTCCAAGGGATTATTATAGAGCAAAGTTTCACAGACTGTGGTTTGAGAACCACTGCTGGCTGTCTGGAAGTCCACGGAGAGCTAGTTGGTGATTTGGTGCTGGCTCTTCTCGTTTCCAGCTGTTTCTACAGATGTCCAGGCTTTCCATTGCAAGAAGGAGCCTGACCACCTATAAAAGCAGCTGGAGGCAGAGACAGCCTAACCTACTATGGGTTACTGCTAAATAACAAGAGGAGAGGAAATAGGAAAATCCTTCAGAGACTGGGTACCATTGGGACTTGAGCTGCCAGACAGCACTTGGAAAGGCGCGTCCAATGGAGCAGGAAAGGAAAGAACAAGGCAATATGTCTAAAGAAGCAGAGAGAGAAGGTAGGCAGTGGGCAGGATTGTGAGCCCTAAGCAATCAAAAATTGTGACTCAGGTCCCCCAAAATCATTAGATCAACTTAAAAATCATGAGATGTTCAAATAACAAATGTGGACTTCTACTTATTTCCTTCCTGGTGTTCAAGCCTTCAGGGCTCATGTTTTCTCTGCGGCCATGAGAGCTAGAAATGTGCTTTCTTTTTTTAAATGAAAGCTGAGATTGTTGTAGAATCAGAGGACTCCAGGAGCTGGGGCTCAAAGAAAAACATCACATCTCAAGAGACTCACAACAAAAATTGAGAGAGCTGGGGTCCCTGAGTACACCCAGAGAGGAAGAGAAGCAGACAGCAGGAAAGCACATCAAGAGACTGCGGAAAGAAAGGACCAGATGGCCCAGAAGCATGAGCAGGACAGCTGGGGGAAGGAGAGGAACAGAACAGGTGGGTGGGAAGAGATGAAATGAACAGCAAAAGTAGACAGTGTGTTTGATTTTTTTTTTCCAAAGATGAGACAACACTGCATTAAAGGCAGTTTAAACTGCATTACTAATGTTACTTTTTCACACAAGCAATTTCTGTAGTTGCCATAGGGATGTTATGCAATTGTGAATGGGAGGGGAGATTCTTACTAGGCAATCTTTCTTTTTTAAGGTGATGGGGAAGGATTAGAGCATAACTTCAATAAACTATAAAATTCAAATAAACAAAAGTCTGGATCAAAAGCAAAAGCTGGGGGTTCTAAGGAGAGGATAGTGGGCTTTCACAAGAAGAGGGGAAGACATCAAATGGTCGGAAGTGATACATGTCAGAGTTCATGGCAGCTGCCCCTGTATTCCCCCTCTGTGGTCCAGCAAGAGCACCCACTCTCAGGCTTTTACGGCTCCCCAGATGTCACCTCTCTTGGCCGGAGACACACATCTCTCTCCCTCTTGACCAGGGTATTTCCAGGCTGCCCAGTTCCCTGCCGGCACTGTGTTATTCCTAAGCCATACAGAGTGCCTAAGCAGGCCAGTGACTCTGCTGTGCTTTGCCTTCTAAGGCTATAAACAGCATAATTACTCACGGTTAAGTTATCACACACTCTTTGTAAGCAAGCACAGTTATCTTAAGGTAAAAGCATTACAAAGAAAATATATTAAAAACAATAAAAGAAGCTACACGCATGCTAAGGTTACCAGAGATCATCCCTGACTCTAACAAGAGTTCTGGCAGGTGAGCAGTCCTTCAAACTCCACCATCAGGTTTTTCTGAGGTCCCAAGTTCATAACCACCTTGGCTCAGAACAAGCACCAACATGAATCTGTCACATTTTTATCCAGTTTAGGCCTCTGCTCTTGTCTCCATGTAAGAAGTGATCAATCAGCTGACAATGGATGCCTCCTCTGGGTGCCGCTTCAAAAAGATGGCTGCAGAGGTGAGAAGTTGCCTTCTTTTCCTTCCAGGTATTTCCCAGGAATCCCACTTAACTTTGTCCAGCACATTGTGTCAGAGTCCTTGGAAGCTCATAACACTTTCCAAGGTTTACATTGGCTACGTCTCCTAGAGAAGTTACTTACAGTCTCACAATAATACATACATATTTGCATTTTTAAAGCAATGGCCTCCTAAATTACAGAAACTGAATTCAATAAAGTTTAACTGAATTGAAGAAGATTTGTCCAGGAAATTGCCATATCTGTCACAATACTAAGAAGGAGAATAATGGTAGCAGAGAGGTGTCTAACAACTACTCACTTCCCCTTGGAAATTCGGGGGAAATCTATATGCAGACTAGATGGAGAAACAATTTCAAATGCATACCCTATTCTTCTTTCTCCTTGACACAATCTGTTTTGCTGTGCTGCCTCTTTGCTATTAATTGGTGCTATACGTGTGTCAGACGCTGGGTTGCAGAGGTGGCTGCATTTTAGGGATGATTGAAATTGTCCCTTCGTCTCTTTTCTGTTTCAGTTTGTAAAGTACTCAGGTGCTGTATATATAATCAGCCTTACCTAATTGCAATTACTATTATCTCGCCAAATCTTCCTGATTCTCTTATGTTATCTTGTTACTCCTACCCCCATTCTCTGCTCCACTATTAGTAGGTCATAGTAGTGTCAACCCCAAGAACCACCCTTGTTGCTTTTGGGCTATACATGGAAAGACAATTAAGAGTGGAATATTTTGTCTATTTCTAACTGATTCCCTCAGTTGACGCGATGCAAAGATATCTCTTCAATCCAACACACGATCGTTTGATTTGTTTGGAAAACCATTCCTTTGAAAGCTACCTGAAGGACTCTCCCTTTTGCCTCTGCTACACTCCCACATTCCAGAGGGGCCTCAGATATAGCCTCCAGCCTGGAGTCATGGTAGCAGATGCTTCAGCCAAACATAAAAAGGAGCTGTGACTTCTGTGTTACAGTGTGTGCGATGGGGCTGCCTCTGGGCTAGCTTCACACACTGAATGTTCTAACAGCTGCCCGGACAGCATAATGATGAGGCAGATTCTAGTGTTGCACTGAATACTTTCTGACAAGGGAAGTGCTATACTTCAACTAGCCAGACAGCAACACGCCTGTAAGCCACAGCAGAGAGCGAATTACAGACACACAAATTCCAGGCATGACTAAGCTGCCTCACAAACCCCATTGCTCTGAGAGCTGAAACAATTAGTATGCTGTTGATTCATCAGCTTAAAGCCACTGAGGTGGAAAATGGCAGCTGGAGTGTCAAGTACAAGGCACTATTGCACCACCATTCAGAGAAAGACAAAATCTTGGGCTCTTGTCTGAGTCTGTGGCAATGCTTTCCTGCCCACATGGAACGGAGGAGCTCTCCACTTCCTTGACTTGGGCTTCAGTTAAGGTGACCAGATAAAAGTGTGGAAAATTGGGACATGGGTTGGGGGTAATAAGGGCCTATATAAGAAAAAGCCCCAAATATCGGGACTGTCCCTATAACATCGGGACTTCTGGTCACCCTAGCTTCAGTGGAGCCTCTGGTGGCCACCCTTGGAGGAAGCTTTCCTTTGTATATGCCCACCAAAAGCCACACTCCTTATGCAACGCAGTGATTAAGGGGCTGGAGGGATTGCTTTATAAGAAAGGATTCTAAGCATTTAATGTGCATTGTCTGTAGCTGGCAGGCTTGTAATACACACCTGATGAAATAGTGGTGATCTATGCTGATCCAATTATTTATAATCATGGCAACCCATTCAGCACCTCCAGTCTAGCAGCTCAGGGTGATATAGTAGCTTCTCCCCGTCTTTGGTTGCTTTTGACATACCACATAACTCTGCCTGTTCAAGTGTGCTTGAGCAGCATAAGCAAAGCACTCCGCTCTGACAGTGATGAGTGCTATAGAAATGCTTGTAGGTAAACCCTGTGTTATGCAGAAAGCCAGACTAGATGATCACAGTGGTCCTTTCTGGCTCAAAGGCTATGAACTTCTTTAAATAACTGCTATTTCTATACCAGGTATAGTCAGGATAACATCATGGCTCAGTGACACGAGCTAGGCTGGGAAAATTGAATGAGGCCATTTTCTGTATAGAGAACGGAGTTTCTGGGAATTCATCCTCCTTTCTTGGAAGTTCTTAGTCTTAAAGCTTTATAATGTTTGCTCTTCCTGGGTATAATGTGAGTTGTTAGTGACCATCTCTATCAGGCTACAAGAAGTTTCCAAATTAGGTGCCTTAATCATTTATGCCGGTTTAAACATACGAATATCTCTACAATATATTAGCGGGTCTGCTCACTCCTACCTGGAATGAAGCAAAGGAAAACTAGGCTATTAGAAAAAAATTCCTACTGGTGAGACATATGAGGCTGTTACAGACTCCCAAGGAAAGTGATGGGAGACCCATTATTCAAATCACCTAAAATAGGACAAAACACTAGAAAATATACTGTGGGGAATAGGACTGGTTGAAATTTTTTCATTGAGGCTGTTTTACAACAGAAAGTTGGATTTTTGATTTAATGAAATATTTTGTGAAAAGTGTCTGCTCTCTATAAAACTTTTGGGTTTTTGCCAAAATAGGTCTGCTGAAAACTGACAGATTTTGGCCAAAGATTAAACGTCTTTCAGCTTTTGAGTTTTCAGGGGAAAACCCAAAAATTTGCATGGACAATTTCAACGAAAATGAAAGCCCTTTTTTTCTTTTTTCTTTTTTCGTTAAAGCTCCAAAGGGGGTAAAAATCAGACCAGTGAACAATAATGCATTGGCAGATGGGGGGCAATATGACCCAGTAAGTCTTATTTCTGTGATCCTATGATGCACCTCTCACTGGTACATACAGCCAAAGCACACGATGCTCTTCTAGGTCTTGGCCTAGAGTTGGAGAATTCTGGACATTAAGTTCTTAAGGTTTCATACAGATGGGATACTGCAGGGTTTCTCAAACAGGGGTCGCCGCTTGTGTAGAGAAAAGCCCTGGCAGACTGGGCCGGTGTGTTTCCCTGCCCGGTCTGCAGGTCCCACCGATCGTGGCTCCCACTGGCCGCGGATCGCTGCTCCAGGCCAATGGGAGCTGCTGGAAGCGGCCCGGGCTGAGGGACTTACTGGCCACCGCTTCCAGCAGCTCCCAATTGTCCTGGAGCAGCGATCCACAGCCAATGGGAGACACGATCAGCCGGACCTGCAGACGGGGCAGGTAAACACACTGGCCCAGCCCGCCAGGGGCTTTCCCTATACAAGCGGCCACCCCTGTTTAAGAAACCCTGGGATACTGACATTTCATACAAGAATCTGGTCCTGAATTTCATAGATTTGTCTACAGGATCCATCTCTATTGTATCTAAGCATAGCCAAATATGCAATCTGCTAGAACCAGATGGCATAATTTGTTCCATATCAGCCTCTGAGAAAAAGGCTATTTTTCTTATGTCACTCAGTGGGAAAAATGAAGCAGCAGGAACTGACTATTTAGATCCCTAAAGATATGGTGCTCCCCTTTCAAACATCTGCCAGGCATTTTAGTAACAGAGGTGCACATCATGCTTTCAGGCTGGTGGGGAGTCCATGCCCCTTTTTAATTCACTGTTAATGAACATTTGCATGAACTAGCTTGTATTTTCAGACAAACAAGGGTATTTATTATTTTGTGTCACTCTCAGTCGTCTGCTCAGGGAGCAGAAGAAAAGCAAGTGAGTTAGGTCATTATAATAGGGTGGCTTCCCCCTTAAGGGCTGGAGGGCTGTGGCCAGCCAACCCTGATTACTGAAGGAAGTGCTCCAGCCCAGCTGAGCCACATTAACAGACTGGATGGGACCTGATGGAGGACAGCTCATTCCCCTATAAAAGGCAGCAGGAGGTTACAAGATTAGGAAGCTGTAAGAATGTAAGAATGGCCATACTGGGTCAGACCAAAGGTCCATCTAGCCCAGTATCCTGTCTTCCAACAGTGGCCAATACCAGGTGCCCCAGAGGGAATGAACAGAACAGGTAATCATCAAGCGATCCATTCCTTGTTGCCCATTCCCAGCTTCTGGCAAACAGAGGCTAGGGACACCATCTTTGCCCATCCTGGCTAATAGCCATTGATGGACCTATCCTCCATGACTTGTCTTATCAAGTTCTTTTTTTAACCCTGTTATAGTCTTGGCCTTCACAACCTTCTCTGGCAGAGTTCCACAGATTTACTGTGTATTTTTTGAAGAACTACTTCCTGTGGTAGAGATTATGGGAAGGATCCTTCAGGGAAGATCCTGAGACCAAGGGGGTTCCCTAGGTAGGAGGACTGGGAGTAGCTTGCTAAAGTAGAAGGAAGTTGAACTGAAAAATGTTGCCATGGGAGTTTTGAAGTCAGAGCCTGAAGGCTAGGATACAGCTAGGTAAAGCTGAGAGATGGTGAACTGAGACCCTGCTGTAGGAAGGAGGCTGGGGCCCCCTGCCGAGGGAAGAGAGTGACACTGACCTGCAAATGGGGCCTGGATGGATGGTAAAGACTAAATAAATTGGATCCCCAAAGGGGAGTGTTTTAACTACCTTTTGGACTGTGGATGTGGTGTTTCTGGGCAACCAAGAGGGGAGACAAAGGCAGGGTGCTGCAGAGTGATCGCTGGTATAAAAGGGTGCTTGGGTGGCAACTGATTCTGTAGGTTGGTGAATGTATAAGTAGTTCTTCAAACAATCAACTACAGATACATTAGTTGGAAGAAAAAAAACAGGCCAGAATGAATCATTTGGCCAGCTCCAATCCCACATGAGAACTTGCACCCTAGATGCTAAATCAAATTCAGCGATAAAAAGGATGGCAAACTGAATTATGAGATGATTTGTGTCACTCCCTAAGTAGTCTGTACTGCATCAGGAGACTGTATGTAAACACTGCTGACTACTTGCTCTTGCATATTTGTCTTCTTGATGGCAGAGGGCCTGAACAAAGGAAAACCCATGGCAGAGAACAATACACAAAGGAAAGTATTGCATTGTTGTTTATGTTCTATCCATGAAGAGACTCAAGTAGAGTTAAAAAATATTGTTGAAATAGTTCAAATGCAAGAGGCTCAGGTGAAAGGCATGGTTTGTTGCTTCCTCTGAAGCAAAGAGGATGGAGCAGCTTTTCCTTGTGCAAGAAAATTGTTGGTTGTTTGTAGCATGAACACCTCTCAGGTGTTCCACCTTGCAAAGAACATTCCATGATATATGTTTGACTGTTCCGGAAGCCCATTTTCAGTGGGGTTTTTTTTCTTTTTCAGAAAGCAAAATCCCTTTGACATGTCAGACCATGATAAGAAGTCAGTTGACTTAGATAAAATGTTATCAACATTTTATCTGTATTTCTCCTGTAAAATCAGCTGTCAAGCTTTGATGTCGCACATTTTATTTTTAAAAAAATGTGATTTAGGAACTTGTCCCCTACAACAGAGAATTAGCATCTTGAGGGATATGGCACTATTTCATTGCCAGAAGAAACCATCTGGCTCCAAGGCATATTCCCAATCTAAACGCAGTCAGAGACTAGTCTGGCTGCAGCACTGAATATATATATGGAGAGGTGTTTGGCCAGATTCTGCTCAATTTACACCAATATACGGCTAGACTTACTCCCCTATGTCAGTGGAGTGACTCTGGCTTTATACCAGAATATTTTTAATCAAGTTGCCAGCAGTTGTCCCTCATTGCTAAGAGGGGCCCCTGCCATGAACATGAGAGCTCCAGCATGGGCTCTGAACAAAAGCAGTAGTCAAGATGAGCTTCACAAAAGTCTCTACTAACTTCCAAAGACTATTTGGAATCTCTGCCCCTAAAGCATGAGGCCCCAGCCTCTGGGATTTCTTGCCTTTTCTGAATGAAGTAAAGTTCAGCCCTTTAATCTGTACTGTATTTGGTTCACAGCCTGTCTTTGGAATTCCTTCCCTCTGTAAGGTTGAACTGAGAAAGTTCTTGGGGGGTGGGAGACCAGGAGAGGGAAATCAAACGCAGTTCCTGATCCCTACTCCCTGAAGGGAAAATGAAAAAGTCTTTACAAATTTCACTGTAAAACCATTTTGGTTAATGTTTCCGAGTCCTTGATGATCAGTGCCACACTTGGCTCCTCAGACATTTCTAGCTCTCCCCTGCTGATGGTTTGTTTCCTTTGCTATGCTCTAGAAAGGCTAATGGACTCCAGCTGTTTCCTTGTCCTGCTTGCTAAACCTTGCCCTTCCTCGTCTGAAGTTCTAGGGCTTCCTGACCTTATCATCCTCCTTGGGATGCAGACAGATGGTGCACCCAGTCACTGTACTGCAACTGAGAGGTGAATTTGGCCCATTGTTTCTTAACTCATGCTATTCCTTTTAAGAAGAAGGGACAGAAGGCTGGAATCAGAAAGTGCTGGGAGGTTGTATGACTGTTGGACTTGGACAGAGGGGAATAGTAACTGAGTTTGGGCAGCCAGGGAGGTACAGGGAAATCTGAAGAAAGTATGGAGGAAACATTAGCAGGAAGCAGGGTAAAGTGTTGGTGTGAAGAACAGTGTCAGGGAAGAAAGGGAGCACAGAGAAAGAATCAGACTCAAGAAACTACCTGAAAACCTGAGTGCCTTCTGGCGTAGGACAAGTTTGAAATGATGCCCGATAAAGTGTAAACAGGATAACTTCTTTTTCTCCAGTGAGCAAATTCTAATCTCTAAGGGCCCCAGGCTTCCCTTCACATGGTTTGCTGGGAAATCTTCCATCAGGGTGCTGGCTGGAGATTCTCTGGAATTGGAGCAAATCTCAGAGGGGCTGCCAGAGACACAGGGTCAGTCATTTGGAGGCTCTGTGCCATCTCTGGGAACTTCTGTCCATTTAGTCCTAGCTCCCAGGAAGTGTTGGCCCATTGAAGCCATGCTATCAGAGACTCATTAACTATAGTAACTGTTGCCAGACTCCTTCCCCACAAAGTGAGGGACTAGAGTGCAGCCAGCAGTAGTTAATATAGCCTCAGGCCATTTGCCCCTTCAGTTCTTGGTGGGGGACCAAGAAGCCAAGCTAGTTCCTTCACAGCTGATCTGGATCCTCATCAAGGGGCATCAGCGGTGCCTGGGGAGAGGAGAACATTCTGCAGTGACATAATTCCCCTTTCCACCAACACAAGCTCCTTCCACATGGATGCAGGGCAGGGGAAGCTTGGAGCCTTAAACAATATCTAGCCAGCTCTGCTGAAAGAGTGAACAGGCTCATGGAGTCACACACTCAAACTGAGGCTTTTATGTCATTCATTATGAGGTTCAAGGTCACAGTGACCAATATCAGAGGACTCTGGTGTCATCCATGCTTAGTCACATCTTGGTGCATATGATGTCTTGCTTAGGATACCGAGAACTGTGAGCCACTATGTTACCCCTTTCACCCTTAGCAAGTGAGAGCTTTGCAGTTGCTAAGCTATGTGTCATCTCCCTGACCCACTAGCTCATCCTCCTTGACAGCAGACTCTTCAGGATGCTGTCATACAAACTTTGCCTTCCAGGTGACAGTGAACCCAATTCACAACTTCCCCAGAGACATCCCTCTGCAGTGTCCAGTCCCTCTAACTCAGTGGTTCTCAACCTGCAGCCCGCAGGCCACTTGTGGCCCAGTCAGCGCAGAGCTATGGCCCATGTGACATCCTTGGGTCATACAGGTATTATTGGATGTGGCCCACATAACACATTGTGGGTCCCACGTGCAGCCCACAATAGTAAATAGGTTGAGAACCACTGCTTTAACTGGACATTCACAGACATTAAGTTCTCTGCCTTCAAAGAGACAAAATGCACACTAGCCTGTTAGTTTAGCTGAAGACTTACAAGTCACTGTAATACAAAGCACAGAGATGGTTTTGTAATAAAACAAGAATAAGTTTATTAACCAGAACAGAAGTTTATGTGATAATAAGAATAAAAGAAACAGGTAAGGTTACAAGTAAAACCAAACCAAACCCACTTTCTAGTGACTAAACCTTAATTTCAGCAAGTTATTTATTATCTTTGTCTGAGTAGGATCTCACCCAGTCAATTTCTAGCTATTCTTGCCTTCCAGGCAAAAAGGATCCATCTTTCATAGGCTCAGAGGGTGCTGAACCTGAAGTGCCCTCAGTGATATATAATCAAAAATTTTTTTGCTTGTCTTTATATTCCCCCAAAGTTCATTATTTGTCTCAAGAGCCAGGTTGGCTTCCTCGGGTACAGATTCCATCCCTCCTCATGATGATTAAATGCTCTTCTCCCCTGCTTGTTAGCTTGATGTCTTTGCTCACCTTATATTATTTAGTTGCTTCCCACTAAATGCCAAATGTCATGCCACCATCATTAGTGCATATGCACCCACTCTAACATGCTCTGACAACTCAAAGGAACAATTCTATGAAGATCTCGACAGACTGATCAAGGCCACACCTGTAACAGACAAACTACTCGTACTTGGAGATTTCAATGCCCAAGTTGGGGCTGACAACGAGAACTGGAAAGAAGTAACCGGGCCACATGGTGTAGGCAAAATGAACAGCAATGGACTACTCCTTTTGAGCCTTTGTTCTGAAAATGACCTGACCATTACCAACACTCTGTTCCAACAAGCGGATAAATACAAAACAACGTGGATGCACCCTAGGTCCAAACAGTGGCATCTGATAGATTATGCCGTTGTCAGAAGGCGAGACATCCGAGACGTACTGATTACCAGAGTGATGTGAGGCGCAGAGTGCTGGACAGACCACAGATTAGTCAGGACGTCTCCCCAACTTTATATCTCTCCCTCTCGGCACAAACACCCTAAGTGTGTGTGACCTGATTTCAACATAGCCAAACTGAAGGATGCTCAATGTTTCAACAACTTCCAGAAGAGTCTTGATGACAAACTGACATCCCACGGACAACTGATCAGTACTGCAACCGAAAAGTGGGACCAGTTCAAGCAGATGGTGACTGACACAGCAATAACATCTCTTGGACCAAAGAAAAGAACACATCAGGATTGGTTTGATGAGAATCAAGAAGAAATATGCTCAGCTCTGGAAGTAAAGAGAAAAGCCTTTATCGAATGGCAGAATGACCCCTCCTCAGTCTCCAGACGGGACCATTGCAAGTACCTTTAGAGCAGAACACAGAAAGGCCTCCATCAGATACAGGACGACTTGTGGGAGAGCAAAGCCAAAGAAATCGAGCACTATGCTGAGACCCATAACTCAAAGATGTTCTTCAGTGCTATTAAGACGGTCTAGGGACCTTCTAAACCAAGGACCACCCCACTGCTCTCATCAGACAACACGACGCTGATTAAAGATAAAGAAGGCATCAACGAAAGATGGCGAGAACACTTTAGCAACCATCTCAATAGACCATCAACCGTGAATAATAACATCCTCAATGAAATTCCACAACAACCTGCTCTGACAGATCTTGATTCTCCACCCACTATAGATGAGATTAAGAAAGCTGCTAGCCAGACGAGTTCAGGAAAAGCTCCTGGAAAAGATGGGATACCAGCAGAGAGAGACAAAGCAGCAGGTCCGCAGCACTAGCAGCGTTCCACAGCATGATCATCAGCATCTGGGAGGATGAAAACATACCACAGGACCTCCAAGACACTACTATTGTCTCTCTTTTCAAGAACAAAGGCAGCAAAGCAGAATGTGGAAATTATAGAGGCATATCCCTCCTCTCCGTTGGAGGGAAAATCATCTCCTGCATCATCTTGAACTGCCTAATAGCCAGTATTTCCGAGGCAAATCTACCTGAAAGTCAATGTGGTTTTCAACCTGGCCGGAGCACAGTCGACATGGTGTTTGCTGTCAGAAAAATACAAGAGAAATGCATTGAACAGAACATGCACCTGTATGCTGTCTTCATAGATCTGACAAAGGCATTTGATACCATTAACAGGGAAGCCCTTTGGACAATTCTAACACGACTTGGCTGCCCAAGAAAATTTGTCCAGATTATATGCCTTTTTCATGACAGCATGACAGGTGAAGTATTGTCTGATGGAGCCACATCTGCTCCCTTCAACATCACCAGTGGCGTGAAACAAGGATATGTTCTCGATCCTGTCTTATTTAACCTGTTCTTTGCATGCATCCTAAACCATGCAATGAAAGATCTGGATCGAGGTATATATTTGAAATACTGGCACGATGGTTCACTTTTTGACCTCCGTTGCCTGAATGCAAAGACTGAGACAGTGCAGAAACTCCTTCTTGAGGCACTCTTTGGCAATGACTGTGCTGTCATGGCTCACACTGAAAATGATCTTCAGCACATTGTCAACAAGTTTGCCGAAGCCTTGCAACTCTTCAGACTAGCTATCAGCCTCAGAAAGACAGAAGTTCTCCATCAACCTGTACCTGGATCAAATGCTTCTGTTCCGAGTATCTCCATTGATGGCACTCAGCTTAAAGTAGTGGAGAACTTTAAATACCTGGGTAGGGTCATATCCAGTGATGGATCACTGGATAATGAGATCAACGCACGAATATCCAAAGCAAGCCAGGCACTTGGCTATCTGCGTGTCAAAGTTTTAAACCACCACAACAGCCGGATGTCAACAAAACTGCTTGTGTACAGAGCTGCTGTTCTTTCATCTCTTTTGTACGAGTGTGAAACATAGACACTATATAGGCGTCACATCAAGCAGCTCGAAGCATTCCGCATGCGTTGCCTCCACAACATCATGAAGATCCACTGGCAAGATAAAGTGCCCAGTCTTGAGGTTCTTGAGAGAGCCCAGATGACAAGCATCGAAATGATGATCATGAAGTCACAGCTACGTTGGACCGGTCATGTCAGCCGCATGGATGCCAACAGAATCCCCCGCCAGCTTCTCTATGGTGAGCTCTCCCAGGGCATCCGGCATATAGGTCGTCCACGAAAACGTTACAAGGACACCATCAAAGTCAATCTGCAGTACAGCAGTGTCAAACCCAGGGACCTTGAGGACGCCGCCAGCGACAGAACACAGTGGGGTGCAACAGTCAGAAATACCTGCATCGCCTTTGAGGAAGACCACTGCCGGCATCTGCAAGAGGCACGTGAACAACGTCACAGAGCACCAGCAGCGCACAACCCACTGACTGCAAACTTCCCATACACCATCTGCAGCAAAATGTGCACCTCTAGAATTGGCTTGTATAGCCATCAGAGGGCACACCATGAGACCAACAATAGATGTTTTGCTCAGATTTGTCATCATCGGATCGATGGACTACCAAGAAGGATTTGGGTGATAGCAAATGTTAAAAATCGGGACGGAGGTGGGGGGTAATAGGTGCCTATATAAGAAAAAGCCCCCCAAACTGGGACTGTCCCTATAAAATCGGGACATCTGGTCACGCTACCTTATGTGTAAATATACTTACATTGTCCTCAGCCTGTGATCAAGCTGGTCAGACAAGAAGATACACATTCTTTTGTTTAGGGCAGGCTGGGCTTATGTGCTGTCCACCAAACACACTTTGAGAACAGATTTCCAGCGTGCACCTATAACTCTGTATACACCCTGCACATACACCACATAATTATTTTTTGGGACCAGTGTGTTACCTGTTTGCATATCATACTTTACATGACACCTTTTAGATACAGATTATGACAACAGCGTATTGAGGCAATGAGTGTGTCAGGCCTGATGTGAGTCACAGTAGGGTATGCCCTCTGCCAGTTGGTATTGAGGGGCTCTCAGGATCACAATGTGACTGGCAGAACACAGCCACGATGGTAGTCACATACTTTAACCATTGTGAATATTTCCTAGCCTGAAATAAAAGAGAATAGTGTATTAAGGATGTAACAGTGTTATTTCCCACCACAATGTTCCTCTTTGGAATTAATATCCCTGGGGTATGAACATTTCCAAGGATTGTTGACACTTCATATAAAGACTAGGAAAATTAATTCCAACAAATTCATAGATTCTAAGGCCAGAAGGGTCCGCTGTGATCATCTAGTCTGACCTCCTGAGTTATACAGGACACAGAACTTCCCAAAGTAATTCCTAGAGAATATCTCTTAGAAAAATATCCAATCTTAATTTAAAAATTGTCAGGGACAGAGAATCCACCCTGACTGCTGGTAAATTGTTCCAATGGTTAAATTAAAATGCATGCCTTATTTCCAGTCTCACTTTGTCTAGCTTCAACTTCCAGCCATTGGATCTTGTTATTTCTTTCTCTGTTAGATTAAAAAGCCCATTATTAATTATTTGTTTCCTGTGTAGGTAAGTATGGGCTGTAATCAGATCACCCCTTAACCTTCTCTTTATTAAGCTAAATAGATGGAGCTCCTTGGGCCTACCATTATACGGCTGGTTTTCTAATCCTTTAATCATTCTCATAGCTCTTCTCTGAACCCCCTCCAATTTATCAATGTCCTTTTTGAATTCTGGCCTCCAAAACTGGACACAGGAGTCCAACAGGGTTTGCAACAGTACCAAATACAGAGATAAAATAACCTTGTTATTCCTACTCAAGATTCCCCTGTTTATGCATCCCAGGATCACATTAGCTCTTTTGTCCACAGTGTCACACTGGGAGCTCATGTTCCACTGATTATCTACCATGACTTCCAATCTTTTCAGAGTCACTGCTTCCCAGGATAGACTCTCCTATAAGAACATAAGAACGGCCATACTGGGTCAGATCAAAGGTCCATCAAGCCTAGTATCCTGTCTTCTGACAGTGGCCAATGGCAGATGCCCTAAAGGGAATGAACAGAGTTATCATCAAGTGATCCATGCCCTGTCACCCAATCCCAGCTTCTGACAAACAGAAGCTAGGGACACTATTTCTGCCCATCCTGGCTAATAGCCAGGATGTAGCAGTGTTATGAATCTATCGAGCTCCCTTTTGAATCCCATTATAGTATTGGCCTTCACAACATGCTCTGGCAAGGAGTTCCAGAAGTTGACAGTGCATTGCATGAAAAAATGCTTTCTTGTGCTTGTTTTAAACCTGCTACCTATTAATTTCATTTGGTGGCCCCTTGTTCTTGTACTCTGAAAAGGAGTAAATAACATTTCCTTATTTACTTTCTCTATATCACTCATGATTTTATAGACCTCTATCATATCCCCCCCTTAGTCACCTCTTTTCCAAGCTGAAAAGTCCCAGTCTTATTAATTTCTCCTCATATGGAGCTGTTCTATACCCCTAATCATTTTTGTTGCTGTTTTCTGAACCTTTTCCAATTCCAATATATCTTTTATGAGATGGGGCGGCCTCCCACGTCTGCATGCATTATTCAAGGCGTACCATGGATTTATATAGAGGCAATATGATATTATTCTGTGTTATTATCTATCCCTTTCTTGATGATTCCCAACATTCTGTTCACTTTTTTGACTGCCGCTGCACATTGGGTGGATGATTTCAGAGAACTATCCACAATGACTCCAAGATCTCTTTCTTGAGTGGTAACAGCTAATTTAGACCCCACCATTGTATATGTATAGTTAGGATTATGTTTTCCAAAGTGCATTACTTTGCATTTATCAACATTAAATTTCATCTGCCATTTTGTTGCTTAGTCACCCAGGATGTGAGATCCTTTTGTAGCTCTTCGCAGTCTGCCTGGGACTTAACTATCTTGAGTAGTTTTGTATCATCTGCAAATGTTGCCACCTCACTGTTTACCCCTCTTTCCAGATCGTTTATGAATATGTTAAATAAGACTCGTCCCAATACAGATCTCTGGGGGACACCACTATTTACCTCTCTCCATTCTGAAAACTGACCATTTATTCCTACCCTTTGTTTCCTATCTTTTAACCAGTTACTAATCCATGAGAGAACATTCCCTCTTATCTCATGACTGCTATCATTTAACTATGAGCTGCATTCATATTTAGCTATATTAAAATGCATATTGTTTGCTTCTGCCCAGCTTATCAAACAATGCAGATCACACTGAATCAGTGACCTGTCTCCTTCATTATTTACCAATTCCCCAGTCTTTGTGTCATCTGTAAACTTTATCAGTGATGATTTTATGTTTTCTTCCAGGTCATTAATAAAAATATTAAATAGCATAGGATCAAGAATCTAACCCCACAGAACCCCTCTTGGAAACACCTACTCAATGACAATTCCCCATTTGCAGTTACATTTTGAGACCTATCAGTTAGCCAGTTTTAATCCATTCAATGCATGCCATGTTAATTTTAGATTGTTCTGTTTTTTAATCTAAATGTCATACAGTACCAAAACAAATTACAGAAGTCTATTACATCAACACTATTACCTTTATCAACCAAACCTGTAATCTCTTTTAAAAAATCAAGTTAATTTGACATGATCTATTTTCCATAAATCCATGTTGATTTGCAGTTCCTTTAGTTCTTTATTAAGTGAGTCCCATATCTGCTGCTTCATTATCCTGCCCAGGATCAAGGTCAGACTTACAGGTCTGTAATTACCCAGGTCATCCCATTTACCCTTTTTAAAAATTGGCACAACATTAACTGTCATCAAGTCTTCTGGAACTTCGTCAGTGTTCCAAGACTTATTGAAAATCAACATTAATGGTCCAGTGAGTTCCTCATCCAGCTCTTTTAAAACTCTGGAATGCGAGATCATCTAGGTCTGAGCTCCTGTATAACACAGGTCATAAAATTTCACCCAGATGCCCCTTTTTTCAGCCCAAAAACTTATATTTGACTAAAAGCATATCTTCAAGAAAGGCACTCAGTCTTGATTTCAAGACTTCAAATATGCAGAATACACCATGTCGCTCAGTAGTTTGATCCAATAGTTAATCACCCTCACCGTTAAACTTTAAAAAAAAAAAAAAGACAAATTTCTCACCAATTTTTGACCAGCTCTCTTTAGGGGATTATGCAGATTATGACCAACTGTTGGAGTCTGTGGAGAGTTGCACTATGATAGTAACTTACTTGACTTGCAAACATGATTGAGAATGAGAAACTTATTTAAATTTACAAAGAAAAAAAATGACTATAATACAATAGCAACACAGGTTTAGTTTCCGCTACAGAGAGATGTGTTTTCCCCAGTGAAAGCTAACAGAGTGCAGCTGGAATTATATTCTTCTCCACTCTGCATGGTATTTAAACAGCAAGCTCGTGTTTTGGATAATATCCCTTTAAACAGGAGATTAGAATATTAGAAATGGATTGTTACATGCCATATGGGAATGGGGCTGTTGGATAGAGCTAAGGAAAGTGTCATGTGATCAGGATGTGGGTGGTCATGCCTAGTGGTTGGAGCAGGAGTCAGGCCTAGTGGTTACAACAGGAATCAGCGCCCAGGTGAGAGTCAGAGGCCAAAGGTCACAGTCGGAGTCAGGAGCCAGAGGCCAGATGCCAAAGCCAAGGCTGCAGCCAAAGTCAGTGACCAGGATCTGAGCCAAAGGTCAAGTCTGGGGCCAGAGCAGGTGCTATCACAGCCCTGGGCAAGTGCTTTGAATGACTGCTGGGCTTAAGAGACAGTCTGCTCACTCTGCCAACCAATCAGGCATCATAGCCAAGCAGGCAGCCTACTTCAGGCCAGCTGCACTCATTAACCCTGCAGGAGAGCCAATCTCTCTGGGCAACCTAGATTCTTGACAGAGCAGTCTCAGAAAGGTTGTCTTCAAGAGGAGATCCCATGTGGAGACGGGGCAAACAGAGTCAGGGAAGATAAATTAACAGGAAGCTGGGTAAACATGTGAGAAGAACGGGGAAAGGGATGTGAACATGACTTGGAGAAAGAAAAAGGGATAGAACTGCAAAACTGGGGAGAAAATGAAAGTAGCCAAGAAAAAAGGTGAGAAACCTGCCTGAACTAGGGTGATCCTATTTCACTAAAGTGAAAATGGGACACTGGGTAAGCAGCGACACCAGGTGGCTTGTGCCAGCCCGAACCATGTGGTGTCACCACTCGCCTGAGCTCCACTGTGAGGGGCTGACAGTTCCAGGCCCCCCGGCTGACAACCCAAGCCACCTGGTGGTGTCACTCGCCCCTGAGCTGACATCATGACTCTTCTGGCAAAACTGGGCATTTGTCCCATTTGCTCTTGCCCGAATATTCCTCCGTGCCCCCCGTAGGGCAAGAGCAAGTAGGACAAATGCCCAGTTTTGCCAAAAAAGTTGTGAGATCCAGGACAGAGCTTAAAAAAAGGACTGTCCTGGCCAAAACAGGACATATGGTCCCCATAGTCTGAATGGAAATGAAACCTGCCTCCTGGTTACTGTCTCTCTGCACTGATGAAAGCCTTTGAAATGTTTGTATAATGCCTGGTCTGTCTTTTGCTTAAATTAAAGTGTCTCGGGCTCCTTTGGTAGCTGCTTAGGCTTCTCTCCCTCCAAAACTCACAGGGGAAACAGCACAATACAACCTGAAGTTGAAAGAAAGCAGAACTGCCAGCTTCTTCCATTCATGTGTGTCTGAAACCACTCAACCCTTCTATTCTCTCACATAGGAAACATCACAAGTTTCATCTCCTAAAGTCTTCCCTCCTTACATGTTTTCCCTCCCAAAGGAGAGAATGGAGTCAACAGATAAGTTTCTTATTTCTCCAGTTCACAAATGACTATCTGTAAGACCACAGTGAATCAATCCTGAGTAAGTTAAATGGTCTAAGGGTGATTATACTAATTCTGGTGATTTTAAGTGACATAGTGCATGGATTCCAGCTTACAGTGGCAACTATCTGAACAGGACTCCAGGTCATCCTAGGTGAGGGACATTTGCAAATCTCATAATTCTCTGCTTGTAAATACATATGATCAGGCTAAGGCAGGTATATAATAGGATATCAAGTGTTCCCCACTAAGCAAGATCAGTTTCAGCTTCTGAAAAACCCAAACATACTCTGTTTTATGAATATGATATCATCAGTTGGGCCGCTGTCCTTATGTGACCACGGGTTAGGGTGACCAGATGTCCTGATTTTTTAGAGACAGTCCCGATTTTTGGGTCTTTTTCTTATATAGGCTCCTATTACCCCCCTACCCCGACCCGATTTTTCACACTTGCTGTCTGGTCACCCTGTCACAGGTAAAGGTACAGCATCAAGCTCTGTGGAGGTAACCAACTGTGGCCCAAGCCCTGAAATGTTGTTCTACGGGGCCAGGGTTGTGTATTTTTTGTTGTTGAATTAGGACTCACCTCCATGAATACCCAGATAGAAGAGCCCTCATAAAGCAGTGCTCTAGCTTTGAAAATACACACCTGTGGTTCCATATACATAAAATATATACCACAGACGCCAAATGAAGCATACATAAAATATTCGAAGGAGAATCTTCAATTTAGGTGAGAGTCATTAATATATTAGAAGAAATGTTATACTGGTGTGAGCAGGTGCCGTTCTCAACCGACTCTACTAATCCAGTCCCTGCAGAATGTAATGTTTAAATTCATCCCTTTCCTGCAATTTAATTTTATTAACAAAGACTGATAGCAACAATAAGATAAAGATCAGTTCCAGCCTTCTACCCAGGCTGGACTGTCCCCAGGGTTGCTCCCTGTAATTGCTGAGCCCACACCTTAGAACATCTCTCTCCCAGAGTGCCATACTGAAATAGAGTAATGAGCCAAGAAGTCAAAATAACTTTTTAAATACCCTTTCCCAGTAGGATCAACACCCTGTTCAAAGGGCAGAGAGCTTCAAGCAAATACTGTTGCGTTACAATTGGTTTTATAATTCTGTAATTCTAATACTACTAACTTATATCTATAAACAAGGAGATTTCAGGAGGGATCTGTGTTCAAGAGGAATTTTTTTTAAAAATGAGTGATGGCCTTGCTAATCAGGTACACTTGAAAAGTAACCTGAAGAACTCTAAAGTTTGTGTTGAAATGGTTCTTGCTGACATGTATTCAAGGGTGGAGGGAGGAGATTTGAGTGGGAAGAGTAAGGAAAGTTATCTATTGTAGTACACGTTTTTAATAAATTTATTTCTGTTATAAGTAATGACATTATTTTTCTACATGGCTAAAAAAGTGTTTGTAGTAAAAGAATTATTTTTCAAGTAGTTATGCTGGTAGCCCTTAAACTTGACAATGGACTTAAATGCAAAATAATAGCAGCTAGATAGCTTTGGCATTGGAAGTGTTTCCTATAGTGAGAATATGGATGCACAAGGGAATGTGAAATGATCATTATTTTAATATTATTTGTATTATTGGAGTGCTTAGGAGTCCCGTTCATAGACAAGGACCCCATTCTGCTAGGTGCTGTACAAACACAGATCAAAAAGACAGTCCCTGCCCCCGAAGAACTTGCAATCTGTGTTTATAAGACAAGAAACAATAGATGGAGACAACAAACAGACCAACTGGGGAGTACAAAGAAACAATAAGACAATACTGGTCACTGTGATAGTATGGTCTCAGCACACCATTAGCCTAATCATTGTCAAAATGTTTGCAGGTTTCAGTTTTAAGGATTGATTAGAATGAGTTGGTTTTGAGGATGTTTCTGGGGAGCTCCTCCCAAGTGTCTGGGTCAGCACAGGAGGAAGCACAAAGGTGGTTGTTTAAAAATTTAACAACTGCATGATGGAGGCTGACATCATGGGCCAATCAGAGGTGGCAGTCAACTCTTTGATACTGAACGAGATGACAGGTAGAGTGGGAATAGGTCCTGAAGGGCCTTGAAAGTGAGAACAAGTAACCAGAGTCATGCAAAGGAGGGTTCATACAGTCCCTGTGGAACAAGGCCTGGACCCACAGAGGGCCCTGTTTTTATACTACTTGCTCTTTTCTTCAGTCATGGGTTGCTAGCCTTCTCTGTAACTGCTCCCTTCACTTGACCTCAATTGACCTAATCTGTATTCCTGAACTCTGGGTCATTATTTTCACTTGATATAAGTCTGAGTTTCATAGTGATATTATGACCTTTCACCTGATTTCTCTCAGAATTTTGGTTACACCTTCTGCTTACTACCACAGTCATTCCAAACCTAGTAATTCATTTTTTGGAGAATTCTTATAATCAACCATAATTTCCTCCATGAATACCTACAAACACAAGAGTGGTGTTCAAAAGCACAAGCTGCAGCAGGCCTATGAAAAAGAAGATCAGAAAAGTGGGCTTGGTCTGCAAAGTTTCTTGAAATGTGTGAAGTTTGGCCATGTACACGGCGAACAGTCTGACGATGGTTCTGCTACTTGCACTTCTGAGATGTCCTTAGCTAGTGAGGATGTTGAGTTGGGTTTGTCAGGCTTGTTGGGTGCTGGAGTCTGATTCCAACACAGAACTTGGCACTGAATTGTTGGTCCTGGAGTCTATGATTCTGGGACAGAAAGTTGCCTGTTGGTTGCTAATGCAATTGGTATGGTTGGGGGCACTGAAACTGGTTTGATTATTGAAAGTGTAGGGTGGAATTTTTGCCACATTTCGGGGGCAGGGGGTAGAAAATGGTCCTGTTGTTAATTTAGAACAAGGCTTTTCACCTAGCAAACACAAAGAAAGGCAAGTATTAAAGCATGGTTCTTTGTCAAAACTCCCAGTGGAGAGTTACTCCAGAAGTCATGGTAGAAGCACAGTTTGACTCATGCTTCCCTGTTCTGTTTCACTTATTTGTTTTTCCAGTCAAATTCCTCATCTTCCTCTGCAAGCCATAAAACTGGGTTTAGAAACTTTTTCCACTTTAGCACATGAGTATGCCAATGTGAACATTCAAAAGAACATGTGGAGGCAAACACTCGCTGCTGCAATGGTTCTTCACATATTGTTCTATTTTTTGGAATTGTTCAAAGATGGTAAATCCTGTTTTTGGCTTTCTGCTAGTTTTGGGGATGTATAGAGAAAGCATTGTAAGGTAAATGTGAACTTAAAGAATTAGAGTTAGTTACCTTAAGATTGTTTAATGAAATATGTGTAGTAAAGACAGCCCCTGACTAGAAAGTAAAAGGAAGGCCTTGAAAATAATAACTTATAAAGCCAAAAGAAATAAAGTAGAGAGAATATCTGGTTGAAAGAATAACTAAATGAGAAGGGAAATTTCTAAAAAGAAGGCCTCTGACCACTACAGATGACTACAGATTGTTTAAATTACAACAGAGAGAATATGTCTTAAAATAAGCCAACATGGCCCTTACCAAACCACGCATGAGTCTTAAAGTCTATGTGAAGCCAGGTGAGATGGAAAAACTAGGGGGAGCAAAAAGGGAGGAAAGGCTTTGGGAACAAAGGAGGTTGTAAATCTTATCTGAATTAAGAGATGGTTTTTAGCTAAAGTCAGTACTTGGCAATGACATCACTTGTTTGTTAAGGGGTATAAAAAAAGTAAACTCTTAAAGGGTTCATTGATAATACTTGTCTGACCATACTGTAAGTATCTTGATCAAATGCCTACAAATGTTCTGTTAATCTATTGGGTGTTGTAAATTGCTTATTATTTACGTTTTTAGGAATGTTTAGAGCAATTGAACAAATGCCATTTGGCCTTTGGATTTAATAAAATAATTTATATTAAATTAGTGTTTGGTGGTTTCCCATATCAATATTAATAATTTCAAAAATTAATAATTCCAACAAGCATATTAGCATTATATTAAAATGCCAAATCATGACAAGATGGTTAGCAAGGTTTGTTCCACTTCAAAATCAGGTTGAGTGTGTTCTTGATGCTTTAGACAAGATCAATGCTTCACACGGAAGTTGATAGCTTGCCAACAAACATTTCAGAGTTTTCATTCCTTGTTTTGGCTGAGACACGGTATACTCTCTGTCCAAAAGTTAACGTTGTGAGCAAAAAATTGCCGAGTCCAGACCGTGATATTAAAACATTTACTGCAGTTTACTTGGTGGCCTTTGAGATGCTTTATTGGAATTATGGTCCTCTGGGTTCATTTCATGTAAGAAAACTGCTACTTCACAGAATGAGATTCATAGATTCCAAAGCCAGAAGTGACCGTTGTGGTCATCTGACCTCCTGTACAACACAGGCCACAAAACTTCCCCGAAATGATTCCTACAGCATGTTAGTGAAACACCCCATTTTTACTCCTGAGAGAATTCTGTGCCAAAAAATAAAAATTCTGCACAGTATTTTAAAATTCCGCAAAATTCATTTGTCAATAAATAAATGTGGAGGTTTCAGCATGGCAGTGGGGCGCACGGGCCACTTGCTGCATGGAGGTGGGAGATCATCCTGCAGCCACCATCCCCTCCCCACAAGGATATGGACTCTGTAGTGAGGCTGTCCCAGAAACACCCCAGGGCCCAGCCCTCTGCGCCAGGTGCACCAGGTGTTGGCAGGTTCAGCCCAACAGGATCGAAGTGTGGAGGGGCTTAATGTGGGGGATCCAGGTGTGGGGTAAGAGGGTTTTGTGTAGGGCAATATGGGTGTGGGCAGCTCCATGGGGGATCCGGATACCCAGTGGCTCGTTGCAGGGTTCCAGGTGCAGGGGTAACAGGACTCTGCAGGGGAGTCCAGGTGAAGGTGGTTGGGGCTCAGCAGCAGGGGTCTGGGTGCTGGGGTGTGGGCCTTGGTGGAGTGGTGCCAATTGCAGCTGGTTGGGACTCAGTGGAGTGATGGGTCTGGGGGCAGGGGGAGAGCTCCTTGAAGTGGTCCAGGTTCAGGGGGGTGGGGCTCATCAGGGTGGGGGTTTGATGGGCCTGCTTAATGGGGCAGCCCCAGCTGCTGCTGCTGCTGCTGCTGCGGGGATGCCACATGCTGGGTTTCTGAGCCCCCTGCCCACCATCTCCTTCTCTTTCCTATCCCCTCACCCTTTCTCTCCCCATTGGGATCCTGTCCCATTCTCTTCCCCTTCCTCTCCCCACTGTCCCCTGCCTTTCTCTAAAAATCACAAAATATTCAGGTGGCTTCCAGTCTCAAGAGATCAGTCACTTATCCCAGGTCAATTTGTAACTTAGATCTCACACCAAAGACAACATGTGTAGACAATCCTGCAATAAACTGACTAAAGGTTTATTAACCAGGAAAAAGAAATGAGTTATTTACACATTCAAGCAAGCATATACATATAAATGAATTACTATCTATGGTTCCTACCGATGACAGAGATGTCGTAGTCAGTCATTTCAAAATATCTTTCAGGGCGGACCCTGGAGATCTCTGCCTTAGTTTAGTGTCTCTGGCCCTATGAGATAACCATTTCTTCTTACGAGCATCTTTATATCATCTTCTCCCCAAGTTTAACTGAGGGAAAGAGGGCTCCTGCATGCAACTTCTTCATGGGTGGATGCGGCAATCAACAAAGCTTTTTGTGATAGATGGCCCATTAAGTCTTGATAGTCCTTCTTGATGAGTGGGGGGAACCACTTTCCTGTCTGAGTTCACAAGTGCAGAGCAAGCACCTTTACTATTATAAAACAAACTTATGTTACCTTGCAGCATGGAATACAGACATTACAGGTGAAATTAACGCATGCAGTAACTTATAACTATTTTATAGACTCTAATCACTAACTGCGTTCTCTATTCCCTATTTTGAACAAAACTAATATACAGGTGAGCTGGTTTGGTTGCCAGCTATGATTTTATCATAGCTAACGCCTAAAGCCTTGGCCAGAGCTCACACTTGGTTTACCAGCATCACACTGTGATCAAGTCACCCCTTAACTGTCTCCCCAAGCTTTGTTAAGCTAAATACATTGACCTCCTTGAGTCTCTAATTATCCGGCACCTTTTCTAATCCTTTAATCATTCTCGTGATTCTTTGTCCTATTTTTCAACATCCTTTTTGAATTTTGGACACCAAAACTGGACATGGTATTCCAGCAGCTGTTGCACCAGTGCCAAATGCCAAGGTAAAATAACCTCTCTACTCCTACACAAGATTCCCATATTTATGCATCCACGGATTGCTTTAGACCTTTTGGCCACAGAGTTGTACCGAGAGCTCAGGTTCAGCTGATTACCTACCACAACCCCCAAATCTTTTTCAGAGTCACTGCTTCCTAGGATAGAGTTCACCATCCCGTAAGTATAGTCTACATTCTTTGTTTCCAGTGGTATACATTTGCATTTAGCCATATTAAGATGTACACTGTTTGCTTGCACTCAACTTACTAGGCAGGTCATTTTATAACAGTGACCTGATCTCTTCATTATTTACCACTACCCCAATATTTGTGTCATCTGAAAACTTTATCAGTGATGATTTTACATGTTCTTCCAGGTCATTAATAAAAATGCTACATAGTATAGAGCCAAGAACACATCCTTGCAGGACCCTACTAGAAACACACCTGTTTGATGATTCCCCATTTACAATTACATTTTGAGACCTACCAGTTAGCCGTCTTTAAATCCATTTAATATATGCCTGGTTAATTTTATATCTTACTAGGTTTTTTTTTTTAAATCAAAATGTCATGCAGTACCAAGTCAAATGCTGTACAGAAGTCTAAGTATATGGCATCAAATTTGTGATCTCATAAAAAAAGATATCAGGTTACTTTGAGCTATTTTCCATAAACTCACATTGACTGGCATTAATTATATTACCCTCCTTTTCATTAATCAAGTCTCATAGCAGCTGCTCTATTATTTTGCCCAGGATCAATGTCAGACTAACAGGCCTATAATTGCCCAGGTCATCCCATTTACCCTTTTTAAATATTGGCACAACATTATCTTTCTTCTAGTCTACTGGAACTTTTCTGGTGTTCCAAGACTTATTGAAAATCAAGATTAGTGGTCCAGTGAACTCCTCAGACACCTCTTTTAAAGTTGTTGGATGCACGTTATCCAAAGCTGCTGATTTTAAAATGTTTAACTTTAGTAGCTGCTATTTAGCATCCTCCTGCAACACTAGTGGAATTGAAAGAGTATTATGATATGGCTACATCTGTTTTTTCCCCAAATATAGAACAGAAATATTTATTAAACATTTCTGTCTATTCTGCATTATTATTGATAATTCTACCATTTCCATCTAGTAATGGACCAATACCATCGTCAGGATGCTTTTTGTTCCTAATATACTTTAAAAACTTTTTCGTATTGTCCTTAAATCTGTTAGCCATAGGTTTCTCATTGTAACCCTTTGCTTCCTTTATCAATTTTCTACAATTCAATGAATTATATTTAATTACTGTCAACTTCCCCTTTCTTCCATTTGTTGCATTTTTTTTTTATAGCTGCCTTCACTTCCTTCTAAACCGGATTGATTTTAAAAAAATGGCCTTCCTCAATTGTGGGATTGTGTTTTTGGGCAGCTAGTAAAGTTTTCTTAAACAATTACCATTCACATTTTTCTGATTAAATTCTTCCTCTCAGTTGGTTTGGCTGATAACTTGTTTTCAAACATTTAGCAATATCCATGCAGTTCAAAGAGAAATTATCTCAAAGGAGGAGAGTAATGCTATGTAAACTTGCAAAAGATGGAAGGTCATCCGATCTTGAAAAAGCTTGTGAATGCAAGGTTTTCAACTCTGTAATAGACACAATATTAACACAGTTGGAGAACAGGATTCATAAGTACGATAGAGTCAGAGGAAGATTTGCTTTTTTTCATGGGCAAGAAACTTAAAAGTATCAGGAGTGAAGATTAAACAAGCACACACAAAATTCACCAAGCAGCTATCCTGTGGATGTAAACTCTGGAGTATTGAGAACAAGATTGAGCTTTTCACCAGTTTTTGCAAGTGAATTGTTAAGGATGACTTGAAAATGAAGGCACCTGTTGATCTCCTTAGCTACATTCACAAAAGGTCTTTAGATGCAAGAAGCAACACTGTATAATTTTGTGGTCTTCCTGTAACTGTAGCTGCTAATGAAAGGAGAGTCAGCAAGCTAAAACTAAGCAAGAGCATCCATGGAGCAGAAAAAGGTTAAATGATCTGGCAGTTACTTCAATAGAACTCGGAAGCAAGGCAGATTGACTGGGATGAGTAATTAATGAGATTACTTCAGAGAAGGCTAGGAAGGTCCCTTCGTAAAAGTTTTTAGTGGTGATTGCATTTCTTGGGTTTTTTTGAGAGTGGGGGCAGATTTGGGTTCTGGGAACCCTTGCCTGGAGTCAAGCACTTAAGTTATTTTTTGCAAGAAATGCTGGAGAAGAAACCTCCTTTATAACTTTAGCCCTGTGGCTGAAGCACTCACCCAGAATACGGGAGACCCCAGTTCAATTCCTCACTTATACCTAATGAGAGAAGGGATTTGAACAAAGATCTCCTATCTCTTGGGATGGTGCACTAGCCACTAGGCTATTCAGATGTGGGACTCTCACCTGTTGAAGGTGTTTCACTCTTGATTGTGTGTTCAGTTCTCCAGCTCCGACTTGCATTGCATGGTTACTTTTAATGGCTGACAACCACTTGAATTGTTTGGACAAATGTGACAGACAAATAAACGGTACACCCACCAACACTTGTATGCCAACTGTCTATTATTGCATTAGAAACTATAATGAAAGCAAATGTAATAATAAACTTTACTTTTTTTCTTTTTTGCAGTATTCAATAATATACCTCTAAATAGGGTGGATTTACCAAGGCTCACATACTGGGAATGAACAAAAAAACACTGTTTGTGCTAAGAAAAACCTGAAGGGGTGCATATACTAGCCCAACAAAAGTGCAGGAAAACTGCTTGTTCTTTCCATCCATGCGGAAAGAACAATTGGTCCTCCTATGGTTCTATACTGAGTCAACATCCCAATGCGGGTCAAAGGCCCAGAATGAGGAAGAAAAAAAAAATAATGCAAGAATTTTTTTTATATGAGATTAATTTCCTATCATAGCCCTCATCCTGCAACCATTCATACACATTAGGCTTTGTCTACACTAGGACTTCTGTCAACAAAATGTTTGTCAGTCAGGAATGTCAAAAAAAAAAAAACACCCCTGACCAATGTAAGTTTCACTGAGAAAAGCACCAGTGTGGACAGTGCTATGTTGGCAGAAGACTTCTCCCACTGCTCATTGGGGGTGGTTAATAGAGCAGCTACACGGGAGTTGCCCTTTGGGAGGAATGCCACTGGAAAAATACCAGAATATTAACCAGGGCCTTTCATTTACTTTTGAGAGAGGACTGTGTGAGAGTTATCAGAGGGGTAGCCGTGTTAGTCTGGATCTGTAAAAGCAGCAAAGAATCCTGTGGCACCTTATAGACTAACAGACATTTTGGAGCATGAGCTTTCGTGGGTGAATACCCACTTCTTCAGATGTGTGAAAGTTGTGAAACTTGTCGGAGGGCTCAAGGAAAATGGCCACAACTATGTTTAGAATGAAAGTTGGTGCACAGCTTACGTGAACGGCTGAAAATACTGTTATGAGCTGGGTGAAGCCTTGTTATAGACTGAGTTAAAAACTTGTTCAAACTGACCTGTGAATGTGCTCTTCATTTAAGATAGTAAGCGAAGGTTAAGGGCCCATACCTCAAACATGTGGGCATGGGGGGGAGGGAAAGAGAACACACAGCCAGACACCAGTGACAGACAAGAACAGAGCAAGATGCAGAAGTAAACAGCAAGAAAGTCAAACAGTAACTGGTGAGTAGTGTGACACTGGGAAAAGCAAGACAAAGACAGCTTCGGAGTCTGTTGGCTAAAGAGGCTTGAGTCTGTATAAGCTACAAAACTGCTCCTTTTGTTCTTAGTTCCTCCTGTGTGTGAGAAGCAGGACTTTATAGTTCCTTGTAAATAAATACAGATGCATCTAAGTGAATATCAGACTTCATCAATTTCTGCTTTGAAGTGGAGCATCCCTGGGGTCCTGAAATTTTACTAGTCGCTCAGGTAAAAAAGGGGCAACACCGCTCTCCAAGTGTACACTTATTGTTGTTACTGTTGGATTGAGCACGGTTGAGCACAAAAGCAATCAAATGATACCCAGATCCCAATGCAGCATCTCAGCAGCCAGACCGCACGGGCAGAGACACAGCCTGGAAAGGCTTGTTATAGTTATTCCACATTTGAAATAGAAAGGGGCTGGGATACTCGCAGCTACTCCGGATGCCCCAGGTAGACGCACCACAGACACACACCCCGCCGGGCTCCCAGGACACACGAGTCCGAGCACAGACAGGCACCCAGCGCCGCGCTCTAAGGACACGCGGACGCCAGGCACAGGCAGCGCCCCCGGGCCGCTCTCCAGCCAGCCACGCACATGCTCAGGCGGTCGAACCTCTTCTGGGGCCGCTCCCCGCGCACGTGTTCGCAGCCGGCTCCGGAGCCCTTTCTCTGTGCCAGCCCCGATGCCTCCTCCCCTAGCAGCAGAGCCGCCGCCGCCGCCCGCGCGGCCGCCCTGACCTGACCCAGGCCGGGGGAGGAGGCGGAGAAAGGGAGCTCCAGCCCGCCCTCTCGCCGTCACAATAAGCGCTGGGCCTCCCCAACAATCAGCGCCTGCTCATGCTCAGGGGCCGGGGGAGGGGGGGGCCTTGCTCCTCTCCCAGTCCTGCCCCGGCACCGGCTCCACCATCCAATCGCTCGGCGGGGAGAGCGGGGCGGGGCTGCAGCTGCCTTCGCCGCCGCCTGCGGCTCTTTCTGGAGTGGGAAGCGATGGAACAAAAGAAGCGCTGAGCGCGGCGGCGGCAGCAGCGCCCAGGCCGCGCCCGGTGCCCCCTGCCCCGCCTCACTCGGTGTCCCCGGCAGCGGCATGGAGGGGACGCTGCCCCTCTAGGCTCCGCGGCGGCGGCAGTAGGACCCGGACCTAGCCGAGCCCCCCGCCCCCGGCCATGCCGAGCGGCAGTGCCGCCGCCGCCTGCCCCCAGGAGGAGCCCCCCGAGGCCCAGCGTCTGCCCCCGTCGCCGCTGCTGCTGCTCCAGCAGCCGGACACTCTGCTCCTGCGGGAGTGCCTGGCCGGGCTGGGCCTCCACGATCACGGCCTAGCGGGCAGCGGGGAGGCGGCCGCCCGGCAGCAGGCCCGGGAGCGGCTGGCGGGGCTGCCCCCGCTGCCTGATCCGGCGCGGGAGCCGGGGCCCGGCGGGGCGGAGGAGGTCGAGGACGAAGGGGACCTGGAGCTGGAGGAGGAGCTGCTGGCGGCGGAGGAGGAGGAGGAAGAGGACCGGGCCTCGCTGCTGCTCTCCTCGTCCTCCTCTTCCTCGCCCTCGCAGCTGCCGCCGGGGGGGCCGCCGCCGCTTCACCCGCTGCTGCCCGGGCTCGGCTCCGTGCTGCTCTCCCCCGCCGCCGCCTTCGATGCCCAGGAGCCGGCGGTGGCCGCGGTGCTGTACGGGGCGGACGATCCCCAGGGCATGATGGCGGCGATGCTGTCCCACGCCTACGGTGGCGGCCTAGGCGGGGGGCCGGCGGCGGCGGCAGCCCCGGCTCTGAACGGGGAGCAGGCGGCGCTGCTGCGGAGGAAGAGCGTCAACACCACCGAGTGTGTCCCGGTGCCCAGCTCCGAGCATGTGGCCGAGATCGTCGGCCGTCAGGGTGAGTCCCGCCCGGGCGAAGGGGAGTCGGGACCTGGGGCGAGTCGTGCCCGAGGAGAGAGGGACGGGGCCTGGGCGAGGCCAGCAGGAGATGCGGGGCTGAGGCCTTCCCGGTTGGTAGGATTGGGGGGCCGGGGAGGCCTTGAGCCTGGCAGGTGGGGCTCTGGCTCGGCAGGGGCAGGGAGGCCCCGGGGAGGTGCCTGGGACTGAGAAGTTGGGGCGGGCTCGGGCCGGCTCCCTGGGGTGGGGTGATCCCGGGGGAGCCCCCTGAGGGTGTTAGCCATGGGTAGAGGTGTGGCCAGCCTGGCAGGTGACCGTGGGAGGATGTTACAAGGGGGGCTGGGGACTCTGGGCCTCTGGGAGTGGACACCCTAGCGAGGTGAATGCCCATATGAGGATCTGTTAAGGGGTGGGGGGCATTCCACGGAAGGTGGCTGGCGACCAGCCCCTGAAGAGGAGACCTGTGTTGGTGTGAACCTGGGCCAGGGGACTTGGTTTGCCCAGAGGCGAAGCAGGGTGAGGGTTGAGGAGAATAGGCAATGGCATGCCAGATGGGTGAGCTGAGCTCTGCGGGGACTGGGCCACAATTCCTGCCAGGAGTTGGGTGAGATGAGCTCCCTGAGGGGTGAGCAGTAGATTAGTAGGGCAAGTTCTGCCAGGGTGATGGGCAGTAGTGCCTGGGGTGGGGAAACTTGCCGAATGCCAGAGCCACAACAATCTCTGGCTGAGGCAAGGTGGTGGTGAGTATTTATACTAAAAAGGGTAGGGCTCTGGGAAGATGAAATTTACCAGTCAAGTGGCCTGAAGCCTGGGTGCACCAATGGGGCAGGATGGCAGAACTGAGCTGGCACAGGA
The DNA here is from genome assembly GCF_025201925.1 of Gopherus flavomarginatus. Lineage (NCBI taxonomy): Eukaryota > Metazoa > Chordata > Testudines > Testudinidae > Gopherus > Gopherus flavomarginatus. The sequence continues at coordinate 17,581,917 of NC_066619.1, read as the reverse complement.
CAGCTCTGGTAAAATGGGAAACTGGAGTCTGCTTAACAGACTGATGTTACTAACTAGACATGGAGGGGTATAGTATAGCTTATCTCCAGAGAAAGGGAATGCTGGACAACTGCTGGAGCATAAATCAGCACAAGCCACTGTAGGGAGGCAGAGGTACGGTTGTGAAGGGGTAGCACTGTAATCTCTTCTGGGCAGGCTGTTAGAATCAAAGACTGCTTGGTTAAACTTGATAAGGTTTTTTTCAGTTTTAGTAGCTGCAACTATTGAGGTTTGCATAATGGCATGAAAGAGCTGAATGAATGCCTCTCTTCATTCTCAGTCAGTGGAGTAAATTCTCCAACCAGTCCCTTAAACTGACTCTCCCAGTCTTTGATTTAGTTGGGAATTGGTCCTGCTTTGAGCAGGGGGGTGGACTAGATGACCTCCTGAGGTCCCTTCCAATCCTGATATTCTATGAGTCTATCTTTTTGTTTGGGGATACAATAACTGGGGCTCAGGATTGGTGGGAACAGGCCTTTGCATGTAATAAAATGTGAGACTGGAATGGCCTGGGAAGCCTGCATAAAGAGCTGAGTGCAAGAATAGTTCAGACTCATACATTTAGTGATGATTACTTGTTTGTGTGTGTGAAACTTTTGAAGCCATAAATTTCAATGTAATCTACTTGAGGTCAAATAGTTTGTTTTACTTTCAGTGTGGTGGTTTTTAAAAAAAAAAAAAATTTACAATTTGTGGTAAAATTGAGTTTGAAATTTACTAACTTTAGGCCAGTTTCTGCAAACACATGCATGTGAGTAGTCCCATTGGCTTCTTTGGGTATGTGAATGAAGATTGTCACTTGCCTGAATGTTTCCAGAATTGCAGGTTTAGTCCTTTATTATGACAAACTTCCATTCATGCTCATTCAGACAAGTAAGATGATGAGACTTCCACCTGAGCAAACTTAAGGGGGAATAAATGTGTATTATTTCCCTTGTTGCTATTTTTAACTGTCGCTTGTTTGACTAAGTGTTCTTGCCCTCACACTCCAGTTTTTGCTTCCTGTTGATCTTACTGCAAAGTCACATGTTTGTTTTTCAAATCATGCTTTCATGATAAGGTCATGCTTGTGATGTCATAGATTCAGTATTGTCACTTTCTTGTGGTATCAAGGTGGGAGAGAGAGATGGGGGTGTTTAAGATCATTTCATGCACAAGTGTTTCTGGTAAGAAAATTAAAAGCATTTTTCTTAACTTGTAAAGGGGGAGGGCCTAAATGATCAAACATGGTTGCCTAAAGTTAGGTGCCTAGACAAAACACTCTGTTCCCTTTCTCTTTTTGTATTACGTTGTTTACATTTTCTAGTTGAGTCAAATGGTGAGTTAAACTACACAGTCCATGGTGTTTCCTCAAAACAAAGTTAACTAAATAGTAAAAATAATTGATACGAAATAAGTGGAGCTAACAAGATGCATTCTAAACACAGTTCATTCACTTGGTGTACTTCCCCCATCCTTTGTCCGTTATCTGTTTGGACTGTAAGCTCCTCAGGTCAAGGATTTTCTCTTTATTTGTTTGTGAAAAGCCTATACACAAATATCTTTTTTATTTAATCATTTCTGTGGTATAGGCAGTTGAAGCATTCATTTAACAAACTTGAAAATCAAATGTTTACAGATGATTAGAGTAGGAATATGCCCCTGGATTCCCCATGCAACAAGGTTGACTACACAGATCTGAGACTTTCTTTAAAAGCGTGTCCATGAAAGCAACAGATAATTTCAGTATTCAGAAGTGAAAATGATTTTCCAGGAAATAAACACAAGTGACTAAAGACTTGGTCACATGTAATGGAAAACAGAATTGAAAAATGTTGTTTTCTGTATTTCTCTTCCTCTTTCAGAGAATCATAGAAATGAGATGTGAAAGACTCATTAGGTATCCAGTTTATTCTTCACCAGTTTAGAATTGTTCCTTATAGTATATTCTTCAGTACTTTTTCTTGTTTTAAATGACCCACACAATGGAGTTTGCATGAAAACAGGATCTTTGTTCCTGAAGTGTTCATCTGCTCTACCTCCTTTTATTCCTCAGCTGACATCATACTTTTTAGTTTGTGATAAAACACTTAGTTGCTGTGGTGAAGACCATGCCAAAAACAGAATGATGGCTTCAGAAGAGGACAAGTATTAGAAAAGAGAACTCAGGATTTTCATTACTATCTTTTGTTACCAAAAACACTGGCATAAAAGCATTGCTTTTCTTAAAGATGTATTGGCAACTCATTAAAGGAAGTCTGTACTTCCGATAACTAAACAAGCAGCTGGTATAAAAGTGGTATACTTATCAAAGGAATTTTCAGAGTTGTATTTAGAAATACCTGTTACTCTTCTAGTATCTCTGTTTATTGAATAGAACTTTTCTCATACGCAGACAGTCTACCCATGTATTGATGGAGCAGTGATCCCAAACTTGACTAATTCATGTACCACCTTCTTAAAAAAGTGTGTTGAGGTGAATGGATAGGACATCAAGCTCACACCCAACAGTTTGGGAACTGCTGCTTTTGATTTTGATGCTAAATTCTGCCTTCCTTGTGTCCATTCCAGTATTAGTAAGGACACTGCAACTGCACTGTTGAATGTGATTATCCCATCATATCTCCTGAATCTGGTTGCTTTCTGCTTTTGAACTAATGCAGCTTCTATAGCATTGCATGGGTCTCCTGTTTTTGTAATATTTTTGTTTAATAAAAAGAATATTTGTGTGCAGTGCTGATGCAATTTAAAGGTGACCCATGAATGCTCTTACAGTTGGATTTGTGTCCTTTTGTATTTTTTGTTGTTGCTCTATTATGTACAAAGAGAACCTGGAAGGTGTTCTCTTAATATGTGTTTCCTGATTGTTTAATCACGGAAATATCAGGAATGTCAAATCTGGTGTGGGTTTTCCTGGAGGATTCATTTAAAAGGAAGAGCTAGGGTGATTGGAACTTAACAAAATATTCTTTAGCCAAGCTGAATTTTTAATGGGGGGCGTGGGAATGGACTGCCAGTATTCCTCATATACCATAGCAAAGCAAAAAAGGTGTAAGCTGACTTCTATTTGCCAGTTATATTTAAACTTACAAAATACTTGTATTTATATATTAAAAATGCTAATTTATGTAATACTTTAAAATATTGATACAGCACTTACCCTTCTGGATTGCTATTTCCACAACCCTCCCACTTTCAGGACTTGTGCTGGGAACTGACAGATATCCTTAATGCCTAGATACTGGAGCAATTGGAGGCCATGTCTACATTACGAACAGTATAACAGCATCGGTATGGCTCCATAGCTATGCTACTGTAACTCGGTCGCGCTGATAAATAACTGCAGTGATGAGAAGGATTTTTTCACCACTGTAAGAACTCCACTTCCCTGAGCAACGGGAGTCAACTTCACTGATTTCAGAGTCGTAGCTGTGTTAGTCTGTATCAGCAAAAACAACAAGGAGGCCGTGTGGCACCTTAGAGACTAACAAATTTTTGGGGGCATAAGCTTTCATGGGCTGGAACCCACTTCATCAGATGCATGGAGTGAAAAATACTGGAGCAGGTATAAATACGTGAAAGGATGGAAGTTGCCTTACCAAGTGTGAGGTCTGTCTAGTGAGACAGTTCAATTAACAGCAGGATACCAAGGGAGGAGAAATAACTTATAAAACTTCAAAAGTTAATTGAAGCATTCTTCTGTCAACCTAGCTTGGTCTACACCAGGGGTTAGGTTGGCATAGAAGTGGCACTCAAGGGTGTGCATTCACACCCCTGAGTGCTGTAGCTATGTTGACCTAATTTTAAAGTGTAGTCCAAGCTGAAGGAGCTGTGTTGTGTAAACCTGCTGAATATATCCACACTAGTGAGGATGCATAGTGTGGACACCCTGCACTAGTGCAAAATACAGAGGTTCTGTTGATGCGTAAGTTGCAAATGTGCACTTCTCTGTGTAGATGATGCTTCATTGAGGGCTGCTGCTTCAGGCCCGGTTTATACTCAAAACAGGTCAAGATGGCTACTGCTCATGGGATGTGAAAAATCAACACTCCTGAGCACCACAGTTAAACCAATCTAATCCCTGTTCTGGATGCAGTCAGTGGTCCCAAACCTTTTTGTCTGGCAGGCGCCAGATGAAGGACTGTGGCGGTGGTCAAGCATCTGCCAAAATGCCGCCGAATTTCGGTGGCTTTTCAGTGGCGACGCCTCTCGATGACACCGCTTATTGGTGGCAAGCGGCATCATCGAGAGGCGTTGACGCCAAATTTCAGTGGCATTTCAGCGGATGCTCGATTGCTGGCCGGGATGCGGGCGCCATGGCCCTCCTGGGCACCACGTTGGGGACCCCTGATTTAAGTCGACCTAGCTACCATAACTCAGGGAGCTGGAGTTTGTACAGTGACAGAAAAACTCCTCCAGTTGTTCTAATTTGTATCTGCACTACTGGGTTATGGTAGCATAGCTTGGTGCCATACTATGTCTCTATAGTACCCGTAGTTTAGACGTGGCCTTAGTGACATAGTCGTATATGTTTCAGTCCTAGTCTTCCTACTGTGAGCATTCATGTCCCATTAGAAAACACATGGAGGAAGGTATAACCCATTTGTTCCAATGAATTCATGCATTTTTCCCAAAACAATACATTTTCTTTATAAATTCTGAAACCACTAAGTTTTCCACAATGTAGCGAGGCATTTTGAACACTGGCAGAAAGGAGGGGAAGATAGAGACCTGCTGGCTGGCATGATAAAGGATGGGTTAAATAACTTGCACAAGGTCACATAAGTCTGTAGCCAAACTCAGATAACTGTTGACTTGGGCTGCCCACTTGGGCCCCCAACATTGCTAATAGAAATGGGAATTTAAAAATCAATAACAGGACAAAAATGTGGTTGGCAGTGGTGGAAGGAGATTGGGTGAAGCCTTCCAGATGTTCCAGACATACAAGATTTTGAGGCGGAAAAATAAACCAAAGAAGTTTTGTCCACAGTAGACTTATTTACCTCCTAAAGCTTCCTACTGTTGCTACCATGGATAGCCTTCCCCTGATAGAAAGCTCTAGTGTAGGCAGTAAATAACACATATAACTGCTAGTGCTTTAAAAACAAACAAACAGTTGTCACTGTCATTTTACCTCCTGAAGTAGTTAACATATAATGTTTTTTTCACCTCTAGCCCTTCCCATCCATCTCACACCTGAAGTTTACAGATTTTTCCATTTATATCGCTTGTGGATTTTCATGTGTGAAATCTACATCTACAGAAGTCCAGACTAATGTACTTTCTAAACCACACTGGACTAACTGGACCTGGGGGAAGCTATTTCACAAGCTGCGTCAGCAAAGCTACCAGATCTTGAACGTTTCCCCACATGATACATATGGACTTAACAATCTGAGCAAGACCCTGACCCTAGTGTACCACTAGATGCAGTGCTCCAGCAGGATCAGCAAGGTGCCTCTTTTTAAAACCTATTTTGTAAGAATTGAGCTGAGAGGTCAAGGGCCGCTTCTCAGGTGCAATGAAAAAGATGATGATACGTGGGAGGACTCAAACCTTTTAAACTGACATTGGATTGTAAACTTATCAGCAACTTTTTTAAAAAAATCTTGTTGGGTCTTGGAAGCTTAAGGTGGTTTTTTTTTTTTGTTTTTAAAAACAAGGGTAAAAAGTCCAGGAAATTCATATTCTACTTCAAGTTTCAGATACTTCTTTAAAAGAAAGCTCTCCCCAGATATCCTCTGTCTGTCGAGGTATTTAACTATCCATATTTTTCCACACACACACTTTTCCTGAATTCATAATACATTACACCTGCATACTTTAAATCTCCTAGGTTGATGGTACAAACCATATGGTACTGCTGTTTCATATGAGACTATGTCCTAGGCAGCAAATTGCCAGGAAACTCTACTGCCCTCAAATGTAAGAGGGCAGTATCCCTTTTTTGGCATCGACGACTTGGAAGTTATGCATTATAAATGTTTGAATTGAAAACACATCAGTAATAGTAAAGGCTGTTGGGAGGGCAGCTGACAGTTTTGACAGTTGGGCCTTCTGACCTAAAGGGTTACCTGGGAGGTGTCTCCGTTTGCTTGCTTGGGCAATCAGGGTGCATATTGAGACTGCCTTCTTCCCACAGTTGGCCTCCAAAAACTGAACGACTTCATTAGGCAGTTCAGGCTCGCTTCCATTGTTTCCTACCCTTTCCCTCCAGACCGAATTAAGACTCTTGGCTTAAAGGTGACTACTTTCGTATAGTTATTGGAGTGAATCTCAGAAAATACCTCAGTTTTTATGTGGAAAATGACCTTTATAGATAGATATCAAGTTCTTTGGGGCAGGGACTGTCTTCGTTCTGTTGGTGTGAGGCGCTCTACAGTGGGGTCCTGGTCTGTGAGTAGGGCTCCTTGGTGCTACAGTAATACAAATAATAATAAAAGGTGTTGCTCTCTGGTTTTTCTGTTGAGCCAAAGGTGTTTTCAGAGTGTCTGGCACTGGTTGCCACTCATCTCTGGTATTAGCATATTTTTCTCATGAGACTTGCAGACTGTTGCAGTCTGCAGATTTATAACACATTGATATTTGAATGGGGCTTTGTACCTACCCAAATAACTTTTCAGAAGGGCTAGAGCAGGCCTGCACAACATGCAGCCCGTGGAGGCTCACTGTGCAGCCCGCGGCAGGGATTCAAAAGGCTCTGAGCTGCCCACAGCGGCGGAGAGCCCAGAGCCCTTTAAATCTCAAGCCGCGGCCGGGATTCATAGGGCTCTGGGCTGCCCGCAGCGGCGGGGAGCCCAGAGCCCTTTAAATCCCAGCCGCGGCCAGCATGCAAAGGGCTCTGAGCTGCCCGCAGCGGCGGGCTGCCCAGAGCCCTATGAATCCCAACCGTGGCTGGGAGCCCTTTAAATCCCAGCAGTGGCCGGGATTCATAGGGCAGCCCAGAGCTCTTTAAATCCCAGCCGCGGCTGGGAATCAAAGGGCACTGGGCTGCCCGCAGAGATTCCCAGCTGCGGCTGAGATTTAAAGGGCTCAGGGCTCCCCACAGCCACAGGCAGCCCAGAGCCCTTTGAATCCCGGCGGCGGCTGAGATTTAAAGGGCTCAGGGCTCCCAGTGGCTGCAGGCAGCCCAGAGCCATTTGAATCCCAGCCGCAGCTCCAGCGGATGGGCTGGGGCTGGGATTTAAAGGGCTCGGGCTCCCCTCAGCAGGAGCTCTGGGCCCTTTACATCCCTGCCCCAGTCCTGCAAAGCTCTGGGTTCCCCCAGCCGCTGGAGCCCCGGGCCCTTTAATTTGCCCCTGACAGCTCCCAGCCACCTCTTCAGCTGGGAGGCCCTGGTTGATTTAAAATCAAGTATCACCTCCCCACCTCCAGCCTTCCTTTTTGGCCCACAGCTGTTTTGGTGGGGCGGCACTGGGGAAGGAGGGTTTGTTTCTGCAGGGCTGGGCGGCGCTGGGGTGGGTATTTCCACGGGGCCGGGAGGTCCTGGGGGGGGTGTTTCCGCGGGGCCGGGGGGTTTCAGCCCTCAACTGTTTTCTTTGGAGTAATGTGGCCCTCGCCGCTTTACAAGTTGTGCAGGCCTGGGCTAGAGCATGGACTGCCCGAGGGCCATTTCTTCCAGAATAAAGCTTAAGTGTCACTGAATCAATCTTCCTCTGAGAGCTTAATCTAAAATCAGTAAGCTCTTACCTCAGGCTAATGGAGTAGATGGCCACTTCTCATGTGAGACACCTTTATAAAAACTTATTTCAAGTTAGCAAGGTTAGTTAGCAAGAAATTTCACTCTAAATATGGATGACATTGGAGCTCTGGTGATTATTCTTCAGTTTGTCTGCAAGCTGTCACCGTGTGTTGAAATATTCCATCCCCAACTACTGTATTTGTAACTGATGTTTCTTGGTGGAGGATCCCATCACCGGAGGCTGACCAGTTAGGGTAGGTGGAATGTGTGAGAGAGTAAGTTCCGTATAAGTGTTCAGGAGCTGAAAATTATAAAGTGAGCTGTAAAATCTCTGTTGCCACTGATCAATGTCTGCATTGTTAAAATGCTAACAAATAGACAGAACTACAGCTGTATATTACATCAACAAAAAAGGAGGTGCAACTCTGGCAGGAGACATGGGCAGTCATCAATCCCACAAAGCCAAAGTGTATCCACTGTTTCTCAGTCTGGAAGCAAAGAGAACACAGTATCAGTTCATAGGCTTCAGGAACATCACAGTTGATGGATTAAACAGATGGGTCCACTGTTCAAGAAGTAGGGCCGTGCATCCATAGCCCTCTTTGTGACGAGCCTCAGTGCATGTCCTTAGTTGATTGTCTATTTATTCCACCACTGGTCATGAAGTTAGACAGAGCCTGAGTTATACTGGTTGCTGAAACGTGGGCCAAATGTAGTTATTACACTCAATTTTTGTGTAGCCTCAGTATTTCTTACCATTATCTTCAGATCTGCTATCTTGCCTTCCATCCCAATCTGGAATTGCTTTGTCTTGCTGTTTGAATCATGGGACATTTAATTACGTTTGACCTGACGTCTTGTAAAAGTGCAGAAAATTCTGCTGCAGTTTAGAAAATAATCTTTGAAATCTTACTCTCAGAAATGGAAAAGGTTTTTTCTAAATAGCCTATATCTACATTCTACCTCCATATCCTGTACAGTAACTCCTCACTTAATGTTGTTACGTTGCTGATCAATTAGGGAACACACTCATTTAAAGTTGTGCATTGTTCCACTCTTACGTTGTTTGGCTGCCAGCTTTCTCCACAGCTGGCAGCCTCCCTACACGCGCCTGCCGGCAGACCCTGTGGATCAGCACCTTCTCATGTTATCAGGGAGGATGAGGCCCTGTTCTAGCAGTTGAGGTGTGAAAACCAAGGGAGGAGAAACTGGTTTTGTAATTGGCAAGCCATTCACAGTCTTTGTTTAATCCTGACCTGATGGTGTCAAATTTGCAGATGAACTGAAGCTCAGCAGTTTCTCTTTGAAGTCTGGTCCTGAAGTTTTTTTGCTGCAGGATGGCCACCTTAAGGTCTGTTATAGTGTGGCCAGGGAGATTGAAGTGTTCTCCTACAGGTTTTTGTATATTGCCATTCCTAATATCTGATTTGTGTCCGTTTATCCTTTTCCGTAGCGACTGTCCAGTTTGGCCGATGTACATAGCAGAGGGGCATTGCTGGCATATGATGGCGTATATTACATTGGTGGACGTGCAGGTGAATGAACCGGTGATGGTGTGGCTGATCTGGTTAGGTCCTGTGATGGTGTCGCTGGTGTAGATATGTGGGCAGAGTTGGCATCGAGGTTTCTTGCATGGATTAGTTCCTGAGCTAGAGTTCCTATGGTGCAGTGTGCAGTTACTGCTGAGAATGTTTCAGGTTGGCAGGTTGCCTGCGGGCGAGGACTGGCCTGCCACCCAAGGCCTGTGAAAGTGTGGGATTCAAAGACTGTGAATGGCTTGCCAATTACAAAACCAGTTTCTCCTCCCTTGGTTTTCACACCTCAACTGCTAGAACAGGACCTCATCCTCCCTGATTGAATTACCTCATTATCTCTAGCTTGCCTGCATATATATACCTGCCCCTGGAAATTTCCACTACATGCATCTGAGGAAGTGGGTATTCACTCACGAAAGCTCATGCTCCAAAACGTCTGTTAGTCTATAAGGTGCCACAGGATTCTTTGCTGCTTTTACAGATCCAGACTAACACGGCCACCCCTCTGATACTTGACATCATGTCTTTTGTATTCTTTAGTCTTGCTAGAGTGGTTGGTGCAATATAACCATTACATAGTCTTACACTAGCTGCTCAGTGCTATGAGAGGACACTTGTGCAGACACCACAGGCTTGACAGGAGTGGAGTTGGGGCCATATCCCACCACTGTGAACCCACAGAAGCAAAATTCTTTAACCACAGTTGCCATGGTAAATAACAGGTGATTTCTCCATTGTCCCCCTCAAAATTTTTTACTTGGATGTTTTGCAAGTCGCCTTCGTAAGTCCATCTTGAGAGTTGGAGGATCCCTGATCCTACAAGAAGCTGAGTGCTTTCAGATGTCATCAGTAGGGAGTTCAGCACTCTAGATCCTCATTTATTTGTAGCACCTGTAGGCCCCAAATAAGGCCTGGACTCCTGGCAGTAGGCGCTATATACACATAAGGAAAAGCCCTGTCCCAAAGAGCTTACAGTCTAAAATCTTGGATAAAACCCTTTGACCCAATGCATTTTTGGCTCATACTGAAAGTACTCAAATATAAAGCCAAAGTCCAAAAGAGCGGACATTGATGCATTATAAAAAGGAAACAACTATGCATGACTAAATTATAATGAGAGTTGTAAATAGCTATGTAAAGAATGAATCGGTATAGAAATGTTCCACTGGTCTGTAAAAAGACTCCAGATAATGGAGTGTAATTAAACACTTAATTCTGATTGCAGTGGTAACTTAATGAGCAGAGGGACCAGAATGTCATCTTTATCAAGTTGTTTTCATTTTTTTAACATGCGAGACCCACACATTGTCTTTCTCCCACTTGGAAAGGCCCCTCCAGAGCTCCACTTACTCTTTTTTTTTTTTTGTACCATTCAATAACTTATTTTCCTCTAGTATTGTTTGCCTTTATGGTAGAGCCCTGCAATGGGACTGGGGTACCGCAGAACCCGCTGCCATGGGGAGCAGGATAAAAATTCAAGAAACAATGTGGGAGTGGATATTGCAGGGCAGGATGAAAGCGGGATTAAAAAATTCCCCACAGGGCTCTGCTTTGTGGTACTATTGTATTTGCAACTAGAAGTAAAAGAGGCAGCATCTCCTGTTTCTATAGCCACCTCTCTCAAAAACAGGCTGAACCTAATTTCACCTCAAACTTGGATTCATGTGTCTACCTTAACATCACACATTTTGAAAATAAATTACTCAAGAACTGGTTTCAGGAGTCATAGACTCATAGACTTTAAGCTAAGAAGGGACCATTATGATCATCTAGTCTGACCTCCTGCACGACGCAGGCTACAGACTCACCCACCTACTCCTGTAACAAACCCCTAACCTATGTCTGAGTTATTGAAGTCCTCAAATAATGGTTTAAAGACCTCAAGGTGCAGGGAATCCTCCAGCAAGTGACCTGTGCCCCTTGCTGCATTAGAGATGCATTAAAGGAGTCTGTTTAGAAAGTACTGAGCACCACCCTCTGAAAACCAAACCGCTTTAAAAGCGTTAAGATGTGCACCCAAAAATTGAGACGTGAATACCCCCATTGCAACAATCTTGGAACCGTCTAGAAGAGCACTGCCGGTTCTGGCTGTGTGGCTCCAACATGCAGAGGAAAGTTATGAAAGAGACTGCTGACATGGGTGATGGTGTGAAGCTGACAAATGTAAAAGGACTGGCCATTTGTCTGCAGCGTCATCGTCTTCATTCACTACCTTCCAGGAATCAACAGGGTAGATGACAGCATAAAGGAAAACAAGATAGGCAGCTATCTGATCCTTCAAAATTGTTAACATCTGCATCATCTTTAAAGCATCACATGAGAGGAGTCCTGAGAGTGTCTGTTTTTTCCCTCTTCTTTTGAGTACTGTCTGATTCATATGGAATGAAGTGCAATTGCTGTGGATCATTGAGGTTTAGAATTTAGAGGCTGGCAATGCAGTCCAGTCAGGGGGCAGCATGGTACAGAAAGAGGTCACTGCCTGGGATTTGTTCTCAATTCTGAGACAAACTGTTGTGAACTTGAGCACATCACTTCACCTCTCTGTGCCTCTCTCCCTTCCTGCCTTTTGTCTGCTCTGATTAGATTGTGAGATTTTCTGTAACCTTGCTGTGCTATTGTACAGTCCTAGTACAATGGAAGCCCCAGTTTTTGAGGTCTGTAGGTGCTACTGCAGGAGTGGACAAACTTTTTGGCCGGAGGACTGCATCGAGTTTTGGAAATTGTATGGAGGGCTGGTTAGGGGAAGGGGGTATAGCCCACCCCCTCTCCCCCGCTTCTCGCCCCTTGATGGCCCATCCTCGGGGCCGTTGCCCCATCCACCCTCCACTCCCTGTCCCCTAACCACCCCCAGAACCCCCGCTCCATACTGCCCCCCGTTACCCCATCCAACCAGCCTCCTTCCTGATTCCCCCCCGGTCTCCTGCCCCATCCAACCACCCCTTTTCCCTGTCCCCTGACTGCTCCGACCCCTATCCACACCCCTGCCCTCTGACTACCACCCTGAACTCCCCTGCCCTCTATCCAACACACACGCCCCCCACTCCCTGCCCCCTTACCACACTGCCTGGAGCACCAACCGGTGGCTGAGGGCGCTACAGCTACGCACCGTGCAGCACAGAGCACCAGATCAGGCCGGGCTCTGCAGCAGTGCTGCCCCAGGAGCTCGCAGCCCAGCCACCCAGAGCATTGCTCCGGTGGCAGGGCAAGCTGAGGCTGCAGGGGAGGGGCCAGGAGCTCAGGCTGGGCAGCAGGGTCCTGTGGGCCATAGTTTGCCCACCTCTGTGCTACTGTAATCTAAACAAAGTTCGCTCCATGCTGCTTATCCTTACTTGGACAGTTGTTTAAAAGTAGCTGCTACAACCAGTGCCAAGCCTGCTCTCTGTGTGCTTCTAAGTTTTTCTGAGACTTGAAGCGACTGATCACTTTTCCACCTCAGGGTGTCTCAAGGTCACTCCCTGTCAGAGTCTCATTGCCATACAAAGGAATCAAAGTCCAGCTGCCTAGATCCTGGAACAAATGCATCTGCCATCCTGACTCCTGTCTTCTCCTAGCTGCTTAGATGTGTTCTCCTCCAGAGTCCATCTGGCTGTAGGAGCTCTAGTTATACATACAAACCCTTTAAGAGTAAAGAGTATGGGAAAAACAACATCACTCCTAAATGCAGTCCTTTGTGACTTTACTGCCTCCATGAATCCTTTAGACCTTGCTACTCTTCCAGCCTTCTTGCCCTGTCCATGGCCTTCTGGCAGTGAAATGGCCTGCTTTGCATAGAGAACATTCCAACCTCTGATTCCTTTCTGTGCCTCTGTTTGGGGAATTTCCAGGCTGCAACCCTCTCAGATTCTGGGCAGCGTTCTTCAGCATCCATGGCCCTGCTGTCATACTCGCTGTTCCACTGAGGTAGAGCCATTCAAGGTTGATGCCCCTTGATTGCGCTGTAACAGTTCCCCAGATACATTGGGTAGGAAGTTCCTGCAGCACAATGAATGCTCACAGACACCATACAGCTACACTGAAAATGGAAGTTGTAATACAACATAGCTTTCACAAAGCAAAAATGGAATTTCAGTTGACACAGATCCATCCACCAAACTGTCACATTTAGCTGTTTCTTTAAATGGGAAATGTAGAAGAACCTCAGTAGTCTGGGGAGAGAGAAAGAAGGAAGAGGTTGTAATTCTATTTTTCTCTCCAAAAAAAAAAATAAAAAAATTGAGACTTAAGCTATGTCTACACTACAGACATTACAGCAGCACAACTGTACCGCTCTAGCTGTGCATCTGTAAGGTCTCATGTGTAGCTTCTCTATGCCGCTGGGCAGGAGAGAGCTCTCCCACTGGCATAATTAAACCACCCCAATGAGCGGCAGTAACTATGTCAGTGGGAAACGCTCTCCCACCAGCATAGCGCTGTCCACACTAGCACTTTTGTTGGTTGGGGTGGTTTGTTTGGTTTTCATAACCCTGACCAACAAAAGGTTTGCTAACAAAAGTGCTACTATAGAGACATAACTGTAGGTTGCGCTGATCTCGAGACCTCTAGACAGACTTATGTGACGTTCTGGGGAAGAGCCAGTGGTTCCGGTACATGCAGATACCAATAATATAGGGAAAGGTATGAGAGTGGTCCTGGAGGCCAAAATTAGGCTGCTACATAAGAGATTAAAGTCCAGAATCCCCATGGTAGCGTTCTTTGAAATGCTTCCAGTTCCACACATAGGGCCAGTTAGGCAGAACTTCAGGGTCTCAGTGCATGGAAGAGATAATGGTATAGGCAAGGAGGGTTTTAGGTTTATTAGGAACTGGAGAACCTTTTGGGGGGGAAAGGGAATCTCTGCAGGAAGGATGGGCTCCACCTAAGCCAAAATGGAACCAGATTGCTGGTGTGTAAAATTTAAAAAGTTGTAGAGGATGGATTTATTTATTTATTTATTTAAGCTAAGGGAACGCTAGCAGGTGCAGAGGAGCACACTGTTCGGGCAGAGACATCTCTGAGGATAGATCTTGATAAAGTACAGGTAGGAATTGAGGGGAAACAGTCAAATGAAAGAGTCCCATTCAATTAAATCACATGAAGGCACACAACTTAATGGTGACAAATTGTATAAATGCTTGTATACAAACACTAGACGTCTAAGTACTAAAATGGGTGAATTGTAGTAAGTGCCTGGTGTTAAATGCAAATATTGATATAGGCATCACAGAAACTTGGTGGAATGATGATGATCAGTGGGGCTTGGCAGTACCAGCGTCAGGGCCGGCTCCAGGGTCTTTGCTGCCCCAAGGGTGGGGCGGTGGGAGCTGCGATCGCGATCGGTGCCTGCTCCACCACACCACTGTCAAATTCAGCGGCTGGTCCTTCCCTCCTGGATGGACTGAGGGACCTGCCACCAAAGAGCCCGACATGCCGCCCCAAGCACCTACTTGCTGAGCTGGTGCCTGGAGCTGGCCCTGACCAGGGTACAAAATATATAGGAATGACAGAGTAGGTTGTACGGGGGAAAGTGCAATGGAGTGGCACTATATATGTGAAAGCGTAGAATTAAATACATTAAAAAAAATCTTGACTCAAACTGCTATAGAATATCTCTGGATAAAGATTCTGAGCATGAATAATAAGAGTCTAGCAGTAGGAATAAACTGCCCACCACTTTACCAGGTTGGTGGTGGTGATTGTGAAATGGTCAAGGAGATCAGAGAGGCTATAAAAATAGAAAATTCAATAATGAGGGATTTCAGCTGTCCCTTTGACTGGGTGCATGTCACCTAAGGATGAGATGCTGAGATAAAATTTCTAGATACCATTAATGACTGCTTCTTGGAGCAGATAGTCCTGCAACCTACAAGGAGAGAGACAAATTCTTGACTTGGATCAGATCTTATGTGCCACGTTGACCTAAGAGGTGAATATATAGCTGAACTTCTCGATGATAGCAACTGTAACATAATTAAATGTAACATACTTTTTCGGGGCGGGGGGGAATGGGCACGGTGGAGGAGAAATACTAAAGGCCACCACCAGTGTTCCTTCTAATTTTTCCCACCCATGTGCAGAATGAATTTTGTTATGTGCACCAGTGTGGGAATTTAGGCCACCACAGTAGCATTTAACTTCAAAAGGAGAACTACACAAAGATGAGGAAGCAAGACAAACAAATTAAAAGGAACAGGCACGAGTGAAATGCCTGCAAGCTGCATGAAAACATTTTTAAAAACACAATAATAGAGGCTCAAATGCATACCCCAATTTAAAAAAAAAAGAGAGAGAGAGAAAGAGGACCAAAAAAACTAAACAGAGTAAAGTCATGTCTATGCATACAGCACGTCTCTGGTGAAGATGCTCCGTGTTGGCATGAGAACCTTTCCCGAAGTGTAAAAGTATAATTAAGCAGGACAAAAAATAATTTGAAGATCAACTAGTAAAAGCCACAAAAGCTGAAAGCCTGCCAAACAATTGCTGGATGGTTGAAGTGCTGATGGAGCACTCCAGGAAGACGCAGCCGTTGCAGAAGAGCTAAGTGAATTCTTTGTGTTGGTCGTCATTGCACAGGATGTGAGGGAGATTCTCACACCTGAGACATTCTTTTGAGGTGACAGATCTGAGGAACTGTCCCAGATTGAGGTGTCAGTAGAGGAGTCTTGGGGACAAATTGATAAATTCAACAGTACTGAGTCACCAGGACCAGATGGTATTCACCCAAGAGTTCTGAATGAACTCAAATATAAAATTGCAGACCTACAAACTGTACCAAATGACTGGTGGATAGCTAACATAACACTGATTTAGAAAAAAAAAAAAAAAAAAGACTCCAGAAGCGATCCTGGAAATTACAGGACTGACTACAGTTACAGGCAAATTGACTGAAACTATAGTAAAGAACAGAATTATCAGAGAGAGAGCAGCACGCTGTTTGGAGAAGAGTCAACACTGCTTTTGTAGACAGAAGTCATGCCTCACTAATCTATTAGAATTTTTTGAGGGAGTCAACAAGCATGTGGACAAGGGTGATCCCTTGTCAGTGTACTTGGGTTTGAATAATAAGAGTGTTTTGGATTTTTAGAAAGTCTTTCACAAGGTCATCACCAAAGTCTTTTATGCACAGTAAGCAGTCATGGGATAAGAGGGGAGATCCACTCACTGATCAGTAGCTGGTTAAAAGACAGGAAACAATAGGTAGGAATAAATGTTCAGTTTTCATAATGGAGAGAGTTAGATAGCAGGGTCCCCTAGGGATGTGTAGTGAGGCCAGTGCTGCTCAGCATATTCAACAGTGATTTGGTTAAAGGTTTAAACGGGTGGCAGAATTTGCAGGGGATACAAAATTACTCAAGAAAGCTAAAGCCAAAGCAGATTCTGAGGAGTTACGGAGGAATTTCACGCAACCGGGTGACTGGGCAACGAAGTGACATAGTTTCATAGACTCTAGGACTGGAAGGAACCTCGAGAGGTCATCGAGTCCAGTCCCCTGCCCTCATGGCAGGACCAAATACTGTCTAGACCATCCCTGATAGACATTTATCTAACCTACTCTTAAATATCTCCAGAGATGGAGATTCCACAACCTCCCTAGGCAATTTATTCCAGTGTTTAACTACCCTGACAGTTAGGAACTTTTTCCTAATATCCAACCTAAATCTCCCTTGCTGCAGTTTAAGCCCATTGCTTCTTGTTCTATCATTAGAGGCTAAGGTGAACAAGTTTTCTCCCTCCTCCTGATGACACCCTTTTAGATACCTGAAAACTGCTATCATGTCCCCTCTCAGTCTTCTCTTTTCCAAACTAAATAAACCCAATTCTTTCAGCCTTCCTTCATAGGTCATGTTCTCAAGACCTTTAGTCATTCTTGTTGCTCTTCTCTGGACCCTCTCCAGTTTCTCCACCTCTTTCTTGAAATGCGGTGCCCACAACTGGACACAATACTCCAATTGAGGCCTAACCAGCGCAGAGTAAAGCGGAAGAATGACTTCTCGTGTCTTGTTTACAACACACCTGTTAATGCATCCCAGAATCATGTTTGCTTTTTTTTTTTTTGCGCAACAGTATCACACTGTTGACTCATATTAAGCTTGTGGTCCACTACGACCCCTAGATCTCTTTCTGCCATACTCCTTCCTAGACAGTCTCTTCCCATTCTGTATGTGTGAAACTGATTGTTCCTTCCTAAGTGGAGCACTTTGCATTTGTCTTTATTGAACTTCATCTGGTTTACCTGAGACCATTTCTCCAATTTGTCCAGATCATTTTGAATTTTGACCCTGTCCTCCAAAGCAGTTGCAATACCTCCCAGTTTGGTATCGTCTGCAAACTTAATAAGCGTACTTTCATTGATGAAGATATTGACAGAGCCGGTCCCAAAACAGACCCCTGCGGAACTCTACTTGTTGTACCTTTCCAGCAGGATTGGGAACCATTAATAACTACTCTGAGTACGGTTATCCAGCCAGTTATGCACCCACCTTATAGTAGCCCCATCTAAATTGTATTTGCCTAGTTTATCTATAAGGATATCATGCGAGACCATATCAAATGCCTTACTAAAGTCTAGGTATATCACATCCACCGCTTCTTCCTTATCCGCAAGACTCGTTATCCTATCAAAGAAAGCTATCAGATTGGTTTGACATGATTTGTTCTTTATAAATCCATGCTGGCTATTCCCTATCACCTTACCACCTTCCAAGTGTTTGCAGATGATTTCTTTAATTACTTGCTCCATTATCTTCCCTGGCACAGAAGTTAAACTAACTGGTCTGTAGTTTCCTGGGTTGTTTTTATTTCCCTTTTTATAGATGGGCACTATATTTGTCCTTTTCCAGTCTTCTGGAATCTCTCCCATCTCCCATGATTTCCCAAAGATAATAGCTAGAGGCTCAGATACCTCTTCTATTAGCTCCTTGAGTATTCTAGGATGCATTTCATCAGGCCCTGGTGACTTGCAGGCATCTAACTTTTCTAAGTGATTTTTAACTTGCTCTTTTATTTTATCTTCTAAACCTACCCCCTTCCCATAAGCATTCACTATGTTCGACATTCCTTCAGACTTCTCAGTGAAGACCGAAACAAAGAAGTCATTAAGCATCTCTGCCATTTCCAAGTTTCCTGTTACTGTTTCTCCCTCCTCACTGAGCAGTAGGCCTACCCTGTCTTTGGTCTTCCTCTTGCTTCTAATGTATTGATAAAAAGTCTTCTTGTTTCCCTTTATTCCCATAGCTAGTTTGAGCTCATTTTATGACTTTGCCTTTCTAATCTTGCCCCTGCATTCCTGTGTTATTTGCCTATATTCATCCTTTGTAATCTGACCTAGTTTCCATTTTTTATGACTCCTTTTTAATTTGTAGGTCATGCAAGATCTCGTGGTTAAGCCAAGGTGGTCTTTTGCCACATTTTTTATCTTTCCTACCCATCGGAATAGCTTGCTTTTGGGCCCTCAATAGTGTCCCTTGGAAAAACTGCCAACTCTCCTCAGTTGTTTTTCCCCTCAGTCTTGATTCCCATGGGAACTTACCTATCAGCTCTCTGAGCTTACCAAAATCCGCCTTCCTGAAATCCATTGTCTCTATTTTGCTGTACTCCCTTCTACCCTTCCTTAGAATTGCAAACTCTATGATTTCATGATCACTTTCACCCAAGCTTCCTTCTGCGTTCAAATTCTCAACGAGTTCCTCCCTATTTGTTAAAATCAAGTCTAGAACAGCTTTCCCCCTAGTAGCTTTTTCAACCTTCTGAAATAAAAAGTTGTCTGCAATGCAGTCCAGGAACTTATTGGATAGTCTGTGCCCCGCGGTGTTATTTTCCCAACATATATCTGGATAGTTGAAGTCCCCCATCACCACCAAATCTTGGGCTTTGGATGATTTTGTTAGTTATTTTAAAAAAGCCTCATCCACCTCTTCCACCTGGTTAGGTGGCCTGTAGTAGACTCCTAGCACGACATCACCCTTGTTTTTTACCCCTTTTATCCTAACCCAGAGACTCTCAACACTTCCGTCTCCTGTGTCCATCTCCACTTCAGTCCAAGTGTATACATTTTTAATATATAAGGCAACACCACCTCCCTTTTCCCCCTGTCTGTCCTTCCTGAGCAAACTATACCCATCCACACCAACATTCCAATCATGTATATTATCCCACCAAGTTTCAGTGATGCCAACGTCATAGTTGTATTTATTTATCAGCAGTTCCAGTTCTTCCTGCTTATTACCCATACTTCTCCTATTTGTATATACGCATCTAAGATACTGGTTTGATCTTGCCTCCCAGTTTTGCCCTGACCCTCCTTTCTCTCTGCCATTATAGCCCACGCTCCCTCTTGTTTCCAACCCATCTCCCAGGTCTTCATGTTCCCCATTTCCTGTGGGCTTTGCTCACCTGTCCCCGTCGAACCTAGTTTAAAGCCCTCCTCACTAGGTTAGCCAGTCTGTGTGCATTAAATAGGGTCTTCTCCTCCTCGAAAGGTGAACGCCATCTCTGCCTAGCAGTCCTTCCTCAAATAGCATCCCGTGATCGAGGAAGCCAAAGCCCTCCTGACGACACCATCTTCACAGCCAGGCATTCACCTCCATGATGCATCTGAAATTCATTGTTGATAAATGCAAAGTAATGCACACTTGAAAAATGCCAACTGTACAGATACAATGACAGCTTCTAAATTAGCTTTTACAACTACAGAAAGATCTTTGAATCACCGTGGATAGGTGTTTTTTGAAAAAATCCACTCAATGTGCAGTATCGGTCAAAAAAGGATGACAATATTGGGAACCATTAGGAAAGGGGGATAGACAGAAAATATCATAAAGATGCTATATAAAACCATGATATGCCCACACCTTGGATACTGTTTGCATTTCTGGTTGCTCCATCTCAGAAAAGATGTATTAAAATTGGGAAAGTTAGAAGAAGGGCAACAAGAATGATTAGGGGTATGGAACAGCTTCCATATGAGAATAAATTTAAAAATACTAGGACTGTTCAGCTTTATAGACATCTGTCAGATCCCCCATGGAAGAGGGCTCCTATAAAATCATGAATGGTCTGGAGAAAGTGAATAAAGTGTGTTTTACCCCTTCACATAACACAAGAACCAGGGATCACCCAATTAAATTAATAGGCATCAGGTTTAAACAAACCTACGGAAGTACTTCTTCACACAACGCAGGGTCAACCCGTGAAACTCATTGCTAGAGGATGTTGTGAAGGCCAAAAGTATAACTGGGTTCAGAAAAGAATTTGATCTGTCCTCCATGAAATTATCTATCAGTGACTATTAGCCAGGATGGGCAGAGATGTAACCCATGTTCGGGTGTCCCTAAGCTTCTGACTGGCGGATACTGGGATTGAACAACAGGGGATAGATCATTTAACTGCCCTGTTCTGTTCATTCCCTCTGAAGCAGCTGGCATTATCTGGACAGGATATTGACCTAGATGGACCATTGGTCTGGCCCAGTATGGCCATTTTTATGTTCACCCCACAACTGGGTAGTGACTGCTTGTTAACCACCTATCTCTGGGGATGTTCTGTGACCATTTGGAAGGAGAGGAGGATTACTTAACAGTAAGTGTTCTTTGACTATATTGCCTCTGCAGATCCATGCCCAATTTCCCCCTTCTGAAGAATCGCTTTGGAGGAGTCACTTCAATTTTAGTGCAAGGAAATAATTGAGGGCGATTGGGACTTGAGTTCCTTCCTTAATGTTTACGGGTGTGTCTGCACTATAGCAGCATAGGAATGGCACTGCTGTGCTATAGTGTAGACCTGTGGTCACCAACTGGTCGATCGCAATTAACTGGTCGATCCTGGAGACTCTCCCAGTCGATCGTGATTTCTGTCTGCTAAAAGTCTGGTGGTGCAGCGGGTCTGTCACTAAGGGAGGCTCTCTGCCTGCCCCAACCCCATGCTGTTCCCAGATGCAGCCATCACGCTCCCGGGGGAGGGGGTCTCCATGCACTGCTTCTGCCTGCAAGCACTGTCCATGCAGCTCCCATTGGCCGGGAACGGGGAATTCTGGCCAATGGGAGCTGCAGGGGTGGTGCCTGCAAAGAGGGGCAGCGTCTGGAGCCATGTCTGTGTCCCATCCCCTCTCCCCAAGGGCCTCAAGGGAGCATTAGCCTCTTCTGTGAGCGGTGTAGGGCCGGGGCAGGCAGGGAGTCTGCTTTAGCCCCACTGCACCACCAAATGGGAGCCATCTCAAGTAACTGCAGCCTGGTGGGACGCCAGCACCCTGATCCCCCTCCTGCACGCACCCAAGCCTCAGCCTCCTCCTGGAGCTTGCACCTCAAACCCCCTCCTGCACCCTAGCTCTGAGGACCTCCCAAGCCTACACCCTGAACCCCTGTCCCAGCCCTGAGCCCCCTCCCAGAGCCAGTACCCCATACTTCCTCCTGCACCAAGCCCCTGCTCCAGCCCTGAGCCCCCTCCAGTCGTCATTGCTTTTCTAGATGGTTCTTTTATCAAGTCATTTGGAGGTTTCCCTTTCCAAAGCTTGGCGCATGAAACTTGTTATCTTAACAGTTTGTCTCATCTGGTTTATTATGTCGAAGTCCATAAGAACATGATGATTATTATTGCCTATTAACAAAAGATTAGAACTGTCTAGAGCAGTGGTGCCCAAGCTTTTCCTCCCCCCACCCCCTTACCAGTAATAGAATGTGTCCACATGCGCACACTCCATTGTCACACAATTAGCAGCAGAGGCGCTGGGGCTAGAGGTGGAGAGGGCAGAACTGGGCTAGGTGGTGCTCCCTCCCTGCCCCCTGTGATGAAGTGGGACTGTTCTTAATGTTTCCTCTGAATACTGTGTGGGGGCCTCAGTTTCTGGCTGACACTCTGTCTCCTGGGCAACTAATGGCCCGGGCCCTTCCCCCCTGCAAGGGAATGCTGACAGTGTGGGAGAACAAAGAGGTCAGGTGACCTACTGGCCCAGGAAAGAGACAAAGGCTAGAAAGGAGGGACTGGAGGGGGTCAGGCTGGGGATGAGGAGTGAGTGCAAACAGGGTGGTCTGGCTCGCTGGGCCCCAGGATGTACTCAGCTGAGAGGTCCTGTTCTCTGTACCTATAAGCTCTGTTTTAGCTCATGTTCCTGTCATCTAATAAACCTCTGTTTTACTGGCTGGCGAAGAGTCACGTCTGACTGTGAAGTGGGGGTGTGTGCAGGACCCTCTGGCTTCCCCAGGATCCCACCTGGGCAGACTCGCTGTGGGAAGCGCACAGAGGGACATATGCTGAATGCTCCAAGGTCAGACCCAGGAAGGTGAAGCCATGTGAGCTTCTTGCCCTGAAGACAGTCTGCTCCAAGGGAGAGGAGGCTCCCCAAAGTCCTGACTGGCTTTGTGGGGAGCAGTTCCAGAGCATCATCCGGGGACTCTGTAACACCCCCCCATGGGGCTGGCCTGGCCCTGCTGTGTGCACACCCTCAAATGTTCCTCCGCACCCACTTACAAGGGGCACACCCCATAGTTTGGGAGCCACTGGTATACGGCATTAGTATTACCATTTCAGCTGCTACATTTAGGAACATCAGTGTTTTCTCCTCAACTATTTAGTGTTGGGGGTTTTTTGTTTTTTTTTATTTTGTTTGGTTTTTAAATACTTGAAGTCAAAAGTTGAAATTTAATGTATCTATTAAAATTTCTTTGGCTGTCCTGCAGGGCTTTGGAGTGGAGCATGGAGCAGTGGAGCTGCAGGTTTTTGCCTGGAGCTGGAGCACTGCTCCAAAGCCCTGCTGTCCTGTGCTCCTCATAGGCATTACTCTAGCTATAGTACAGTTGAGACATCTCCACTCCACACCCGTATTTTGAGATTCTGATTTGAACGAACAAAAGCTCAGTAAAATTGCTAGGTACATACATCAGTTCTGAATCTGGAGTTGCCCTATCTGCAGTGGCAGAACCTGGTAGAAACTAACACAGAACATCTTGAAAGGAGCTATTACTGTAAAATAATTCTTGCCCTTTAAAAAGACTTAATTGATTGCATGGGGTAAATAAGGACATTCTTAGTGTAATCCTGACAGGCTTATTTATCACAAATCATCTTCCCTACCCCTTATGAACTGAACCCTCTTCCTAAACGCCCAGGGTTGTAGTTTGGAAATACATGTACATTTTAAATACAAAAAAACATGGAAAAACTAACTAGATCAGGCAGCTAGCTAAGGCCTTTTACCTGGGCAATATTGTCTTAAAATATTACCCCTCCAGTGCCTCAGTGTATTGAATAAGGCTGAGCATGCCATAAGCACTTGTATGATAAATAATATTTGTCTAATGCAGTATGCTACCTCACTTGAAGCCATTAGGGTTAGCCATGTTTCCAACACTATTTTTTTTCTTCTTAAACTCATGATTTGTAATAGCCACCCTGCCCTAGCTGATAGACGAACACATGTGCCAAATCTGTTTTTAGGCTTTAAGACTGTTGCCAAAGACCTATTTTGTCCTTCAGATATTTATTTGAGCCTAAACATGTATTTATTTGAGAGATAAGACCTGCTCTAAAGGAGGAAATTGTGTTTCCTGGGGAAGTATATTTATAGCTTATAACATTCATGGTCAGACAAGTCTATCTTTTAAGAAAAAGGGGAGCAGGTTTGAGAAAGATGAGCCAAACCAAGTCTTCTCATTTTCCTTGGAGTATCAACTTCAGGCTTAACATACTACTTCGTGTATGACCAGCACAAACCAACTGGCAAATAGTTAAGGCCCTAATCCTTCAAAGATTTAGGTATTGTCTACACTTGTTAAATATGACAGCATAAAGGAGGGGGGGAAATCTCAGCGCTTCTCAATGCTTTATAACAATGCACATACTGGGGTGTGATTTCTAAAGTGCATCAATATGTTGCCCATTAATTGGTCTGTGTTGACCATGCTAGTGCACGCTAAAAGTGTTCTAGGGCAGTTTAACGTAGCGTAACAGCACTATGTTGAAGTGCACTACAGAGCATTTAGTGTACACCAGCAGGTCTACATGCACCAATTAATGTGCAGCATGTTCATGCACTTCAGAAATCATGCCCTTATAATGTGAATTATCCCACCATGTAGACAAGCCTTCAATTACACACACAAAAGGTCTTGTACAGTAACGCCTCACTTAGTGGAATTTTATGCAAAACGATGTCAGGTGAATCCAGTTTCCCCATAAGAATTAATGTAAATGGGGGAAGGTTAGGTTCCAGGGAAACTCTTTTTTTGCCAGACAAAAAAATGCATATACAGTATAAGTTTTAAACAGCTTAATATTGTACACAGCAATGAATGATTGTGAAGCTTGGTTGAGGTGGTGGAGTCAGAGGGTGGGATATTTCCCAGGGAATGCCTTGCTGCTAAATGATGATCTGGCACTCCATTGAGCCCTCAAGGGTAACTACACTGTTGTTAGTGTAGCCTCACTCTCTACAAGGCAGCATGGACTGAGGCAGGAGGGAGGAAACACAATAGACGCAGACCAGTAGCTGCAAACACTTCCCTGCAAAACTGAACATGATGATGAACCCACGCTATCCAGCTGGAGCACACCACTCCCTCCTCCTGACAGCACATGCACAGCTGCACAAGTGCTGACTTTCCAAAGTGCTGGGAGGTGTGTGCATGAGTGAGAGAGACAGACATGCATTGCCCCTTTAAGTACTCTGACCCCACTTCAAGTATGTTGCCCTTTTAAGCAGATCAAGCAGGAAGCAACAGCTTCCAGCAAGCTCCCTCCTTCCCTCCTTTCTGGGAGCTTTGTGGAGGCGGGGGCAGGAGCAGATGGACATCCTGATATCAGCATCCCTCTTCCCCCCGCCCCCCAGCAAGCAGAAAGCTCCCAGAAGCAGCTCCAAGGCAGAGGGCAGGAGCAGCATGGCAGTGGGGGGAGGACCACCTGAACTGCTGCTGGGCAGCTATCGAGCCACATATCTTACAGGGAATTTGGGGCAGAAGCGCCCCCCCAATCAGCTCCCCCCTCATTTCTAATCTCCGCAAAGAGAGGCTGCTCTTCCAGAGAATCCTCCAAACAGTGGACAAAGCAGGCAGCTGCCAAACGAGGTTATAAGGGAACATTGCGCAACTTAAACAAGCTTGTTCCCTAATAGATCAGCCACATAACAACGTTAAGGGAGGAGTTACTGTACTGGTATAACTTTATTCATGTTCAGCAAAGCAAAATAAACTATACCAGTATAAAACCTCCTTATCTGGTGTAACTGCCTCTGCAAGAGGCTTTTAGTGGCGTAACTATGTCAGTTTAAACAAAACAAAATCTCGCCCTTTGCCAACAGCTATGCCAGTCTACACTTAGTTTTATCGTGCTTTACTCAGTGGTAAAGTTAAGCACAGTTGTAGGCCCATTTAAAATCAGTAGAACTACTCAAGTTATGGATATATTTACACTACAGTAACAATACAGGGGGGCGGGGAGGGGAGGAGTTGATGGATATAGGTAGTCCACCTCTCCAAGAGGTGGTAGCTAGGTCAGTGGAAGAAATCTTCCATCAACCTAACTGTGTCTACAACATGGGTTAGGTCAACCTTTCTACAGTGCTCAGGATGAGAAATTTTTCATGGCCCTGGTGATGCAACTAAGTTAATCTAATTAAGTGTAGACCTCAGTCTACAGTATTCCTTGGCTGTCAGACTTCACTGTCCGTGTCTGTTTACATTTGTTACTGGGATATTCTACATTTTCTTATGTCAGAATAGCTATTCAATTCAATAATTAGGAGACACAAGGGGAGGGGGGAGGGTTGGGGGATTTTTCTTCATATGCGTTTTTGTCCTTGACTCAAAAGGCTGAGAAACCTCTTGATTTGTACAGTGGCCATATGACTCTTAATAGCTTAATGATTCCATGTCAGACTGAAGGCAACTTGCTCAGATGCAGCATATTGTACAAGGAAATGGAATCAGCCAAGCTGTGCATCGTCACCTCTGCAGTGACTAATAGAGGAGGGTAGGGAACCAGAACGGCCAAGTAAAAACAAATAGAAAAATCGTTCTAATAGAACTATATAATGAGGTTTAATGACCTTGTTATGACACGGTTGCCTTTTACAATAGTCTATTATGGGTGTCTTCCAGCTTTCCTAGCAAACTAAACTGAGTTGGTATTGATTGGTGCATTCATAGGTCTCTGGTGTTGTACTTGATGATTAGGGCCATACCAAATTCACAGCCATGAACACATCACAGACCATGAAATCTGATCTCCCCCGTGAAATCTGGTTATTGTAGCAGAGGGACAAGGTGGAGGGTGGTCCTGGCCAGGGCTGGGGAATGACAGGACTTCCTCTGCCTCTGCAGGGGCCGCTCAAGGAGCCAGGTCAGACCCACCTCTGGGAACCTAGAACTAGATAAATTCATGGAGGATAGGTCCATCAATGGCTATTAGCCAGGATGGGCAGGGGTGGTGTCCCTAGCCTCTGTTTGCCAGAAGCTGGGAACAGGCGACGGGATGGATCACTTACTTGATGATTACCTGGTCTGTTCATTCCCTCTGGGGCACCTGGTATTGGATGCTGTTGGAAGACAGGATATTGGGCTAGATGGACCTTTGGTCTGACCCAGTATGGCCGTTCTTATGTTCTAACTTTACCTGGCCGCAAGAAGCTCTGCGGCTGCTGGCTGGGACAGCCTCTGATCCAGACGGGAGGCTTCTGGGAAAACTCAGGCATATGGTAACCCACCCCACCCATACTCTGTGAGCCTCACTTCTGTGCTGCTGCTGATGGTGGCACTGACTTTAGAGTTTGATTCACTGAGGGGTGAAGCACTGGAAAGTGTTACGTAGGGAGTTGGTGGAATCTTCATCCTTAGAGGTTTTTAAGGCCCGGCTTGAGAGAGCCCTGGCTGGGATGATTTAGTTGGTCCTGCTTTAAGCAGGGGGTTGGACTAGATGACCCCCTGAGGTCCCTTCCAACCCTAATCTTGTATGTATGTACCTGTGATACCCAGCCAGCAACCAGTGCTCTCCAGCTGCCCAGCTGTGAAGGCAGTGCCCGTGCCAGCAGCAGTACAGAAGTGAGGGTGACAATCCCATGATCCCTCTACAATAACCTTGGAACCCCTGTGACCCTCTTTTGGGTCAGGACCACCGCCCCCCAGTTACACCACCATGAAATCATAAATTGATTACTTTTAAAATCCTGTGACTGTGAAATTGACCAAAATGGACTATGAATTTGGTGGGGCCCTAATGATTTCCTTTAACGGCAGTTCTTTCTATCCTTTAGATAAAGGTTGAGAGTATACCTTGGATTTGGTGGAAACTGCTTTCTTGCGAAGCCAGTTTTAAAATGTCTGAGGTATTGTTCTGCCATCTTTTTGGCAAGAGGCAGATCTGGGGCTTCGCTTTTTCGAGGCTGAGGAGTCCTATCTTAAAAAAAAAAGAGCCATGCTGCTCTTGGTCAGTGCACCATTCCGAATGCTGACATATTATGAAACCTTATCAATGTGAGTTGTACTGGGACTGAAGTTTATTAAAAGCAACATTTTTATGAGTTGTCACCTGACATGACAAGTCCCTGCAGGTTGTGGGGATTGGGTGTTAGAGACAGAAGACTAGCTACCAGGGAAACTTGTTTTGAATGTGTAACTTATTCAGATTGGTAAAGCACCATGGAAACTAGTGTTCAGTAGGCTCAGATCTACCATTTTAAATCACATTTTGTGCCAGATCTACTCTAAAGTGTTGAAGGTTTTCTTTAAATGTTCATGTTTCATACCCTCTATGAAATAAAGACACAGTATCAGTTATCCAAGTGGAATGAAGGAAATTAAAGTAATTCTTGCATGTGTGTGTTGAGGGGGCGGGGGGGGGGGGAATAGTTGGTGCACATGAGGAGGATATGACTTCAATTTGGGGGCATTCGGATAAACAAGACTTTTTACTGCATTGAGAAGCTTAGCAGCCGCATATTGAGCTCACAGTGGGTTAGTTTATCCCCCGAGGCAAATTTTTTGTTAAATTTCTTGTTGATTTGTCAACTTAATGTTTGTGATGGCATCCAAAACCAAGGGCAGGCTGGGCACTTACTCAGAGTGGGAAGCCCACAACACAATCTAGGGTGTACAGAGAGAATAGGAAATTACTTAAATTAGGAGCTATATTGTACATTAATGTTGTTTGCAGAGAAATTGAACCCTTCTCCAAAAGCTGATCCCTACAACCTCCCACAATGCTTGTGACATCTGACTTTTTCTTAGTCCTCCCATTCAATTGCTGGTGTGGCAGTTGTCCTGCTCAATGGATTTGACTATTAGCAGACTCCACTCCCAAAGCACTTGCATAAAATCTTTCTTTACAAAGTAAATGAAAGGGACACATTGTCACTTTTGGGGGGGTTGGGTTTTTTTCCTAAATTCATTAAAGATTCCCCTTTCTGCAAGCATCCTTGTACATAGTATAGCCTGGAATATTTGATAGAAAATCCTTAATTTTTTTAAAGAGCCTTTTCAAAGGTTTTCTGGCTTCTGGTTGACACTAAGGGCCCTGCTCAGCAAAGGAGAGTAGTTGGGCACAGGCACAGTGCCACCCACACCATCTGTACCTGTTTCTTCTTCTCACCTGCCTGCTTTCTGGCCTTGACAGCAGCATTGCAGTGTAGGGCGTCTTAGGGCACTTTCACGTGAGGATAAAAGCCCCAGGGAGTGAGCTGCTGTCTCGGGATTCGAGGTTAAACATTGCTGGGTAGATATTCTGGCTTGGGCTGGGACGCTCCACCCTTGTAGGCAGCCTGAGCCCAAACATCTGCTCACCAATTTTTTGGCCCAAGGCCCACAAGCCCAAGTCAGCTGACCTAACATTCCCAGGGCTTCTCAAAAGGATCTGCAGAGGAGCCCCAAGAGGTTATGATCCCCTCCCTTTCCCCTCCACCCCTGATTCTAATCATCAGAAGTGTTACTTGAAACAGTCATAGGTAATGTTTTGAGACGGAAATGTTTGGGGAGCTTAAATTGATCATTTCCCTTGCCGAAGTGCCGTTGAAATTGTTTTTCCCCCCTATGGCTATTAAGCGGCTAATGTTAAAGTTGGCCCCCTTTGCATATGTTTACACTGCAGCTGAAAGCAAGCTTCCCAGCCAAGGTAGACAGACTTACGCTAGTGGGGCTGAAACTAACGCAGTGTGACCATTGTGACTTGGGCTTTCAAGCCTAGGGAGTCGGAGCTGCAGCCTCTGTAGCAGTATCCATGCTGCTGGGTTTTTTTATCTGTTAGCTCGAGTCTATCTACCTGGGCTAGGAGACTTGCTTCCAGCTGCAGTGTAGATATACCTTGGGTCCTAAAGAACTGTTACAGATCACTGACAGAGTCTATTGGCTGCTTCTGGGTCCTGACGATGTGCAGCAGGAGTTCAAGCTGCTTGTGTGTACAACATGCTAAAAATCCTCACATATTTTAGGAAGAGACCTGCCTGCCATTTTGTCCTCAAACTTTTTTGAAGTATACAAGTGTAAAGCTTCTTTAACTATTCATTTCTACTCCTTCAGCATTCATTATGCAAATACAACTTGAAAATCCCAGCAAGCACCTAATGTACAAAGATTATACCAAATTACGTAAAAGGAGAAAACTGGCAGACTGTTACTCAACAGGCTGGGAGGGAAGTCTCACTTATCAAATGAGGCAAGAGTAAAGCATAAATTATACCAGTACTCACTGGTAACAACCCTTCTTGGTAAATGTCATGTTTTGGGGATGTTGATTAAAGTACCTAGTATGTGTGTGCATTGTCTGCTCCCTAACTCCTGTCAGGGTTTGACTTCTTTGTACTGAACACTTCTGATGGGGGTGGGGGAGGAAGGAGGCAGGAGAAGTCAGTGGACTGTGTTAGTGGATGCTGATGTGCCTTGTTTGTTTGTGTGTTTGTCGAGGGTTTAGCTTGATCCTGCAGGTGTTCAGCATGCATCTTGACATGATTGAGGAAATACACCCCACAAAGCCAGAAACACAGAATTCTAGTTAATTTCCACAGTGCCTGTAAATGTAGTAAGTGCCATGTGGAGGTGGTGGAGCCATGTATACCTGACTTTTTTGCTCTGTAATGTAAGGGCATTTATCCAAAGTGTGTGTGTGTGTATGTATATATTTTTTTTTAACTCCTCATGAAGCACGAGTGTAGACAAGGCTACAGGTACGCAGGCCTAATTGACACAGTGTTCAAAGGCTGCCAGCACCTTGCCTGGTGTTGCCACTGTTACTACAACTCCTGGAGGTCTACCAGTGCTAAAGTTACAGATTCATAACAAAGTAACTGATGTAGAGGGGGCTGAAAAGAACTGAATTGAACAGCTGAGTAGCAAAATTTCTACCACCATCCCCTCCCCCGCCCCCACACACACACAGTTGTCACAGGTAAACCCTTAGCATGCACCTAAGCAGCTGAATTTCTTTTTTAATCTTAAACATTGACACCTATTAGAACTGACATTCCATAAAATTCAGGATGGTGCGATAAACGCCATGCTCGAGCAGATGAAAACTTTTATTGCATCACTTACAACTCTGATATCTCAGTGAGTTTAATTTAACTTTCTTGTCTGGGAAACATTGGAAAGGTGCTATCTTTAATGCGTTTTAAAAAAAAAAAAACCTATAGAAATGGCACAGCCTCATCGGATAGGCCAAGCACTAGGGGAGTTGCCTTCAGAATAGATTGTAGTATTAAGGAATAATGTAAAAACACTTTCAAAAGTGATTAAGAAAAATCAGTTGAATAATGTTACTGCACAGTGTCAGATTTCAGAGTAGCAGCCGTGTTAGTCTGTATCCGCAAAAAGAACAGGAGTACTTGAGGCACCTTAGAGACTAATAAATTTATTTCTGCATGAGCTTGCGTGAGCTGCAACTCACTTCTTCTGTGCATCTGAAGAAGTGAGCTGTAGCTCACGCAAGCTCATGCAAAAATAAATTTGTTAGTCTGTAAGGTGCCACAAGTACTCCTGTTCTTACTGCACAGTGTGTTAGTCTCACCTTTGTGGTCACCACAGATCAGCGTGGAAATAATTGAGAGAGAAGTTTTTGCTGCTTTCACTGACATGACTTGTGAGAAGACCAGATGGCTTCAGGTTTCACCCTTGCAGTTCCTTGAAGCTTGCAAGCAGTTTAAAACAGGAGATTGTTTGTTTGTTTGTTTGTTTTGTTTTCTCTTTTAAAAAAAAAAATCATTTGTTGCTAAATATGCGTTTCTTTCTTTTCTCTAAACAGGTTGCAAAATAAAAGCATTAAGGGCCAAGACGAATACTTACATTAAGACCCCTGTTCGTGGAGAAGAACCCATTTTTGTCGTCACTGGACGAAAAGAGGATGTAGCCATGGCCAAAAGGGAAATTCTCTCAGCAGCTGAACACTTCTCCATGATCAGAGCATCACGCAACAAAAATGGTCCTGCTCTGGGCGGGCTGCCATGTACTCCCAACCTGCCAGGTCAGACTACAGTCCAAGTCAGGGTGCCTTACCGTGTAGTTGGGCTAGTGGTTGGACCCAAAGGAGCTACAATCAAAAGAATTCAGCAGCAGACACACACATACATTGTTACTCCCAGCAGAGACAAGGAGCCAGTCTTTGAGGTTACAGGGATGCCTGAAAATGTAGACCGTGCACGTGAAGAAATAGAAATGCATATTGCCATGCGCACTGGAAACTACATTGAGCTGAATGAAGAAAATGATTTCCATTACAATGGTACAGATGTGAGCTTTGAAGGCGGGACTCTTGCATCTGCTTGGCTTACTTCCAATCCTGTCCCTCCTAGCCGCACCAGAATGATTTCTAACTATAGAAATGACAGCTCCAGCTCCTTAGGAAGTGGCTCCACTGATTCCTATTTTGGAAGCAATAGATTGGCTGACTTCAGCCCAACAAGTCCATTCAGCACAGGAAACTTCTGGTTTGGAGAAACGTTGCCCTCTGTAGGCACAGAAGACCTTGCAGTTGACTCTCCTGCATATGACTCCTTACCAACACCTTCCCAAACTATCTGGACCCCTTTTGAACCAGTAAACCCGCTATCTGGCTTTGGTAGTGACCCTTCTGGTAACATGAAGACTCAGCGTCGAGGGAGTCAGCCATCCACTCCTCGTCTGTCACCTACGTTTCCTGAAACTTTGGAACATGCACTTGCTAGGAGAGTGAGAAGTGACCCACCCAGTACATGCAACCAGGTTGGCCTTCCAATATACATCCCTGCTTTTTCTAATGGTACCAACAGCTACTCCTCTTCCAATGGTGGTTCCACATCCAGTTCGCCACCCGAGTCTAGACGAAAGCATGACTGTGTGATATGCTTTGAGAATGAAGTTATTGCTGCCCTAGTTCCTTGTGGCCACAATCTCTTCTGTATGGAATGTGCCAACAAGATCTGTGAAAAAGAAACTCCATCATGTCCAGTTTGCCAGACAGCTGTTACTCAGGCAATCCAAATTCACTCTTAAATATATATAGATATTATATATGGACTTTTTAAACTCTTAAAGGCATGGGTGTAATGGTACCCCCTCCTCCCCAAGTAAACTTCCTAATTAATTCTGACTGTTATTGGGCTTTCTTGGGAATAGGCTAAAGTTGTTAGTAAACTTTTATCCTTTCTAAAAGGCTGCTACGGTAACACTAAACCTAGATCGTCTCTGTCCGGTGTGGTTTAAACAGATGGCATGTTTATCAGAGATACATCTGGTATAAGGAGGGGAGAAACTTTAGATCAATTTCAAAACCAAGAAAACAAATTAATTTTACAGGTTTTCTTAGTGATCTGTATTCGTGTTGGTAACGTCTGTGTTCTGGAGGCAATGAACCCTATAGCCTAAACAGAGAATTAGTCTGCGCTAGAGGGTTCGTGGTATTATTGATGTATCAAAAAAACACTTCCAATGCTGCCTTCTTTACACTGCCAGTTTTGAAATACGTTTTGGGTTTTGTTTAGTTTTATTTTACAACAACTTATGCCTAATTCTTCAGTATTGCAAATAACTTTTTAATGCACAGTTTGATTTTTTTTTTTTTTGAATGGATAAGGTTGTTGGCAGTTTTAAATAGATCACTGTTAATTGTAGGTGGGGCGAAGAAATGGGACGGACTGCCAAACTGACCTTCATCTCACCCAGTTTGTAAACAATGGTATGTTCAGAGGATCAGGAACGATTTGGTCTCCTTCATTGTGAATTCCTACCCACTGTTTTTCTTAATGGATTGTGGAGTAGCCTGATGGTGGCTTGATCCCATTTCAGTAAGGGCTTTAGGGTGCACATACTTTGGCTAATAGTGAGGATGCTAACATTCCATTCACTAGTCTGATCATGGTGTTCTTAAATTACATTTTAGAGATTATATAGTTCAAAAATGTGAAGCATTTTTATGTTCAATCCATACTTGTCTTGCACATTATATATATATATATATATATATATATATATATATATATATATATATATATATATATATATATATATATATTTTATTTTAGTAATGTAAAGGAAAAAGGGGGAGGTGTGTATGTGCTCATGTATAATTCCTGAAAGCAGCTGCGACCATGGCCCTTCAATCATTTTACGTCATTTCAAAACTGTTTCCAATCACAACAAAAGATGGCTTTCGAATGTGCTGCGTACATTTCAACCTGTGGATGTCTCTAGCTTCTTCATCCTCAGTATATTCCAAAATCTGTGCTGGCATATGAAAAAATGAAAACCCCTCCACACACACAGTGGAATTTTCTATTTTTTTAAGCGTTATTTTCCCAAGACACACACAAGCTTTTTTCCTCAGTATAACAAAACAAATTCTATATATTGAACTAGTAAATATACAAAAATTTTATTTTTTATTTCCACTTGAAGAGTTACATTTCGTATAAAAGTTTACAAATAATGGTTTTTATTTTACGATTTTTTCAGTATAAGAGTTGCCTTGATGGCATATTATGTAATGCATAACTTTAATGCTGATTGCTTGTAGAATAGTTAAATGTCAGTATTGAAACCTAATCTTTAGCTGCAGTCTTGTAGATATGAACAAATGTTCACCAAGCATGTATTTTGTATTTTATTGCATTGTACACTGCAACTAATAAGCCAAGGAATCGACAGATATTAGGTGCGTGTACCATTTCTATAAACCACAAACTAACAATGACAAACTATCAATATAGTTTAGTATTTGCTAATTTTACTACACTCTTCTTTTTGTTATGTATATGTAGGGAGGTCATAGGGATTATAAATTCAATTTGAGTAAAGTTTAAAAACCATATATTTTATGATAAAGGGCCTTTAACTTATGATGGCCAAAGCACTGATATTATATATTTGCTGTAAAGAGAATATAAGAGTTTTATTTTTCTGATATTAAAAGTTACTTAATAAAGACTTGTTTCCATTAACTTGAATGTTTTCTGATTTTTGCTGTTTTCATGGTTCTCATTTCAAGCCACTTTTGGGAAACTATAATCTGACTTAGCTCCCTTTCCCCCCCTTAAAACTTGGGATTTATATTCCTTAAGTGCTTTGCAAGTGAATAGTTTTTTTATTTTACATGTAATCTTAAAAAAAAAAAAAAAAAAAAAAATAGCAATGACTGACCAAATTTCAGAAAAGTTAGTCGTAGGATTGGTAATATCTGAGAGCAAATAGTCAAAATAATTTAGAAATTTTCTGTTCCAAGCCCATCTAAGATAAATTTATTTCCCTTCTTAGATACACACAAATGCAGCAGAAGAGAATTATCACATATTTGTTTGAAGTAGTGTTTTACTTTCATTATTTCAGCAGTGTCAGTTTCTTGCTGATTTCAAGTTCCAGGTATAATTTTTTTTTTTTGCCTTTCCCATTTAATTGAAATTTTTAAACAATATCAGGTGCATTGCATTTGGTGTTTAAACTGAATGTGAACACAGATGCGTTGAGGTCTCAAGCATGTTCTTATTACTAAGGGTCAGATTCTGTTGTTCACCCCCATTTTGATCCATAACTCGCTCTGCAAGCCGCCCAGTTCTGATCCATTTTAGGAGTTTATAGCTCCCATTATTGTAGTGTTTGCGCATCTCAAACTTTAAACTTCAACGCCCCTGAGAGGTAGGGAAGTGCTATGATCCTGGTTTGACACATGGGGAACTGAGGCACAGAGCAGTTCAACTATTTGTCCAGGGTCTCACACGAATCCTGAGGCAGTGTGAGTCATTGGATCCAGGCCTCCTGAAACACAGGCTGCTGCTCTAACCCCTGGACTTCCCATCCTCTGATTTCAGTGAGCTATAACTCAGCATGAGTAAGAGTGCAGAACTTGGCCATAAATTGCCTTCAGAAACTGTCCAGAACTAGAAGGCATGTGAATGTGTGTTAAAAATATGTCTAATCTAACTGTGGCCAGTAAAGAGATTTCTACCACTCGGCCAGATTCTGATGCCTCTGGTGCAGGCTGCTACTGCTCATGGTATCAATCTGCTGCATTAGGATTAAAAGGGAAGAATGAAGACAAATGTCCCTGTAAAGAAAAGGAGTTCTCTGTTGGCCTCTCCATTTGAAGGGACTGGAATCTGCAGCGCTTGGTTGTTTGATGTACTTCAGTCCAAGCTATTATGAAATGATGATGTAGCTCTTACAGTAATCAATATCCGGTAGGCTTTGTTGAAGTGATTGCTCTCTGCCAGCAGCAATAACAGGTGTATTGAATAAAAGTCATGCTATTTACCTTCAAGCCTCTAAACATGCTGGGCCCTGATTATTTTAGAGAATCATCGCCTACCCTGACTTCTGTATTCCTTGGCGTCTCTAGAGATTCTCAAGCCTCCTGTGCAGCAGGCCCCGTGCTGTGAAACGCCCAGAAGATGTTGCTGTCCACCTTCAGATTGGAATGAAATGTTCCTCTTCGTAAATTTTTTTTCTTGATAGAACCCTGAAGAGGACAAATAAAAACGTGAATTCACCCCATGCTCTCTTTTGGTGTGTCATATGGCAAGGGAATAATTTACCTTTCAGGCTTTGAGAAGATGCCACAATTAGGCATGTTTTTATAATATCCAAATACACAGCTGATTTTCCAATAAAATCTGTTTCTTAACCAGTTAGTGTTCCAGCTTTGTTAGATTGCGCAAGGCTGGAGTTAGCTTAAAAGACTAATTTTGATTTTCTTATAATTATTGTATTACATGTTATTTTCCCTGCATCAGAAACACTTCTGATCAGTGACTAAAGTCCAGAATTTTAGCTTCTGTTTAGATAGAGGTGAAACAATTTTCATCAATCTATAATTCATTGGCAAGTCAGTGTTTTGACAGTTTTTTTTTTTAATCCCATAGTTTTTGTTTACCGACGTAATAAAATAATTTTTAAAACTGAACACTTCTTTTTTTAATCTACTTGTTTCAGTTCAGCTTCAGCAACTGACAGTCAAATCCATTTTACTTTCAGATTTTGGTGTTAAATTATTAAAATTGTGAACACTATAAGGGAGTGTCAGTTTAAAAAAAATAGATTTTAAATGTCCTAAGTTTTGTAGAAGTTTGTTTTAAGGTCATGTAAATTTTAAGCCAAATTTGAGTTGGTCATGTCATTTGGGTGCCACAAATGTGCCCAGCTGCAACATATGTGTGTGTAACTTGAGTAAACATGCGAGTGTGTTACTTCCATTTCTCTGTGTGGGGGAGGTAGAGGGGGCACAAAAGGATAGTTTTGTCCTAAGTTTTGATTAAAATTTTGAACACTGCAGCTACCAATGAGAATTAACCTTTCAAAAATCTGCTGGCCTGAAAATCATTTGAGGCACAAAAAATGAATCCCGTACCACGGAACTCAGAGCCAGACATTCCAGAGTTCAAACCCTGGCACAGATGCCTCTTCCTTTTAACCTCTGGTCTCGTTTTCCCATCTGCATAATGGATCTAATACTTGCTTCACAGGGGTGCTGAGGATTAATTTAGTGTTTTTTAAAGTGATCTAAGGACTAACACAGCTACTGTCTGATACATGTATTTCAGCATTGTCAGCAAACTTCTTTTATAAATCGTCAGTGAAAGACCTGAATGAGCTTCTATACTTACATAAAAGTGATTTATAGTCACAACTTTTGTGACTGACACTTTTATTTTCCCTTCTGAAAATAGCAAAGGGACATTTGGGGAGGAGGGGCAAGGGATAGTGACTCTGATATGTCTTCATTTAGCTTTCATGAAACCATAATGTAAGCTGCTCCCTAAACATGAAGAATTAGGTCGGGCTGCTCAGTGTTTATGGCAGAGGTAAGCAAAAGTGATAGTGAAGATTATAATTCACTTACACAAAGAACCAGGACTTGATATGCAAGAACACTTAGTCTGCCTGGTAGTGGGATGATCTTAAATATGATTTCAGTTAGAACATGGTCTGGTGGAGGCTTAGCAAATACGAGCACTCGATGAACAGAGCATTCCATCGTGGGCTATGGGGGGGCAGCGGGGCTGCTCTCAATACATCTAGATTCTTAAAGCATGTCTATCCCCCATCTCAGCACCTTGCTCCTATGTAGCTTTGATCAAGATTTTTTAAAAAGTCTGAAATTAGGCTTCTAAATAAGTGGGCTGATTTTCTCAAAACTGCTAAGCACTCAGCAGCTCTTAATGAAGTCAAGAGGGAGCTGCTTGTGCACTGAACTTCTGAAAATCAGGCTGCTTAGGCAGGAGTCTGTCCTTTAGGAACTTGTGCTTGTGGTACCCTGTTGTGGCTTGTAGATAAGCTGCTGCACTCCCCACCTGTCAGCATTACCTACGGTTGAAGACAGTCACTCTGAGATCGGTTGCAATGTTCAGCCCAAAGTCTCATGAAGATTTGGCTCACGACGGCCAGGTTTGAATCCAATAGGCCAAGGCATGGTATTCTTGCCAGATGCAGGTGGAAATGAGCATTTGTCATGGCCATCCTGTCATCCAATAGTAAGAAGTCCAATTGAGCCCCAAAACAGCAAGCAGCTACTGTCTCCTTCCCTAACATCCCCCTGTGCTGACAAGTTCTTTAATATGTTTCCACCTTCCTTGGATTCTGCTTTGTCCAGGTGTTGACCTTGACTGGGCCCCAAGGAAGCTCTGTGGGTGTAATATAGAGCTAAGTGTCATGTAAATACTGATGGCTCTGCCATTGGTGTTCTCTCACCTGATCCCCTTTATACGGATGCTGACTAATACAGAGGAGATGATAGAGCTTGGTGGCTTATTATGACAATCCAAAGATGAATATGGAAATATGGCCATTGTCTATGGACAGGAAGAGGTCATCCACCAGTGCTATATACTGGGTCCTGGGTATTGATAGGTAGCATTGGAGATGTTTGGGCTAAGCTTCATTTAGCTCGGGAGGGGGAGGGGGATGGCAGGATAAGAGGCTGCAGTTTGCCCATTACTGTGGTATTTATGCACTGTAGACCTTGGGTGGTAGCTTGAGGTTGCTAGTATTGAGAGAAAGCATCAATACTAGCTGGACTCCAGGATGTTTGAGTGGTTAGTACATTTCATGTTTCCCAGGTGCTTCCAATCATTGCTTAGTTGCAATTCCAAATATTCTCTCTCAACACCCAGGGAGCAGATTTGGGGAGGGGCATGGGAGGCAAAATGCCAGTTCATTACCCTGAGCTAGGCTGCTGGATCGCCTCTCTCAGACACAGTGTTTGGGACCAAATAAACCACTGGCTGATCTTCTTTGGCAAAGAAAAGGAGCAACACCAAAGAGAGAGTTTTTTAAAGTTTCAGAAGCCAACTCTGAGCTAATATCCTACTAGCTTAATTTTCTGATGCATCTACTTCCACAAGGGCAGCAATTCCTTTTTTTTTTAAATCAGGTACGTGGCAAAATTCTCCGCTGTTCAAAGCATTCAGCTATCGTGTCTGTAAGCAGCAAGTAGAGTTGGCCTAAAACAAGCATATTTTTCACACAAAAAACTGCAAAGAATTTCAGAACTTTTCAACCAGTTCCTTGCCTCAGTAGGTTAAGAATTAAAATCTGCATGAACAAAGAGGGAGGGAGGGCATGGTGTGGATGGAAAATAAAGCAGCTTATTGGGCTCTGAAGTGTCAGGGCAAGGTGTAAAAGTATTACATTTGCCTTTTTCATTCCAAAGTGCTACACGAACAGGATAGAGCAAGTGCTGCTGAAATGCATCTGGCAACCAACCAGTCCACAGCACACGATTGTGTTAACCCTGCGTGGAAATGAATCTGTGGGTCCAGAATCTTTACGTAGGTTCAGCCTGATGTCTTTTATATTCCGTTATTTAAAAAAAACAAAGCTGCTCACATTCTGAAAAACAAAAAATGGGTTTGTTCCAATGATGCACTGAAAATGTTTGGTTGTTGTGTACGCTACCAGCTCTCATATAATGTACTAACTGCCTGTTCTGGGTTCCATTCCACATCCCCTGTGAAGGGAAGAACACACGACCCCGAAGCTTTCCTGTTTTGAATATGTAGGAGCCCAAAGCAGTATTATGCTGGGATTGAATGTGGCTGAATTAGAACCACCTAATTGTATTTCCCAGGGAATGGCTTCAGAAGAACTCTACACAGCATCAGCCATCTAACAGTCACTCTAGTCAGGTAGGTGGAGGGAGGATTTCTTGGACTGAGCTTCCATTCAGTAGATGCTTGCAGAGGCTAAATAAACAGCCTTAAATATGCTACACATAATAGGTCAGAACTTTGACTTCTACCAACTGTCCCAGCTCAATTGAAGGGCAAAGGAGCTCTGAAGAATTGACACTAGGTAAGGAGCTGGTCAGTTGTGTAGTGTATTTCACACTGTTTGTATTTTGTGGATTATTCATGCACAAAGGGAAGCAGTCAGTCTCTGAGCGGAGCTCGCTTTACCAGCTAGCCAACAGAAACCATTTGCTCCAACGGTAGCAGGTGTAAAAAGACTCCATAAACTGCCTTTGCACTCAAGAAAGGAGGGGCTAGGGCAGAGATGAATAAGTAATTTGGAGGCGGTGGGTCAATACACATCAGAGGTTTTTACCCAACAACCTGAGTAAAGAACCTTACTGGTGAGTGTGAGCACCAACCGGGGTAGAGCTGACACAGGCCACATGGTAGCTGCAGGGTTCATATTGCATACATACTTCAAGGCATTCAAGAGCGACTGGTGGTTTGTGAGTGGAAAAAATGAGTGAGTTGAGCCTTGGCCTTCAGCCAGAGAGAACAGCAGGGAAATAAGAGTGATCTATGACTCCTGTGTTAGATTTGAGACCTATTGGCTCAGTAATCTCAAGGCAAAGGGTCCACGTTTCTGATGACGCTCGCCGTCCCGCTACAATGAGGAGACCCCTTTGAGCCTTTCGAGTAGGGGTAAGCAGGTGGTTTAATGTAGATTTCATCTTCAAGGTTTTATTGTAGGGTAGTTCTAGTTCCTCATTTAGTGTTTGAATAAACTGGAATAAATTAGTTTACTTTATGGTACCCGGAGGGGTGTTGCCTCTAATGTGGAGATAATAAAGAGACTATGAACTAATTTTCTTTGCTTTCAAGACAAACTAAGCAATAAACTGAGTACAGACAGGCAGTAGGGTGAGGGGAATAATCTTCCCTAATGAGGCGATACAAATAGCTGCATAGACCGTTAAACCTCAAGCAGCCACCATGCGCTAAACCAATGCTCGTGTGTGAGAGACGTCCAGCAGAGTAAATTAGAAAGGGAGCTGGTAGTTAGTGACGCCTTGTGCGTGTCCATGAGTTATTTGCTGAAGGATTGCTGCCCACTGGGTGCAAAATGGTTAAAAAAACTGCTCTCCGGTAGAGCCGGAGGCATGAGGGGTTTGTTTCATGTAACTGTCTGGGGCAGTCTGAATGGGTTGTTAATCAACTGGCTGAAGCCACTCGCATCAATAGAGGATCCAGAAAGACAACGGGAACCCCGGTGACTGATCAACTGACCCCTGCAAACAGGAGACTCCAGCAGGTAGAACAGGTCAACTCTACAGGAGGAAGATAAGGGACCACGAGGTGACGAGGCTAGAATAAGAGCGGCTTGTGTAGAGACACAGGACCTCACTTAGGGCTGGAAGACAAAGGAACAGACACAGAGAGAAGAAACTAAGATTTTTCCTTCAGCAGCACAGCTTGAGAGACCTGGCTTGGCCAACATGGACTATGTCTTAGCTTTTGCTTCTCTGTGCTAAGCTAAGAACTGCCTGGTGCCGTGTTCCAGCTGACTCATAAATCCTCCTCTGTTTTGAAAAGACTGCCTGGGGTTATTGCAAATACTTACTATTGTGCATTGGTCCCTGGAGTGTGTAAAATCTCTGAACAGGAGATAATCCCAGCGGAACTTGCTGGGCAGCGTTCACAGTGTGAAACGAGTGCTGAAGCCCAGAGGCTCAGTCATGGAGGCAGTGTGGCCATGGGGCCTAGCCTTAAGGAAAAGTGGGGGCCCCTTAGGGGTCTGGCACACTGAAGGTGTTTCTCCAAGGGACTGTTTAAAGCTGAGATGCAATACAGATCCTATGGATCTGCAGCACCCCTATATTAAGGTTGCCCAATGCTTCCATTATGTTTCTTTCAGTGTATGTGTGTGAGAGAGATAGAGATGCTGTAACACCTCCATGGTTTGCTGCAGGCTTTTGAAATCTGGCCGGAGAAAACCCTCAGGGATAAGAAATCCAATGAAATTTCATTAAAGTTTAGCCATCTGTTAAAAATCACCATTTGCCCCCCTCTCTCATTTGCGTTTGGCAGCAGGCCTAAATAACTCAACCTAACATTGGGCAAGTTGTGCAATCTCTGTGATGTGGTTCCTCGTATGTAAAAGAAAGAGAATGCTTCCTGGTCTTACAGGCACGTTGTGAAGATACTACTTGTGAGGTGTTCTGATATCTTGGTGCTGGGTGTGTATAAGTACCTAGATCAGTGAATGACGCACAGAGAAGTTACATGACTTATGCAGGATTGCACAGTAAGTCTGTGGCAGATCACACAATAGGACCTAGGAGTCTTGTGTTCTAATTATTAGACAACACTGCCAATAATTCCTGAGAGTGTAATACATATTTCTAGCAGAATCCTATCGTGCTGCTAACCTGCTGGCAACTGTTCTTAGACATTGCGGTTTATTTTATTCCCTGCATATTCATCAACATCCATCTCAGATTTGGTTTGTATCATTTCTTGTATCAAAAATAACTTCAAGCAAAGATTGTGCTAGTCAAACTCCTGTCCGGGACAGTATTGGGTTTTTTTAAATAAGCGGTTATGAGCCAGCATGGGGCTTCCCTTAGTTGTTTGTTGCACGGGCATTAACACATTCCAGGGCGTGGTGCAGCCTCAGAAAGGACAATGTGCTGGGCAAAAGACTGAAACCTAGGTGTCTGCGGGGGAAGCATTTTGGAGTCAGCAGTTTCACCAGTGA
Organism: Gopherus flavomarginatus; assembly: GCF_025201925.1. Taxonomy (NCBI): domain Eukaryota; kingdom Metazoa; phylum Chordata; order Testudines; family Testudinidae; genus Gopherus; species Gopherus flavomarginatus. Next base: position 17,539,351 of record NC_066619.1, on the reverse strand, counting down.
CTCACCTATGCTGCATAAGCAATTGCCCAAAGAGGCTTTTTGCTAAATAGTTGATGTTGTAATGCAGTACCTGGAGGAGTTTCTTTAAAATGGGCAGCAACCACCTAATGTCAACTATAAAGGAAGTAACAGGATGGTCAGGTGACTCATCTGTGCGTCAGGCAGACAAAGAACAACTTTATGGAGAACATTAAGGATAACTGGGCCGGAGGGGGGGACACACATGGGGCCAAAGGCATTTTTAGGGAACAGTTACAATGCAGATGTGATTGTTGCCTCAATGTATTTTATCTGATGAACACTTATTAGAAGCAGCATGATTCAATGGTCAGGGCACCTGACTTGGATTGAGGAGACATGGTTTCTATTCCTTGGCCCTGCCACTGACATGGGGGTGGGGTCACTTGCTGGACAAATCACTTCACTTCTCCTTCCTGTGCTCCTTTGCTCATCTGTAAAACAGGGACAATGCTTTCTCTGCAAAATACATTGAGATCTACAGCTGAAAAACCATCAAAGCTGCATGTTGTGAATACTATTGGACTGGGGAGAGGGACAGCTTCCTGTTCAGGATGGCTGGTTGACTGCCCACAGTGGACTCTTAAAGGTCCAGGTTTTCATGAACATCCCCAAACTGTTGTATCTGCAGAACGTGGTATCCTCCTTGGGGAGAAGGAGTTGTGCATGGCTATGTCGGTCTTTAAGATGCAGCTATGTGTGGGATGGGATGAAACAGTTATTTCATGCAAGGAGGGATGGCTACGATGGTAACCTCCAGTATACGCTAATGGACAGTAATATTAGTGTAATCACACGCATAATCTACCTCTTCGTCTGGAAGCTCTGAACCTAGGCACACATCACCTATTTCCTTAAACATGGAAAGATTCTTTGCTCCCTATGGACAAGAGGACTGCACCTGTAAAGTTGTGATGTAGGCCTTGTCTACACTGGGGGAGTCTTGCAACAGTCTGGCTACACTGGTACAAAATCCCAGTACAGCTGCACTGCAATGCAAACTGACTTCCACTGGTGCAGCTTACCCCAGTGCAGCACGTGCCACTGCAAAACTCTGTACATGAAAAGCAGCAGGCAGACAGTTCACAGTTTTTTATGTAACAAAGGAACCTTTATTCCACCCTTGCTGTCACCATAGAATACAGGTGTCTGCTCTGCTCAGTGCCAGAGAATCTGCAGAGCTTTCAAGTCAATGTATTTTTGTCTTCTGGCAATCATTCTACTCAGGCAATCTGTTCTGAGCTAACTCCTTGTCCTCACAACCAGCAAAATGGAGCCATCTTTCACAAACGCGAACACGCTCACACGGTGCTGCAAGGCCATGGGCATTATGCAAATCTCACAGCCGAGAAACATCAATTCACATTTCACCTAGTTCCAGTGTAATGCCTGGCTGCAGCTCCCAAGTGGTTAATGAAGACAGCTGTTCTTCAGTGTAAGGGACTGTTTCTTTCCAGAATCTTAGCAGACCACTGGACTTAAGAACAAAACTTAGATAAGATAATTATCTGAAATATGCAGAGCTGGGGTCTCCTGCAAAATGGACTCAAGGGGATCACAAATGACACTTCACATGTATGGATCTCCTGTTTGTTTTAAGCATCTGTAACATTGACCCCCATTCATTAAATCTCTCATCTTTTGAATGTTTACAGGGGACCCAGTTAGGCAGTTGTAGGGTTTGCTGCAATTTCATCTGCATCTTTAGTAGTTCTGTGTCCCTGTTATGTTGTTCCATTTGGTTTCAGACCTGTATGACCTGCCTATATTTAAAATGAACCTAGGAACAGATGATAAATTCTGTTACCCCACGCAGCTGAAGTTTTATGCAGATTCAAGATGGTTAATTTGTACCCAGGTTGTAGTAGTGGTGTTTTGAGTTCACTGCTCTTCAGCCAATGGGTTTACAAGGAATAGGTTTCTAGAGGAGACTTGGTCTAGTGATTAGATCACAGCAGTAGAAGGACTGCTGAGTTTTGCTTCTGGCTCTGTTTTCCTGTGAGAGCTGGGGCAAGTTATTAAATCCCTCTCTGTATCAGTTTACTCATCTGTAAAATGAGAATAAGAGTTAAATCTCACCTTTGGGCAATACTTAATTGATGTTTATAAACTGAGCTGGGTGACTATCCAGCATGGAAAGTTTTTATTTTGTTAGGTTTGGTGGAGGGGAGGAAGGCGTGTGATTGGTGGTTTGTTTGTTTGCTTGTTTGTTTTTAAATGTGCCCGTTTGAGTTCACAAAACTTCTGTGAAACTGGAGCAATATTAAAAGACATTGGGAAAATTTCTGTGAAACTTTACACATGCTGTTTTTTACTACTTAGAGACTGGCAAAAGCTCAAAGCCACCTTCACTTGGAAATATAGCCCAAGGATATGATGCAGAAGAGCCCATGTTCCATTCCCACCTCTGAAAAATGCTCCTTGATGCTGTTTTGCAGATTTATACAGCACTTCACAAGCTTCAGTTAATTACACTTCGCTACCATTGCCCTCATTTCCCAGACAGGGAATATCAGGCTCCAGGAAGTCAGGGTCTATAGTCTAGCAGATTAGCGACAGGACAGGGCACCAAGAGAGGTTCTAATCCTGGCTGTGACTGGAGCTAGTCAGAAAAATTTGGAGTAAACATTTTTTTCATCTGAATTTGCCGATTAATCAAAATTGAAACATGCCTGGGACTGTCGATTTCAACAAAATTCTGATGCAAACAGGTATGCTTCCAATAGAACCCTGCCTGGTTTGCTGCCAGCTTGCCTGCCCAGCTTCTCAGCAGCCTGCATCATGGGTTGATGGAGCTGAGAACCTGAAGCCCTGGGAATCCTGGCTTACATGATCATTGCTTCTTAGCAGCCTGGGCTCCCAGGGTCCCCCAGTCTGGGGTAGCACCTCCCTAGGCAGACTGCCCCAGAGCAGGGACTTACCATACAGCTGAGGACAGAATTTCCATTTAACCAAAGATTTCAACAGTCTCCATTTTCATTCGCAATTGGAATGAAACCAAATCTCAAACTCCTCCATGAAATGGATTTCCATTGTCCACCAAGTTCTGATTGCAACATTGACTTGCATTATGATCACAGGTACATCACTCAGCCTGGGTTCCCTAGCTAACATCTAGAGGACTAAGTATGGGACAGGGAGGCGAGACGGGTTCTAACCTCGTAGTGATATTGGCTTGCAGTCTGATCATAAACACATCCCTTAACTTTAGCCTGGGTTTTCCTGTCTATAAATGAAAACAGTGATATTTCACTTAGTTCATAGGTGCATTGTGAAGCCAGCCAGGGACAGGCGTGAATTAGACCTCTCCCAGTTAATCTTCTGATCAATAACTTTTGAATAGCACTTTCTCCTGATTCTTCAACTATCACAAGTATGAATGTGGGGGCAAAAATGTCCCCATATCTTGGGCTGAGATGGACATCCAAACCTTTGGGAGAGGGCAAAATCATACAAACCAGGCAACAATCACTGCATGATTTTTTTGTAGACACTTCTTGCCACAGTCAGTCAGCCAGCTCTATGCTGCAGTCCTCAAATGGAAAACGGTGCCAGATCACGGCAGAGAAACTGCAGCCGTTGTCCAAGATGAGGTGCTGTGGTGGGAGCCACTGCTAGCGTGGCGGAGTATAATGGGACAGCGGGATCTTAGATAAAATAAGCACATACGTGGATGCATGGGGCCTGCTGCCAAAAAAAAAAAAAAGATTTAATTAGAATTTCCAGCAGCCATAAAGATAATCAGATTAGCCCTCAGATGCCTAATAATTATTGTATTCCTGAAGAAGCAGCAGCTTCATAATCTATCTCTGTAATTTAAGTACTACTTATTACACTTTGCATTCGCCATGGTGTGCTAGCTTTTAAAATAAGCAAGTCCCCGTGAAGTCTATATTCTCATGTTGGACCTAGCCACAAGCTTGAGCATTTGAGTTTAATTAGGGCTAAATAATAGCATAGCATAGCAACCTCTGCATTTCCCGAGTCCAGATTTATAAGCATGCATGTTCATGCTGAAAGGGCTGTTGTCATTTTCAAACTTGTGAATGGCAAGAGCGTTACTATTTACTCCTCGTGTGGGTGTGGATGTTTGTGCGGTGGGATATGGTCACTAACAAAAGCAGGGGTATGATTTCAAATGTTGGTTTCACTGTCCGGTCTCCAGTTCTGGTTTGCTAATTGGAATTAGTTCATGTGCAAGTAGCATTTGTGTGTAGGCCAGATAAAGCTGGGACTGTGCGCTATGAGCAGGTAAAACTAGAGACAGTGGGAGAGAGGTTTTTTTCAAAGGGTCTAAAAATGACTTAGGACACCAGTCTCATGGAAAATCAGTGGGATGTGTGCTCCGAAGGCCTGATCTACACACAGTTTTTGTACTAATAGCACTGGTGGATAGGAGGGGCTGATTTTTTTTAACCAATGTAGTTATGCAAGTACCACTTGTAGCATGGCTGCAATTGTATCAGAATAAAGGTACCTTATACTGGTATAATGATGATGATGATGATGGTGATACCTAGTGCTGCTATAGCACTTTTCATCAGTACATCTCCAAGCACTTTACAAAGGAGGTCATTATCATCATCCCCATTTTACAGAGGGGGAAATCGAGGCACAAGGAGGGGAAATGACTTGCCCAAGGTCACTCAGCAGATCGGTAGCAAAGCTAGGAAAATATATTGGCATAAGCACATTTATACAGATATAACTGCATCCACAGTCAGAGGCAGATTAAGATTCCTTGGGGCCCTGGGCACCAAGAACTTGTGCACACACACATCCCAGTTCCACACCCCTTGCCACTGGGCCCTGCTCCCTACTCCTTCTCTACCCCTGCATCTCCTGAGCCCATGCCCTCAGCCAGGCCAGGAGCTGGAGACAGCCCATGTTAAAAGCTACCTAGGGTCCTGGGAAAACTTGTATTTTGGTACCCTAGCCCTCATGGGCACGGTGGCCCCCATCACCCCTAGCCCCTGTGGGCTCACCACCCTCCCTCACCCCTGGGTCCCAGGGGCTCCCACGCAGCCCTCAGGGCCCAGCTGCCTCCCCGACCCCTGCAGTGTTTAGTTTGTATTGAAAGAGAGGCCGGGGCTCAGCCCCAGTACAAATTAAGCAGTGGCTGGGCTGCCAGAGAAAGATGTGAACAAACTGGAGTCCAAAGGAGAGCAGCAAAGCAAAGAGGTTTAGAAAACAGGACCCACGAGGAAAAGTTGAAAGACTTTGGCATGTTTAGTCTTGAGACAAGAAGACGGAGGGGCACAGGCAGCAGGTATAAGCGGCCAGGGGAGGCTAAGCCTCCCCAAACAGCCTACCCGCTGCCTTTGGAGCATGCCACTGCTGAAAGGGTGGGCCCCTGGCTGTGGCCCCACGCACACTTTGCCCCGAGGCCCCAGTCCCGTGTGTGCTCTTCAGCCCGAGGCTCTACCTCTGCCTGTCCCCACCCTGCTCGCAGGGGAGCCTTGCCAGGGTTGGGGTGGGGGTGTGAGGAGGCACACCAAGCAGTGAGCGGCTGGCGGGTGGCCAGGGGAAGGGGCAAAGAGGCATGTGAGCAGCCAGCTGGCTTGGCTGGCCAACAGGCACGTTGGGGCTGGGAAGGAAGAGCAAAGAAGTGTATGCAGCAGGTGCAGGGCAGCCAGGGGAGGAGGCGCAAGTGGCAGGTGGGTGGGGGGTCCAGGGAAGGGGGTCAAGTGGGGCATGGTTGGGGCTTCAGGGGGAGAAGGCTGAGCAAGGGGTGCAGGGGGGGGCAGCCCTCAGAGTGGGGCCACAGTCCAGGCACAGGTGGCCTCCCCGAATGGAGGAGTCATGTGCTGCTCATGCTGAGGGGGGAACTGGATAGCAATCTTCAAATATGTAAAAGGCTCTTGCAAAGAGGCTGGTGCTCAGTTGTTCTCCATGTCCACTGAAGGCAGGACAAGATGTAATTGACTTAGTTTGCAGCAAGATAATTTTAGGTTTTATTTTTAGGAAAATCTTTCTAACTAACAGGATAGTTAAGAACTAAAACAGGACAGGGATGCTGGGAAATCCCTGTCAGTGGAGGCTTTTAAGACCAGGTTAAACAGCCACCTATCAGGGATGGTCCCGGTATCCTGCCTCCACATGGTGGGATGGCTTAGCTAATCCCTTCAGGTCCCTTCCATCCCAGCATTCATCATAATAATTGGAGATATACCTATCTCCTAGAACTGGAAGGGACCTCAAAAGGTCATGGAGTCCAGCCTTCCTGCCTTCACTAGCAGGGCCAAGTACTGATTTTTGCCCCAGATCCCTAAGTGGTCCCCCCTCAAGGGCTGAGCTCACAACCCTGGGTTTAGCAGCCCAATGCGCAAACCACTGAGCTATCCCTCCCCTTATGAGATGCTATGGGTCTATAATAATCAAACAAGTGTTCCTGTCCCATCCCCAGACCTAGACCCACACATCTGGCAGCCAAAGGATTAATTAAGACGCTCACAGAAATCTTAGCAATAGCCTGAGATGGGCTGACTTGTAGCAGACGTGTTATTATGAGAGACAAGCTCCAGGGGTGAAAGTTGGGTCTGGCATGGAACTGGTCCAAAGTTCAGTGTGTTCTGAGCTGGAGCATTAGTTTGAGTCCGTCGCTACTTAGTACACGAAGAGCCTTCCCTCCTGTCAGCTCAGCCTGTTCCCTTCCAAACTATATCTACACACAAACACAAGAGTGCTGCCTTCTTATTGCAACGTATGCAGCTGGTCTTGTTAGTCACATGAGCACTATGGAGCCACGCACAATGTACACACGTAAGTGCTTACTGGATCTGGCCCAGGCCAGAAAAATGCATGTTGCTGCAAACATCTTTTGCCCAATTCCTCAAAGATGTTTAGGTGCCGGATGCCAATTGTTTTCATTGATCTCAATGAAAGTTAGGTGTTTAAACACCTTTGAGGAGCCCGGCCTTTGATTTCATTCAAAAGCGTTACCTTTCTTATTAATGAACAGGTAACTTCCTCTACGCCATGAATCTCTAGCTAATATTGGCCTAAACCCTGTCACCATCTCAGGGAAAGCCACTTTCTTTTTAAGCCAGATGATTTGGTTGCTGATACTGCGCTGAATGATGGCTTGCGTTAACCAGTGACTGAACGAAGCACTCACAGATACGCTCTTGTACTTACGCAGTGTGTTACATTACACTGAAGGACTGATAGGGCAATGGAAAAACATTTCTGAGTGTAACTACTGCAAACGGCTGTAGTGTTTTCCCAGAGTAAAGGGCTTAGATGCAGCTTGACACATACACAAAACCCATTGGAAATCAGGCCCAAGGAGTGTGTCGTCTTTTCCCCCTACTCTCTGACATCAAACTGTTTGAAGGAAATATACACAAAGTCATAGTCGTCTGTAATTTCATGGCCCACTCAGTCTTCACAGCAGCAACAAGCATAGCAGGCACTGGAGCAGCAGAAACTCCAACTATGTGTGCTACAGTAGATTAGCTGTTACCAAGACAACCTCATTTTGCAAAGGTACGGAGGGGCTTACATCCCATCAGACCTCAACCTCTGGATGCGGAAATGAAGGTCAGTGAGAGACAACAGGCCGTCAGATGAGGAATCTCAACTTTTTAATTGAACAGACCACAGGTGCTGACTTGTATTTTCCAGATGGGTGCACCACTCCCATTCTGCCCCTTCCCCTGAAACCCCCTCGCCCTGCCTTTTCCCCTCCATCTCTTCCAGCCCCCCTGCTCCAGCCCCTTCCCCTGGGGAGGCGGGCCTGCCAGGCTCTCCTCTCTGCCCCTGCTCCCCTAAGCACCTCCCACCCGAACAGCTGAGCAGCAGCCGGCCTTGGGGCCAGCATCATTGTGGATGGAGGGTGCTGCGTACCTCCCATTCTTTTTCCTTGGGGGCTTGAGCCCCCAGAGCCCCCACAGAGTCAGTGCCTATGGAACAGACTGTTTTATTAAATACATATATGTACAAGCATGGCACTACCCTGGCACCTAGTATAATATGTGGCACCATTCACTGAAAGCAGATTTTGTAGAGGAAGCCACTAGCTACAAAAAAATTTTTAAAAAATGAATTTGAGCTAATGCTCATAGAGACTGTGTTTTGTATCGTGGATCTCCTGCCCATACCCCATGTCAGTTGCCCCCCCCCCCAGCCTCCCCATCTCCGTGCCAAATTTTCAATGCCTCCCAGTTCCCTCCCCCCCCACCATGTCATGGACCCCCACAACTACCCTTTCACCCATCCAGCCACTGCTCTCTCCACACACACACACTCTCTCTCTCTCCAGCCATTGGAGCACTTTCTAAGCTGCACACTGCCCCAGAAGGGAGGAGCACAGCAGTGGTGCCACATGCAGGGGGAGGAGCACGTAGCCACTGGTGCCACCGGATGTCATTGTGTCTGGGTGCTGGAGCCATAGGCGCCAACCCCATGGGTGCTCTGGGGCTGGAGCACCTGTGGGAAAAAATTGGTGGGTGTTCTGCACCCACTGGCATGGTTTTAAAGTTAGGCAACTAATTCTGCAGTTAAGCACCTAAATACATGGCCTGGGTCTATTCCCCACCCTTCCTTCTCCAACCTTTGACAATTAGGTGCCTAGCAGTGGATTTTGGCACCCAGGGCCATCCTTAGCCATAGGCAGAATAGGCAGCCGCATAGGGCACCACTCTGCCTGGGGCCACCACTCTGCTGGGAGTCCGGACAGACGGGAAGCAGTGGAGCATGTAAGAGCAGGGCTGCTGGGTCCTAGAGAGAGCCAAATGCAGCACAGTCTGAGGGAGGGGATTGGCTGCTGCTGTCTCTGGGGTGGGCTGGGGGAAGGAAATCACCTGTGAGTGTGACTTTTTCCCCTGGCGTGAGGTGAGGCAGGCTCTGCAGCTCTGGCAGTATCCTTTGTTGTCTCCCATAACATCCATTCTTCTCTCTTCTGCCCCACAGAGCACCCCCGCCATTGCTCCTCCCTCCCCCCCGCCACGGAGCACCCCTCTCGTCCTCCTCCCCTCCATCAGGGCTGGGTAGGTGAGGTGCTGGTGGGGAGGGGAGGCTGGCTGGCTGCCTGCTGAGGAATGAAAGTGCAAGTAACTCACTTCCTTGGCAGGCAGCCAAGATTGGAAGGGTTGCACAGGGCTGGGCTGGGATAGCGAGATAGCATGTGCAAAAAAATCAGACAGGGGGTTGGGGTAGGGTGAGCAGATGCCCCACTTTTATAGGGCCAGTCCCAATTTTGGGGTCTTTTTCTTATATAGGCTCCTATTCCCCCCAACCCCCCGTCCTGATTATTCACACTTGCTGTCAGTCACCCTAGATAGGGGTAATTGGTGCCTATATAAGACAAAGCCTCAAATATCAGGACTGGCCCTATAAAATCAGGACATCTGGATCTGATCACCCTGGCAGGGGAGCACATCTCTCCCCTGGGCTGGTAGTGATTCATCTCTTCCGGGGAGGGGGAGGGGCACAGGGCAGGATGAGCTGCTGTGGCTCCATGGGTGCCCCATCCCTGAGATCAGCTGCTGTGCTAACTTCACCATGGTCCATTGGGCTGGCGGTGGTGCCCATTGGCGTGTGATCAGACTGAGGGTTTGCTGCTGCTGTTGCCACTCTGCACCCCAAGAGGTGGATTTTGGGGTCCTGCAGTTTTCCACCTATCTCCGCCTCTACTGCAGCTGTTGGACCAGCAGGCTGGGGGTGAGCCAAGCATGAAAGCAGTACTGTGTTGCCATTTAATAACTTTGTTTGCCAAAAATGCTTGCTAACAATCCTGAATTCAATTTAAATATTTTTTTTTAAAAATCAATATCTTAGCTAAAAACAGAAAATTAAGTTGATAATTATTTGTGACAAGTTTGTATGGGGAAAGGAGTGGGCCAGTTTTCGTCAGAGAAACAAAAAATGTTGACTGACTTTCCTATAGCCCTGTTACTGCTAAATAGAGCCCTCCAACAATGTAATATGCTCATCACCTTACTAGTGTATAGAGCAGGGGTCGGCAGCCTGTGGCACGTGAGCTGATTTTTTGATGGCACGCAGCGGCGAGCTGAGCAGCTCAGCCCGTCACTGCTTTGGAGTTCCGGTTGCTGCCCCATTGGCATCCAGGGTCCCGACCCCTGGTGCCACTCAGCACCCACTGCTGGCCTGGGTACCCCCAAGGAATCCCAGGCTGGCAGCGGCTGAGCAGGCCGGCGTCTGAGACCCCGGCTGAGCCACTCAACCCACTGTCAGCCTGGGGTTCCATTCACTCAGCTGGCAGTGGGCTGAGCAGGACTAAATTCAACGAAATAGGACAACAAGAGCAACTAATGACAAAGTGCAAGAGCCTAGAGCAGTGGTCCCCAACCTTTTTCGCCTGGCGGGCGCCAGATGAAGGACCATGGTGGCGGACAAGCATCCGCCGAAATGATGCCGAATTTCAGTGGCATTTCGGCAGATGCTTATCCTCCAGCCAGAATGTGGGTACACTGAGAGGCCCCTGCAGGCGCCGGGGCACCTGCGGGCATCGCGTTGGGGACCCCTGACCTAGAGAGCCTCCTGAAGCATGGTGATCGTTTTGATTTAAATGGACTTGAACTGTACAAAAAATTGAGTTGTTGCCACATGCAAAATCAATGGACATTGTACAGTTTATTCATACCAGCAAACTTGACGACATATATCCTAATGTGTACATTGCCACTTGTATTCTACTGACAATTCCTGTAACAGTAGCATCAGGAGAACGGAGTTTCTCAAAACCAAGGCTCATTAAAAACTATCTCCGCTCTACAATGAGTCAGGAACACTTGACTGGTCTTGCTATTCTTGCAATCGAACAAGACATCACTTTGTCTTTGTCATACAATGACATTATTACTGATTATGCAGCCAAAAAAGCCAGAAAGATTGCTTTTAATTAAAAACTAATCCTTGTTTCAATACCTCTTCATATAAATTTCCAATAAAATGTTGACAAATTTAAAAAAAAAGATATTTGCATCATTCTGTCAAATCAGAATTTTTTCTATAGTGCTACTTCTTTAGCGCTAGTCCATCAGCATTACAGTGTGCTTAATTAAGTTAAACTGGTTTTAATAACATGCATGTGGCAAGTTTTCCAATACTGTAAGCTTATGTTTGTGTTGCTAAGAGCAAGACAGGTACGGGGGCACCAGTTTAGTAATCTCACCTAGGGCACCATAAATCCTAAGGACGGCCCTGTTGGCACCTAACATTAGGTGCTTATGGGGGAACGCTTTAGCCCAAAGCTGAGCAGTTTCACTGACTGTAGCGATGACACAGACTCTGGTAATACGGGTGCAGGCATGCTGGTAAATAAAGTCCAAAGGCCTTTTCTGCTGAGTTCAAAGAAAGGGACCTTGCACCAAGACCCTGTTCTGGGATGTGACATGAGTGTGGTAGCATGAACGGCTTTTGCTTCTGCAGTAACCAATCTGCTCTGGGTTAAAAGCCAACCCTGCTGTCAGTAGCTGACTGTCAGTGCTAAAGTGCGCTGAAGGAGCAAGCTAAGCTAGTACTGCTTTCATACGAAGCCAGAGTGCAGCGGAGATGTGGGGTGACGGGCAGCGGCTGGCAGGTGGTGGTACCTTAGCTCAATACAGTAACGCCTCTCTCAATGTTGTAGTTATGTTCCTGAAAAATGTTACTTTAAGCGAAATGATGTTAAGCGAATCCAATTTCCCCATAGGAATTAATGTAAATATGTGGGGCAGAGGGGGGGAGGGGTTAGGTCCCAGGGCAGTTTCTTTTGCCAGACAAAAGACATGATATACATATACAGTATAAGTGTTAATTAATTTTTAACAATTTAATATTGTATCCAATGATGCTTGTGAAGCTTGGTTGAGGCAGGAGCATAGTGGGGTTGGGGCATGGGGGCTTGCTCCACTCTGCCCACCCGGCGCTCCTGCCAGGGAGTGGGGTCAGGGGCTTGCCTGCTTCCCAGCTGGCAAGGTGAGTGGGGAGGGGAGTCCCTCTGGACCCAATGTGAACATAAAGGCTTCAGGAGAGCG